>NC_022009.1:84056716-84076129 GCF_000317375.1 Microtus ochrogaster
CATTTAATGTAGGTAAAAATTTATAAATTTAAACATTGTGATGGTAAATTGATGTGGGAATCCCCTCTGTATGCTATGATTACCATTAATAAACAAAGAAACTGCCTTGGCCTGTTGATATGGTAGAATGTAGGTAGCCGGGGAAGACAGAACTGAATGCTGTGAGGAAGACTGCAGAGTCAAAGAGATGCTATTTAAATTTAAATAAATTTAAAATGAATTTAAAAATAACAATAAACTTGTTGTTTGCCAATTTCAATTCCTTGAAAACTTTGGGTATGTGTGAGTCTCTGTTTTAATTAGATATTTACTACTTTATTCAAGAGCTCTTTGACCTCAATGTGAAAACATACTATTTATTTGGAGTAAATCTGCAGACACATTGCTTCTAGTGCTTAGGAGAGAGAAGGAAAAATTACTCATCATTCTGTCAGCCTGCAGCTGGGACCTCAGAGGTAGATATTTTGCTTGTGTACACATGTGTTTAGTGTGTTTAGGTCCACTGAAAGAATGACACATTATGTCACCAGTGATAACAGAAGGGTCAATCCCCTTCCTAAAGTCTTTTGTAAGATCTGAATATGGCCTGAATCTGTCCAATGGATTTAAAGAACCCAGGTATCAAGGAGGAGGTTGACAAATAGACCTGCCCTGCATCCTATTAGCACAGTGAACAGATGTCTGCCTTGGCCATTGTGGTCACTTTAAAAGGGAACACTGGAGACTTGCCATCTTGAAAATGAAAGGTAGTCTTGCATTCCTGCACAATTAGTTGCATTTCTGAACAATAAAGTGTGCATTAAGTCAGGGGTGACATCAAACACAATGTAGTTAGGGTGAATCACTATGTTGTATCAGGATGGGAGAAATAATATCTGATCAAAAACAGATATAGGAAGTAGGTAGGGATGGGGCTACAACCCACATATTGCCAGGAGTCTCTTTGCTGGAGTTTATCCTTGCAAAGACCAACACCAAATGCTTTCTGGATTCTTTTATCTTTCAACAGCAACAAAACCAAGTTGTGCAGCTGGCCAGTCATTCAGTGGGGGAGGGTTTTTATCCCAGTACCAGCTGGTAATGATTTTATGGCTACCAGCATGAGGATTGAGAGTGCCTATAAATTTACATGCAGGTAGTGTAGCCACAGATGACTCTCTTACTCCTGTCTGGAAACCTTACTAAATGGTAGCCTGAGAAATATCCAGCAGCAGCAGATTCTGAAAGCTGCGTATGTGCCCCATAAAAGAGTCTTTATCCATTTTCACTCTCTGCTCTTTGAATTCCATCCAGTTTCCACTGAAATTAAGGTGAATGGGGGTATGGTATATAATTAGGCTTTGTTACACTATTCAGTTACTTCATTCACCTTTATCTTATTACCTCTGCAGACATGCAAGGTCAATTCCAGCAGCATTAGAACAGAGATGTAGTTAATTAAAAATGAACTGAATATAACCAATAATACACTTGCTTGAGAAAAACTCTAAATGACCAAAGCTGGCGCAGCAACTTTATTATGTTATTAATGCTGACAGTAATTTACAGTCATGGTGCAGTTGTATGGATATTCCTTTGTATTTGTTAAAAGCTGTGCAGACCTGGGAAACACCTCTAATCTCCCTTTCACTTCACATTAGTTCTAGGTCAATTATAGATTGCAAATTTTCCAGTTGTGTAATCATGAGGCATCCAAAGGATATGCCACTAACAGTTTTTTGTTTTGTTTTAAATAGGTCAGGAGCTGTTGGCAAATTCTAGCTGCTTAAATTTCTAGAATGGGATGTCAGCAAGAAAATAAATGAATGTGTCTTAATGATTTGTACTATGGAAAATAGAACAGACACCTATGTCTTTTCATAATGGAAAAGGCTCTAGGATGTTTTTTTTCCCAGGGGAAAAAAAGAGAAAATTCTTGAGCATTTTGTTGAATACATGTAATTGTGGGTAAATATAATTTGTCTCAAATTAAAGGGCATATGCTTATATATAAGCTGCTCTGTAGATTACCTTGTGTACTGGTCGGTTTTCTTTATTGAGAATTTATGTGAGATTATAGTTCTCTGTCATTGAGCAACTCCAATCAAATAGTATATACTATGTTATTTATAAACAGCATATATTTATATAGGTGAAACTGTCTTTGAAATTTTATGCTTCATGAAAAAATTTGCTGGATACAATGGGCTTGTAGGGTGAAGATGAATGCCCCAATAGTACAGAAAAAAATTGGGTGACTGTCCAGGCAGTGAGATGTCTCTGTTATTTCTAGAGTTTTAGAAGTTGCTTACAATGCACTTTCTGTTTACTTAGGTAATGTTATATGCTTTTGGAGTCTTTGATGAAGTTGAAGAATTTATAGTTATAGTTTTCCTTAGTTATGATAAAAAATAAAGTAGATATAAATATTGTAATTGTGATTTTTGCTTGATACCTGTTTTGCTATATGCAATTTTACTATGTTAAAGAAAAAAATCTTTCTTTTCATTTAAATAGAAAAGGGGAAGTGATGTGAGAGTCCCCACTGTGGCTGTGATTGCTATTAATGAATAAAGAAACTGCTTTGGACCTATAGCAAGGCAGAACTTAAGTAGGTAGGGAAAGCTAGGGTTAATACTGGGAGGAAGAAGGGCAGAGTCACGGAGATGCCATGAAGCCATTGCCAGAGATGGATGTGCTAAAACTTTGTTAATAGACCATGACCTCATGGTGATGCACAAATTAATGGAGATGGGTAAATCAAGATGTAAGAGATAGGTAATAAGAAGCTAGAGCTAATGGATCAAGCAGTGATTTAATTAATACAGTTTCTGTGTTATTATTTCAGGTCTAAGCTAGCCAGGCACCAACAAGCAGCCCCTTCTCCAATATATTTTTTCTGAGAGCTTGTGGAGAATGGGAAGACCAAGGTGAAGGTCTGATTAGTTGTCTGGTGAGGATTTTCCATATAACTCCAGGTTCTTAACTATATAAACCCTTGTGGAGGAAGAAGTGTCTCTATTTAGTCTCTAATTCCATTTATGGGAGCTCTTTCTTCAGGGTCACAGGTTCCAATACCATCACACGAGGTTAGAATTTCAATACATGAATTTTGGTGGGACTTGCCTATTCAGTTGACTTATTTTATTCAGTTGACTTATTTCTCTTTACTTTATTTATGCTTGCTTTGTTGCTCTCCATTCCTTTCTAGCACAACTACGCAGGGAATTATAACAATCTCTTCCTGGCTATTACCCATTTCTTTCTGGGTTTGTCAGCCTGGCAGCTGTATTCTATGGGCTCTGAGCTGGCAGCTCCTCAGGTATATTGCTTTCTTAGAGCAGGATCACAGCTTGTTGGTCAGGGAAGTTTCTATTAAAGCCCATGTCCCTGGCTGTTTTTAATCATCCTGATTTCTGACCTTTCGTGTGAGCATGTGATCACCTTTCTTGCTTGGTTCTCCAATCAATTCATCTGATTTTCTTTGGTACACATTCCTCCAACATGTCTTTGCTAGCTTCTGATTTCTCTTCATAGCCAGCATCATGACTCTAGTGCTACTAGCTAAAAATCCTGCCTTTCGAGCAACCCAAGTCCCTGTCCTGTCTTGTTATTACAGTTTTATCCTGTGCTCTTCAGCTGCAGCCTATAGCTGTGCAGTCTGAGCTTATCAGGAGCTGTGATGATTTGTTCCCCAGCTTTCTTCTTTTCCTTTTTTTTCCATTTAAGCTATGAAATATTAATGTCTCTAGTGAAATATCTGAAATTATCCACAAAGTAGACGAAATCAGTAAAAATAAAGCAAAATAATTTTCCAGCCAAGAGGCAGTTGTGTGAATGCTTCCACATTTTTCTGTTTTTTTTCTTCACATAATTCTGACAATGTTGATGGAAAAATATTTTAAAACATCACACATAATAAATATTAAATCTTTTATTAACTGTGACGGGTGATTTTTGGCAACTGCCTCTCGCCATTTTCTTAACTTTCCAACACTGTTATTCACATCTATAATTTTGTCATTAACGTTATGTCTAAAAATATATGGATATAGAAAATTCCAATAAATACTCTATAAATATTTGTCTAAATTAAATATACTTTTCCTACTTTAGTTTTTAAAATTATATAAATATTTTAAAAGTGCTTTAGCTAAACAGGTATATATGCTTTTGATGGTCAGAGCTGTGGTGATATGACACCACTAAACAGATGAGTTTGTGTGGTTAAGGAGAACAAGACTGTTTGTGAGAGGAGAAACAGTTTGTGTACGCTCACATATGAACTTGATCCATGCTCAGAAATGTAACCTTCTACACTCTGGTGTATATTCACAGTAGGATTTTCACTTATACTTTATATGTCTAATGTTGGCAATATTGAACTGTCTCGTTGTTTAATATTTTCTTATTTTTCCTTCTATGGTTCTATTAAATGAGTGCATTTGCACTATGGCTTCCTTTAATGAGATTTTGTTTATTTTTTTGTATATGAATGTTCGCTTGAATGAATGTCTGTGTAGCACATGTGTGCAGTGCCTACAGAGGCCAGAAGGTGTCAGATCCCTAGGACTGAAGTTACAGACAGTTGTGATCTGCCATGTAGGAGCTGGGAATCCAACCTGGATTCACTAGAAGAAAAGACAGTACTCTTAACTACTGAGTCATCTTCCCAGCCCCTTTTTTGGTTTTTATTTTTATACACTCCACATCTATTTTTTGTTTTGAATCAGCACATAAAAAAGGGAAGGCTTCACTGTGGAATTTTTACATGTGTACATAATCAATTTCCTTCATATTACCTCTTTCTTTTGTCCCCATCAATTTCCTTCCTTTTTCCCACTAACTCTCTTTTTACATTCATGACTATTTTTGTGACCTAATGAATTTCCTTAACACCGCTTACAGAGGCATGGGATTCTTACCAGTGGCTACATCAATAAAAAAAAATCTCTTCTTCTGTCACTAACCACTAAAATGTTCAAAAGTACAATTAGGCATATTAAGCCCAGAAACCAGCATTCTACTATGCTCCACCTACTTTTGTCGTACCTTACATTGTTTCTACTTCTAAAATGCCACTTGAACCTTGGAGGGATGATCTATATGTCTAACTTATGGCTCAGCTTTCAAGAGTCACTTATTCACAGCAGTTTGACCAGTTCAGAGTTCCTTCAGTTACTGTTGACCATTGTAAGAAGGACATTCCATTTCCAAAGCTGACAGCAACTCTATTACAGGGGCATAAACAGTTATTTAGAAGACAATTTGACAATCACATTTCATACATTTTTCAAATCAACAGCAATATCTTCCCAGTAGGGCTTGTGACTTACCAAGTCACAAACATTTGATTGGGTTTATACTTCCAGACGAGAATTCCTTCCTACACGAAAGACATCAAATCAAATCAGAAAGTGGTTGGTTATCTCCATGACAGAATTGCCATTTTCACACCAGCTACTTAGTATTGTTACAAACAGGGCTCACAACTTAGTAAATTTGTTGAGGATAATTTTATTCCAGAAGCTTACAAAGCACCTTCCATAGGGCTACTTTCTTAAAGGCTGTTTCAGATGTCTTTGTTTCTGTGTCTTTGAGTTATCACATGCTGATGGCTAGCTGTCTCTGTCTCTCAGTTCTTGAATGAAAATTCAACATTGAGTTTTTGCTTCAAAGTATCATTTTTCTTTATTTTCAGGGCCTTACCTTGTATTTGTTTTGTCAATTTAAAGTATACGTTTGGATGCATTTTCTGGAACTTATTCTGCTTGGAATTTTCTGAAATCTTTGCAGACTTATACCTGTCACCAAACTGAAAAGAATTTTGAGCCTCATGTTTTCTAACTCTCTATCTAGGACTCTAATATAAATGGTTTCTCTTTCACCCCATGTTGCTTTTTAAAAAAGCACTTTCTAATTTTAAACATTTTTCCTCTCTTTTATGTTATCATGTTGGATTTCTGTCAACTCCTTCTTTATAAATTTCCATCCTGCTTTTACATATATTCTTTAAAACATTAGGCATTGCATCTTTTATTTGATCTTTGCAATTTTTTTTATTTTTTATTTTTTAATTTATTTATTTATTAAAGATTTCTGTCTCTTCCCCGCCACCGCCTCCCATTTCCTTACCCCTCCCTAATCAAGTCCCCGTGCCTCCTCAGCCCAAAGAGCAATCAGGGTTCCCTGCCCTGTGGGAAGTCCAAGGACCACCCACCTCCATCCAGGTCTAGTAAGGTGAGCATCCAAACTGCCTAGGCTCCCACAAAGCCAGTATGGCTTGCAAATTTTTTAAAGATCAATTTTCTTGCAGAAATTTTTTCTCTCACACATTATAGGCATTTTTTCTTGTACCATGGTAAATAATTTAAATACTTTAAATACTTTCTAATAAATCAAAATCTGAAATATCATGAATTGGTACTTTACTTTCTTCTGCTATTTGCTTGTTTGTTTTTGCTTTTCCTTTTTGGTATATGTGTGTGTTGTATTTTCTAGTGTAAATATAGATTTTTCATAAGGTCAGACACTGTAGTTCATATATGTTGTAAGGACATGGGATCCTAGTTTATTCTTATAAAGCATACCCACAGTTTTAAATCCACAGTTTAATTCTTTATTTATTTGCTGTAAAGGAAAAAGCCCAAGTCACATACAATGGCAAAGCCATCAAAATTACATCATACTTCTCTTTGGAAAGAGTGAAATACAGAAGGTCCTGGTCAGATATGTTACAGACATGAAGAGATCTTGGATGCAAGCCCAGGATACTATACATAGCAAAGCTTTCACTTAGCATAGACAGAGAAAAGAAGATATTTCATGACAAAACCAAATTTAAACATTACCTATACACAAATCCAGCACTATAGAAGGTACTGGAAGAAAAACTCCAACCCAAGAATGTTAGTCGCACCCACAAAAACATAGGCAATTAAGGGATGCTTAAAAGAAATCCTACACTAGTTCAGAATTGAGAAACAGATGGTTATTTATTTAGGGTTAGACTCACAAATCAGAATCCTCTGCTTAAATGGAGATTAGAAACAGAAATCCTCAAGTGGAACAGAAAGACTGGAAAAGAGGCTGGATGCATGCTCTACATCGGCTTATATAGTATAAGAGGCCACGCCCCAGTGGGTGGGCAACCACTAGCTGTAAGACTTCCTACAGCAGGCAAGAAGTAGCTTCACACTAGCACACCCTAAGGAACAAATATTACCATCAAAAACAACAGGAATAAATAAAATCATTAAAATCTCTTAATATCAATGGACTCAATTAACCTAGAAAAAGATACATGATAACAGAATAGATACTAAAACAGGATCTATTTTTCTGCTGCATATAAGAAACACACCTCATCCTCAAAGACAGACATTACTCAGAGTAAAGGGCTGAAAAAAAAAAGACTTTCCAGTAAAATGGACCTAAACAAGCAGGTGTAGCAACCCTAATATCTGAAAAAACAGACATCAAACTAAAATTAATCAAAAGATTTGGAGAAGGATACTTCATACTCATCACAGGAAAAATCTATTAGACAAAGTCTCAATTCTGAACATCTATGCCCCAAATACAAGAGCACACACATATGTAAAAGAAACATTACTAAAGCTTAAATTATACATTGAACCCCACATACTAAAGTAGGGGACTTTAATACCCCACTCGCACCAATGGAGAAGTCTTCCAGAGAGTAACTTAAATAAGAAATAAGAGAACTAACAGATGCTATGACTCAAATGGGATTAAAGACATCTACAGAACATTTCATTTAAGCACTAAAGAACATATCTTCTTCTCAGCACCTAATGGAACTTTATTTAAAACTGACCCCGTACTTGGTCACAAAGCAAACCTCAGCAGATGCAAAAAATTGGAATAATCCCATGTATCTTATCAGATCACCATGACTTAAAGATAGAATTCAAGAACATTAATTGCAGAAAGGCTAAAAAAATCAAGAAAATTGAACAATGTTCAATAGAATCACCCCAGTGTCAAGGAAAAAAGAAAGAAAGAAATTAAAGACTTGGTAGAATTCAATGAAAATGAATGCACAGCATACCCAAATTTATGGGACACTTTGAAACCAGTGCTAAGAGGAAAGTTCCTAGCACTAAGTGCTTACAATAAAGAACCTGAAAAAATCTCACACAAGTGACTTAACAGCACATCTGAAAGCTCTAGAACAGAAAGAAGCAAATTCACCCAGGAGAAGTAGATGCCATGAAATAATCAATTTGATGCCTGGAATAAATAAAATAGAAACAAAAAAGCAATACAAAAAATCAATGAGATAGTTTGTTCTTTGAGAAAAATCAATAAGCTAGACAAACCTTTACCCAAACTAACCAAAAGGCAAAGAGGGAATCTGTAAATTAGCAAAATCAGAAATTGAAGTGGAATATAACAACAGACGCAGAGGAAATCCAGAGAATCATCAGGTCATACTTCAAAAAACCTACACTCCCCAAAACTGGAAAATATAAAGGAACTGAACAATTTTCTGGATAGGTACTACATACCAAAATTACTCAAGATGAGGAAGAGAACAAGGGGGAACATGATGCTCAAGAAGGGGGGAGAACAGAGAGGGAACCAAAGAAAAGAGATATCTTGATAGAGGTAGCAATTAAGGGGCTAGCAAGAAACATGGTTCTAGGGAAAGTCCAAGAAATACACAAGGATGACCCCAGATAAGAGTCTAATCAGCAGTGGGGAGGGTGCCTGTACTGGCTTTTCTTCTCTCTCCCCCTTTCTCTCCCCCCCTTAATAATTGCAGTCCAGTTTGTACTGTCCATTTGTGTATGGGTCTGGCATACCTTTGAAACATGGAAAATCTATCAATAATGATTTATTTTTCTTGTCAATAGCTATGTCAAGTCCGAGAGACAATATTTAAAAGCCCTTCTCCCCATCTCTGGCTCTTATATTGTTTCCACTTCTACTTCCCCACTGTTTCTTAAGCCTTGAGCGTGATAGGGGTTAATGTAGATGTTCCATTCAAGGCTGAGCACACGTCTTTTATTCTCAGCATTTTAACTGGTTATGCATTTCTCCATTGACTTTTGCCCATTGAAAGTAGAAGCCTCTATGGCTAATGTTGAAAGCATCCTAGGTCTGTGGGTATTCTTATTGGTTGTTTACTCTTTTGGTTTTGTGGGAGTAGAGTACCATTTGGCTCCCAAATAAATCACACATGAAAGCTTATTATTACTTAAAAATGCCAAGTTTTAGCTTGGCTTGTTGCTAGTCAGCTTTTCTTAACTTTTCCCATCTGCTTTTTGAATATGGGCTTTATCTTTCTCTATTTCTGCATAGCTTGTCTTTACTTCTTACTCTGTGTTCGTGTAGCTGGCTCCTGATGTTCTCCTCTCCTTGTTCTACCATGTTCCTTCTTTTTCTCCTCCCAGATTTCTCCTTCTCTTTATTCTTTCTGTCCACCAGCTCTGCCTATCCTTTCTCCTGCTTGCCATTGACCGTTCAGCTCTTTCCTAGACAATCATGTGTTTTAGACAGGCAAAGAATCACAATTTCATAGAGTAAAACAAATGCAACATACAACAATGTGGCACATCTTTGCATCATTAAAACAAATGTTCCACAGCATAATCAAATGTAACACACCTTAAAATAATATTCCACAACAGTGTACAAACATAGAAATTATATAGAAGGAAAAAATGTACTTTTAACCTGAAATATAAAATAGGTTCCAACAACAGTGTAAAATGTTTGCTTACTTGTTTCAGTCCAACTTTCTCAAATCTTAATCAATATCTACAGGAATGCTTTTTACATAAAAAATTTGAATTGGAAAACTGAGCATGGGAGTGTAAGTATATAATCCCAGAATTTAGAAGGCAGGCAGAAAGCATACTAGCCTGAGTTACATAGAGACTTCCAAACAATTTTAATCTACTTAAAGAGACCCTGTCTCAAAATTAAAATAAATAAGTAAAATTTAAAAAAGAAAAAAAATCAAAATTGCCTCACAGACTTTGTGTAGTATAATACAATGTTAATTAATGGTTAACATCTTTAAAGTTATCAAAACTTCCTTTATAATTCCTTACATAAATTCTAAGAGTGCCTTAACGGACATGCTCCAGCATAAAAAAATAGCTTTCATTATAGTAACACAACACCTCTGTCTTGCCAGATTTCACTCTGCTACCTGGAAATCCCTGACATCTCTGTGGACACTTACCTACCTCACACTATTAGATGAAAGTGAGAATAAATAACAATGTCAGAAAAATGGGCAACCAACTCCATGCCTTCTACCTTTTCAAAGCTTTCTGAGATTCTGCTGCTAGCAGTTTTCTTGTCTATTCTGTCTAAGAACAGAACAAGAGCCTGAAAACCTGTGCTACTCAATCTTCCTAAAACTACTTTTTCATGAGTTCTTAAAAGGATGATAATGTTAATCACCCACTGAGAGTCTTGGAACATTATAATGTTTAGTGGTAATTTGCATGTTTTTCTAACAGAATTAAGATTGAGTCCTGACTTTTATTTCAGTCATCAAGAAGATAAAATAAATGATAATGACAAATAAGCTTTGACTCCAATCTGCCAAGATTCTAGTACTAGCTCTGCTTTATTTCATTTGTTTAGCAATAGTAAGTATGTTATAATTTTAGTAAATACATTAGCCTCCATGTCCTTCAGTTTCCACATCAGTTAAATAAGGCCATTGTATATGTAGCATTGTTATATGATTAAATTAAAGAATGCAAAGTATTTAAAACCCAGATTATCTTCCAGTTCTCAGAACATATTATTTATTCCAGCTGTCATTAATACATTAAATATAGTTTATTAATTATAAGTGTATGCATTAGGGGAGTCTGTGCTTACTTTACTTTTCCAAAGAATGAGGGTTATGATGTGATGTTCAGTTAAAGAATTTGATTCATTTCTCCTATGTCGAGGTTCAGTATGCCCATAGTGGTGCTGTGGGATTCCCCTATGTATCCTGTGAATACCATTGGTTAATAAAAAAGGCTATTTGGGGCCTGTGATAGGGTAGAGCAGAGCTAAGTAAGGAAAACTAAACTGAATGCTGGAGAAATGAAGGCAGAGTCAAAAAAAGCCATGTAATTCTGGGCAGAGACAGACGCTGAAACTTTACCCAGTAAGCCCCTGTCATGTGATGATACACAGATTAAGGGAAATGGGTTAAATTAATATATAAGAGTTAGCCAATAAGAAGCTAGATCATAGGGCCAATCAGTGTTTTAAATAATATAATTTCTGCGTGATTATTTTGGGTCTGAGCTGTTAGGTGGCCAGGAAACAAACAAGCAACCTCCTACACCACAATGGGAATCTGTTTATTATACAAAGAGCTTCCAATGGCCTAGCAGCCTGTTAAATAACAAGTATGAGCTTTTATTCTCTATATGTAATGAATATATATCATTATTGTGAAAATATTTAAAATTGTATTATGGGCAGTGTGTTAATTAGTTAGATTTAATTTTAATGAATCGTGTCTGTGATCTGACCAGTATAATCCATGTAAATGTTCAGAAGGCCCAGAGAGTTGTACATTGCTAAAAGCTACACAGAACTGCAGCTGCTACTTTAAAGATGAGCCAGGAAAAGCTCTTCTGATGTAGAACACTAACACATGCTGTGAATATTTCCACAGAACAGCTACAGTTGACCCAGCTGTTTCCTAAGTGGTGTTCTATTTAAATTTCAGAATAATTAGCAACTGTACTTGTAGGAATGCATTTGCTGGGGTGTGTGCATGTGTGAATATGCCTGTGGCTACTGTATATCTCAGGGGAAGCTTGCATGGAAGAGATTATAGCCCAACTGGTTGCAGAAATATTTTCCAGCCATGCATTCATCTTCAGGATGGAGCTTTACACCATACCCTCAACTGGATCTGCCCTGGTAATTTGTTGATTGTAATTTGTCTATATCAGTTTAAACTCCATGTGGATAAACATTTGGGCTTGAATATTCCTGCCCTAAATAAATCTTTTATTTTCATACCTCCACCAACTAGTTGGCCAACTGATACTTCAGAATAGCATCTGATGGTCAAATAAGTACTACCATCTGCTCCAATTTAGAAGACTCCCCAGTGGCACTGTGACAGCGGTCTGCTTTTGAGTCTTGAACAGCAGAACTCATTTGTCAGAGAGACACATATTTGGTGTTGTGGCCATTCTCTGTAGAAGCGTTTACAATACCCAGTTTTTATGTAAGTTAGGTTTCTGTAAACTATTGTCTGTTTTTCAGAATTTAACTCCTGAATGTGGATTTGATTAAAGAAATCTTCTGAGCAATCATAATAAAACCCCAAACATTCTAGTCATGTTTTCATATGTGAACAAACAGTACACTCTCCCTAAGAGCCTAATTACTCTTATTTAATACATCATCTTTAATAAACTGGATAAGATTTATGAGCAAAGATTACTATAGATGCCACAAGCTAGAATTAGATATGGAAAGCTTCAGTTGACTAATATAAGTAAATAGTCTGGTAAATTATTTGGTAAAAATATTAAAACATGGAGTATAATTTTGTCAACACTACAATGACACATTTGTATAATGATTTAATTAATAAATACCTACTTACTATGACACACAGACATTCTCCTAAGTACTGGAGTCTATAAAAAAAAAAGGTTAGTAAGACATGGTCCATTTACTTACAGAGTCTGGAGTCTTGGAGATGGAATTTCTCATTAGTAATTCAAGGAATATGATATCAATACCATTAGAAAAGCAGATAATTTAATCTGAGAACAGAGACTAAACTAAAAGGACTCCAAGAACAGGGGAATTCACTGTGACTCCAGGCATTTAAAATTTACATTGAAGAGAACTTTAATATTCGAGCATACAAACACAGAGCATATATATATATATATATATATATATATATATATATATATCCTGGTAAATAAGCTAGAAAGCCCAAAGGACTTTAAAATTAAGTTAAATTAAAGAAGTTACCAACAGACTAAAAATTCTAGAGGGGCAGTTGCTGCATTTTGGGTTTCTATTATGAGATTTCTTAGTACACATTCACATGACAAATATTTAATATCTTTATAACAAATCAATGAGAAGTTAGTTATAGTGAATAATAGAATTTCACATTGGGAAATTTATGACTGAGGATATGGGCATAGTTAAGTAGTTGAGAATTTGCTTAGCATGAGCAAGTTCCTGGGTTCCATCCTGCATCATGGAAAAATATAATTTTACAAAACCATAGGATAATTTGACAACACACACACAATTTTAGTATGTTTTCTTCTAAAAATTATTTCTAATGTCTCATCATTGTTAGTTCCCCTAGCCATGCTTGGCCCAAATCAACTAATATTTTACTACCACTATAGTTAGACCCTTTCTTTAAGTAACTTTTATATACCTATTTTTAGAAACAGACATAAGAGTTAGTAGGCATGAACTTTGAAGTAAAAACTTTGAAGAAAAAATATGCTCAAGAAATATTTGATGAGATTAATTTAATCAAGGAAATCACCAAATTTAAGAGTTCAGCCAAAGCTTCCATAGAAAGTTGAAGTTAGAAGAAAGAACTAGAAAATCAGAAAATAAGTTAGTAGAAATAATTGCTGATGAAATGGAAAGAATCTAAAATACAAAAACAGGAAACTTAATAGTATTTGTGATAGAGTTAAAATCATCACATTTCTCTTTTATCCTCAGGACATGAGAGTTCTTGCAGCACTCCTTTATTCCTATATTTCTCCTTGGCACTCCCACAGGGAGTGGAATATTCCTAGCAGCAGAGAGTGTTTCTGGCACACATCCTCCGTCTTCAAATTGAAGCCATTTGAAACAGTCTGAGTTGAACCTCAGCTGAGGCAAGAGTATGAACAAGGCCAGTAGAAAGTTTGTATTTCCTTATAAGCAAAAAATGAATGATTTTATTACTATTTAACTACTTTCAATTATTATTTAATGAATCTAAGGAAGTTATTTATATACAACCAAGAACTATTGATCAGTCTAGAATATGGTGCCATCAAAAGTTGCCTGTTTAACCTAACCTGTTAATGGTTTTTGCCTTTTCTGTTTGGTGTGGGAGGTCCTTCTGTCTATGTGTTGCTTTTATTGGTTAATGAAAAAAGAAATTGCTTTGGCCTGTTGATAAGGCAGAACTTAAGTAGACAGGAAAAATTGGACTGAATGATGGGAGGAGGAAGGCAGAGTTAGAGAGTCACCATGGAGCCGCCAGAGATAGATGTGCTGAAATTTTGCTGGTAGGCCACAAGCTTGTAGTGATATACAGAATAATAGAAATGGGTTAAATTAATATGTAAGAGTTACCCATTAATAAACTAGAGCTAATGGGCCAAGCAGTGGTTTAATTAATACCACTGTGTGATTTTTCAGGTTTCTGTGTGATTATTTCAGGTCTGAGCTAGCTGGGCAGCTGTGAGGAACAAGCAACCCTTACCCTAACAGTTGTTCTGTATTTTAAGCGGAATAACTTTTTCCTTGCTTATTTTAATGATTTAGCTACTAATTTCTTTAATTTCATGATCATTTCATAAACCAATTTTAAGTTTATTCATATTATTGATTGGATTTTAATCTCTTTTAATTTTATCTTGTCTACTATTAAATAGGTCCCAATTTTATTGATTTCTACTGATAGTTACCAACTCTCCCTTTCTTGTGACACTTATTTTTTTCTTCTTTTGACATGGGAATCATGAAGTATCTTTGAGAATAAAAGATTCTTTCATTCATAGGTGGAAGCTTAAGAGGGAGAGAGAAAGCTATGCCATTTTTCTGAATCAACCCAGCATGGAAGTCAGTCATATGCTAAACAGCCACATGGGAGGAACAGAATCTTCAAGAATGAGTAAGAAATCCCAGGACCTAGAGAAAACATTGTTAGGTTCTGGCCAACATTGGAAAGAAAATGGAAAAGGAGAACATGTGCATATTTGAGTCAGAACTCTGGCCCAACAGAATCTCATAATGGCTCATAATAACTGGGCTAAGTGGGATGGGAATTCAAGTAAGAATGAGTACATTATCTTATCAAAGGCCAAATTATTCCTATGTCTTTAGTACAGCTTCAGGTAAACAACTTATCTTATGGAAAGACCCTGGACCTGGTAACAGTCAATAATTAATGTTTAAAAGATGGTCAAGTTCCTCTGTGGCAGGTGAGAAATGGGAAATTAGACATGAGTAGGAAAGGAACCCTCACTGTAGAGTCTGCTTGAATCAAGAATTCCAACACAATTAATGACATTAGCAATGAACCATGGCTAAACCAAATAAAACTATTAACTTTATTTACATTGAACATAACCTACATTCTCATCCATAATTTAACCTTATCTATTGCAATTCTATCAAGTGCTCCCCCACACACATTGGGATCTCATTAAATCTTCTTAGCAACACGTTGATGATAATGGCAATAAAACCTGCCAAAATCCTAAAGATGACAATTGTGAAGACAATGAAGATTCTTCTATGAAATGTATACACATTTCAACCTGGGTGTTCTTGCCATCTTCCTAAGCAATCTTAATATTTACAATAAAATACTTTTATAATAATAAACTCTACTATGTTTCATACTGATTCATCCAGAAATCCTTTTCTGGATGGAAATCAAGGGGCTAGTTTTATCCAAGTCAAAGTCCCTGGACTATTAGAGGTCTTCTCAGGCTACCACGGGTGATAGTTTAAAGCAATACCCTCTTCCCTACCACTTCTGACACCTTTAACCTAACTCTTCTTTGCTGGTAACTAATAGCATCTATTTGGCATTTTTCTTATTTACTTATTATTTTCGATTGTGTTGAGAACACAAACTAGAGCTTCACAAATGCCAGGCAAGCACTCCACCATCATTCTTTTCCCCTAGCCCTCATATGACTCTTTCTTGTAGACAAGAGATTGTTTGTACAATATTTTCAATTATTTGAATTTCAAAGTATGGATGTTACACACTTTATGTACAAATTTTATGAACAGTGCATAGCTTAGTGTTTTCTCTAGCATGCTTATCATTACTGCTTTTCACTTGGAACATATGTGATTGTGTTTTATTTTGACCTGAAGTCACTGAAACCCAACTTCCTCCTTTGGTTTTGAGTTTCTTTTATCTAATTTCATTTATTTTCCTCATTTTATTGTTTTTCAAACATTGTATTTTGATATATAGTTTTATGTCCATTATTGACTTGTAAATTATATCTAGATTTTCTTTTGATAGTTGCTATAAGGTGATATTGAATTTTAATATATCACCACTGAAAACACTGTTATAGCTCAGGAGGTATGATGAGAAGGGAAGGGGACATAAATTAGAGAAGGGTGTTCCAGGAAGAAGGAACAGCCCATAGACCTATATGTATGTGAGGAACAGAAGAAAGCAGGTTAGTATTGCTGTAGCTGGAGGTCCAAGGGAAAAAGGTTGTGCAGAAGAACAGAATGGAGTCAATCATGCAAGAAGATGCCATGATCAGGTAGATGAGCCATTGAAGGGTTTTTGATAATGTTTAATTGGAAGGCAAGAGATATACAAATGTAAGTAATTCAATAGAGCTGTGTCCTCACCCTTTACTGTTTCTTTTCTACGGTTTCTAGCACAAATTCGAGGGATTTGGAAGGTATGTGACCTTGAACTTTTCCTTCCTGTAAGTCTGTGCATCATGCTTGTACCAGATGCCTTCAGAGGACAGATGTGGAGATTATGGTCTCTGGGAAAGGAAATTCAACAAACAACTCATTCATCATGCAGGCACAAAACAGAAGTCGAGAGAGAGAGAGAGAGAGAGAGAGAGAGAGAGGAGAGAGATTCCCTCAAGTGCTCATGGGGTATATGACCATATCAATAACATTCTTCCATTTCCCCCTCTGTCCTTGATAATGCAATCATATATTTTCCTTCTGTATCTTCTAATATTTTATTACAATTTGTGAATTAAAGCCTACTTGATTTTAAAGAAGTTTAAAAATGAGAAAAATAGATTTTGTATGTTTTTACTACCTTTACCAATTTTTACATCCATTGTTATGTTTTGTAGCCTGGTTTCAATCTAATGGAATTTCTTCAATGTATTACTGTGGTGCTTTGATTAAGAATGGCTCCAAAGGCTCATGTATTTGAATGCTTGACTATCAGGGAGTGGTACTACTTGAGAGGGAGAAGGAGGTATTACCTTGCTAGCCGAAGTGTTGATGGGGTGTGTCACTAAGGGTGGATTTTGGCATTTCAAAATCCAAAGCCAGCCAGCAGCTCTCTCCTCCTGCTTCCTGGATTCATAGCTACTGTTAAGGCCACTATATGGCTCTTAGTACTCACAGCTTGTAGCCTGCTTCATAATGCCAATGTACCTCTGGACTATGTCAGAACAGCAAAAGAGGAGAAATGTATTAGGGGTGGGGGACATAGGGAAATGGGGGAGGGAATGCAAGGAGAGGAGGGAGGGGAGGGAAAACTGTGGTCAGGGTGTAAAATAAATGAACAAATTTAATTAAAAATAACCCATGGATTATACAGACAATGAAAATATAAGATCACTATTGCTGCTTCCAGAGGAGAATGAATCAGCTAGCCAGTGTGTGGTCATAAGTGCTGGGCAGTGTAAGAATTGGTTCCTGGTGCTTACAGGTAGTGGACTTGCTTCAGAAAAACAGAAAATGTTCAGCAAATGTGAAATAGTTCTTAAGGCTAAAAGATGCTGCATTTGACAGCACAGTAACTAGTGCTACTATTCTGCTGATGAAGCTCAAAGTACATTGAAGTGTGTGCTCAGGATTCTCAATGGATGCACAGCAAAGCATGTAAACAGTCACAAGAGCAAAGCACAGAGAAGATCAGCCTCAAAAGAGAGGAGCTGTTGCCAAAACTAGATGATGGATGCTACTTATGTTTGGTGGAAACTCAAAACATCATCCAAAGGACAACCTCCATAAGCTCATTGTTGCAGTGGGAGACAGTCTTCAGCAGAAAGTCCAAGCCAGATAGTGATGTGAGTCAGATCATCAACGCACTTGTGTTCCATACCTCTCCTGTTTCTGATAAGCATTTCTGTATGTATGACATCATCTATGGAGATTGGTTTTACTGTCACACAGTAAGGGTTTAAAAGGACAAGGTCTGGATGACACCACCTACCTGACTTAGTAACTGTGTAATGTCTTTTGTTTCCTCTTGACAGGTGAATGTCATACCAGGTGAATATTTTGAGTTAACCATGGATAATTTGTGAGAAATCAGATGTTTTATGTTTGATCATTCACATTTATATGGAAAAAGAAAAACATTCTTATTTTCTTCCTTTATAGTAGAACAATTGAGGGAAAAATGAGAAAAAAAATGAGGTTCCCAGTCTCTCTGTGGAATATATTTATGATAAATTTTAATGTTCAACAGGGATAAATTTATAAAATCCTAGTCATATAAATGCTACTAACATTGTAAACTGCTAAAGATAATTAAGACATACAAGTTAATGGCCAGTCACCTAATAAATGGTCAAATTCTCTAATGTGGTAAGAGTTATGTTTGTAGTCATAAGTAAAAATGTAATGCATTTGCAGGGACAAGCTTGGAGGGAGAGACTAATTTATATCTCTTGCTATATAGCGTTCTGTATATAATTTTAAGGTTTGCCTTAAACAAGTAACTAAAAACAAATTGAAAGTAAACTTAAGGGTTGATTAATGTAAAATATTTGCAGCCAGATATACATTTAAAATGTAAGAGAGTGCTTAATATGTTACTCTATATTTGAATACTTGGGACCCAACTGGGGAAACTGTTTGGGAAGGGTTAGGAAAAGGTATGTCCTGAGGTTGGACTTTGAGACTTCAAAGGACTCAGGCCATTCCCAGTATGTTCTCTGTTTCTGGTTTGTACACAAGGATGGGAGCTCTTAGATACTGCTCCAGTGGCTGCCTCCCTGCTTGTTCAATGCTCCTTGCAATGAAAGTCATAAACTCTAACCCTCTGGAATTCTGATCTCCAAATTAAACACTTTCTTTTATAAATTGCCTTTTTAGTGGAGTTTTGTTATGACAATATGAAAGTAACTAAGACTATAATGACCATGTCAGGCTTGCAAGTTCAAAAAATAATTTAGTGCTAGAGATATGAATCAGAAGTTAGTAGTATTTTCTGTAAAACCATGGATACCTAAGTTCAGATCCAGCATCCACATAATATATATATATATATATACTGTATACCTGTGACCCAGCACTTTGATTAGCAGAGAAAGGAGGGTCACTGACATTTGTTGGTTGCTAGCCTCACACACACCAAAAAATGAGGAGCTCCAGCTACAGGAAGAGATCCCACCTCAAAAGAAATAACGTAGCCTGGCGATGGTGGCTCATGCCTTTAATCCCAGCACTCGGGAGGCAGAGGCAGGCGGATCTCTG
>NC_022009.1:84076229-84085421 GCF_000317375.1 Microtus ochrogaster
GAGAATACTAGATAAAGAATAGATAAAGACACTCAGCATCTTTCTTTGGCCTCTGTGCATATGAACTCATAGACACACACACAGACGTGCACACACACACACACACACACACACACACACACACACACACACACAGATGAATTAGAAGAGACAATTAAACCCCCAGAATTTATGTGTCACAGCACTTGAAACTTTGTTGATCTTGGGATGAATCATTTCAAACAAGTCATTATGAAGCTAAATATTTTATTTCTGTGCCAACACATTAACCCACCTGAACCATAGAATGGGTTAATCATTATTTCTGCATGTGCCTTGAGAATATTTCAAGGAGAGGTTAGCATTTGAATCTCAGACTGCAAACAGTATAGGTCCCTCTGCAGGATGAGTACCTATCAACCCACTTGTTGGAGATGCAATAAAATGAGAAGATATAGGATAAGATTCCCCCATCACTGTCAGATTAAACCAGGAATTGGTCTGTTTCAGTTCTTGCACCCACTACTTGTAGTGGCATTTCAATTGTATTTTCATAAATGAAGACTACCTGAAGATCTGAGAATAAAACAGTCACACTGACCCAGTAACCACAATGACACACACCTTTAATCCCAGTAGTCACACTTGTTACCAGAAATTAGGTGGTGCATACTTTTAATCACAGTGATGCTTGCCTTTAATCCTAGCCCGAGAAAGGATTATAAAATTAGAGGAAAACAGCTCTCAACACAGTTTCATTCTGAGATTCTGGGATGCAGGATTGCTATTTCAGACTGAGGTCAAGATATGAGCCAGTGGCTGGCTTTTTGCTTTTCACATCTTCAGGTTGAACCCAAAATTCTTAACCTGAATCTGCTGTTCCAGCACATCCTGAAATCTAAATCATTGCATTCTGCCTTTCAGGTTGAGCATGGAGCCCACAGCATTGTATTTGGTATTTCAGGCCTCCCAAGTATAATAAGGAAGGCCTGTCATGATCTCCATCTTATAGTTTGAAAATTGTGGAATGTCTCATATCATAAATATATGACTCAACATCTTCTCATAAACTTTCTGGTGAATATACATGTTTGTTCCCAAGAAATGGATCACACAGTCAAGCATACATCACATATACACAAAACATTCTACACACAGTTAAACATATACAAATGCATACAGATATAAATACATGAACACATATAATTTTACTCACTTGAATTCCCCTTTTTAATTCTGGAAATTAAAGGAAATGTTTTTTTTTTTTAAATTTTGGGTCAATCAAATCTTACTGCATCTATAGCTTTCTGTCAGTTTTGGTAACCATTATTCTATATTTGGAATTTTAATGCAGTGCAGTTGAGAATTTAAATGACTCCAAATCTATAGCTATTAATATTTAAATAAAGTACCCTTTTTTTGACAGGATTTTATGATACCTGAGTTCTGTTCTTAATTTCCCTTTAAAAGAAATTGTTGTCTCTCATTTGCTAAAGTTATTTTCTTTGATTAACTACTTGGTAAAGATATAAATATTTTCTTTGATAAAAATGTATTCTGACTGATGGAACGATGAGATTCTCAGTGTACCATCTAGATGTTTACATTTCCTCTATGTATTCTGACTGATGGAACCATAGGAGTCTCAGTGTACCATCTCGAGGTCTACATTTCCTCTTATTCTGACTAATGGAACCATAGGAGTCTCAGTGTACCATCTTGATGTCTACATTTCCTCTATTTTCTTCAGGTTTTGCCTCTTCAGAATTGCAAAAAGAATTGGATGCTACTGTACGTTTTTCCAAAAATGTTTTAATTGGTGAATCTAGTGACATGCTAATTATTGGGACAACTTGTCAGTGTTTGAACTTCTCCAGAAGTTCATACTGAAATCAAAACAAGCCTAGAATGATTCTCTTCATGATATGCCCTCTAAAGATTACTAGTTTATTTTTGATTCATGTATTGATTTCAGGAAATATCTTCCACAGAAATGTTGCCAGATCTGCAAAAGGTTATCTTGGAAGGAAGGTGTGTTGATCCATACACCGCTAGAGCTCATTTGGCTTTCTTCAAGATGGAAACTTGTTAGTTTATCTTATAATAAAATAGCCATGAAGCTTGTATCCAAATCCATTTATTAATTTCTGACTTGTTGGAAGTTCTTTTTTTTGTATTGAAAAAAAGTGTTTTTAGCAAAAGCTTCAAATTCAAATTTTGGGCCTTTATGAGAATTGGAAAGAGAAATGTAAAAATGGGTCTGATGGTGCTAGATACTAACATTCTAGAACTTAGATTTGCTTTGATAGGTGAATACAAATCTTAGGTCACTTTAGTATCCTACCAACAAAGTCTTTAATTATGTACTTCTTGTAAAATGAGGCAGAGAGTACTCTGGTGACTTTATTACTAAGCATTCATATGACTCCTAGGAGCCAATTGTAATGACCAATTTTATTTTCTACTTGATGGGCTTTAGAATCATCTATAAGAGGTTAGGAGGGATGGCTCTGTAGAAATGAGTGATCTTACAGAAGATTCAGGCTTGATTTCTAGCACCTACATAATGGCTTACAACTATGTATAATCTCCGGTTCCAGGAAGTCCAATATTCTCTTGTGATTATCATAGGCACCACACACATACATGGTATACATACACACATGCAGCCAAAACACCATCACACATAAAATATTAATAAATAAATCATAGAATTATTACCTCTGAGCATTTCTATGAGCATGTTTCCAGGGAATTTTAAGATAGGAGGTGAGACTAATTTTGAATAAGAGCATCATCCTCCTATGGTCTGGGGATCCTGACTACATAAAAGGCAAAAAAAGATGGATGTGAGCTGAGCATAAAAATTAATCACTCTTTGCTTCTTAATTGTTGATACAATGTGACCAACTGCTTCCATGATTCTCACCAAAATCTGCTTAACCATTTGGATCATCATAAGTCAAAATAAACTTATTTTGGTTGCTTTTGTCAGGTTTATTTGTCATAGCAACAAAAAAAGTAACTAACAAATCAACAGAAGGTACACTGGTAAGTAATTTGTTGAAGAGTAAAAGCAACATTATTAATGTGGGAGTGATTTCTTTTTAATAAAGAGACTGCCTAGGCCCCTTGATAGGCCAACCCTTAGGTGGGTGGAGTAAACAGAACAGAATGCTGGGAGAAAGAAGCTAAGTCAAGGAGTCGCCATGATTCTCCCACTCCAGGCAGATGCAGGTTAAGATCATTCCTGGTAAGCCAGCTCGTGGGCTACACAGATTAATAGAAATGGGTTAGATCAATATGTAAGAGCTAGCCAATAAGAAACTGAAACTAATGGGTCAGGCAGTGTTTAAAAGAATACAGTTTCTGTGTAATTATTTCGGGGCATAAGCTAGCCATGTGGGTGGCCGGGTGCTGGGGATGCAGCTCTGCCGCTCTTATTACTACACATTATAATAGAGCTTATGCATAGCAGAGTCAAATCTGAATTCAAGACATATAAATACTTAGGAGTTTTTTCATGGTGAGGATTTTCCCACTCTATCGCCCATTAATAATTAAGAAATGCAGGTCAATAGATCTGTAATAGTCAAGCTTGTAGTCATTTTAGTTAGGTTTTCTAGATATACAGAGATACATTTCAGATGGGTAGTTATTCTTCAAACCTTTCAAATATTAACAGAATATGACATTAAAAAATTAAAAATTTAGGACTTTTTTATGACAATGAGACACATTTACTCCAGCCAGCACCAATTCATTTCAAGAGGAAGATGGGCATTGAAAAGGCTGCTTATGGAGGGTTTTTTTTTTTTTTTTACATTTGGGCAAGAAACTGCTTTTGCTTGGACTGAGTTCTACCCTATCAACAGACCAGGCTAGTTTCTTTATTCATTTTCCAATAAAAGCAACACATAGACAGAAGACCTCCCACACCAGGACATTCAGAACCCATAGAAATATGACTGTTAAACTTGCCTAAAGAAGGTAAAACAGCCCTTCAGGATTCCTGCTTCATAAAAGACTATGCCAGACATTTTACAAAATACAGAAGAAAGTTACTAACAAACAGCCAAGATAGGCAAAACAGCTTTTTAAATTTCCTGCTTCATGGAAATGTCTGCCTGATGCTATTGGCATGTAGGCTGAAAATGGATTTCCCAATATAACAAAAGACCTTTGGGTGACTGTCCAGGCAGCAAGATGACTCTGTCAGTTCTAAACTTTGGAACTTGCTTACAATTCACTTTCTGTTTACTTAGGTAATAATATATCCTTCTGGAGTCTTTGATGGAGTTGAAGAAAGATATTTATAAATATAAAAGATAGGTTAGACATAAAACTTTAAACTCACAAAGATAGGATAAATAATATTTTTCTTAATTTGTCAAATATAAATGGACTAAATATTGCAACTATAATTCTTGCTTGATAACTGTTTTGTTGTATGTAATCCTGATATGTTAATGTTTAAACCTTCCTTTTTAAGTATACAGAAAAGAGAAGGTAGTGTGGAATTTCCTTCTGCATGCTGTGAATATGTTTTATTATCAGTGGATAATAAAGAATCTGCTTTGGGACTATGGAAGTGCAGAATATAGCAAGGTGGAAATTCCAAAGAGAGATGGAGGAGAAAAGAAGGTGGAGTCAGGGAGATGCCATGTGGTTGTTGAAGGAGACAGATGCTAGAGAGAACATTACCAGCAGACCACAGACATGTGGCAATACAGTGATTAATAGATATGGGCTAATTTAAAATGTAAGAGTTACTTAATAAGAAGTCTAAGCTATTGTTCAAGCAGTGCTGTAATTAATATAGTTTCTGTGTTATTATTCAGAATTGGTGGCCAGATGAACAAGCAGTATCTTCCTATAGTCCAGTATTTAACAGAAAAGCTTGCTTGAATGCAAACATTTTTTCAACTCCCTATGAAACACACTGAAAAATATTTAGTTATTCAAAGTGTTAGGGTAACTAACTAAGATGACTAAGAGTATAGAAAATACCCAAAGAATGACAATGTTGGCATGTAATACAAAGGACACACTCCATAATCTTTGTTTCTTTATTCACATGCAACCTGAGTAATAATAAATAAGAAAAGACAGGAGGAACAATGGAACCGAATGGAGACCCGGATATTAATCCATACTCCTTCAAACATCTGATGTTTGACAAAAAAGCAAAAAATGTAAAATGGAAAAAAGAAAGCATATTTAAAAATGGTGTTGCCATAACTGGATATCAACATGTAGAAGAATGAAAATAGACCCATATCTATCATCATGTGCAAAACTCAAGTCCAAATGGATCAAAGACCTCAACATGAAGCCAGCCACACTGAACCTTATAGAAGAGAAATTAGAAAGTACACTTGAACACATTGGTACATGAGACTACTTCCCAAATATAACCTAAGCGGCACAGGCACTGAGAGAAACAATTAATAATTAAGTCCTCTTCAAAGAAAAAAGCTTCTGTAAAGCAAAGGACATGGTCAACAATTCAGAATGACAGCCTGCAGAATGGGAAAAGATCTTCACTAACCCCACATCAGAGAGAGGTCTAATCTCCAAAATATACAAAGAACTCAAGAAATTGGTCATCAAAAGAACAAATAATCCAATAAAAAATAAAGTACAGACCTAAACAAAGCACTCTCAACAGAGGAATATAAAATGGCTGAAAGACACTTAAGGAAATGTTCAACATCTTAGTCATCAGACAAATGCAAATCAAAACTACTCTGAGATTCCATCTTACAATTGTAAGAACGGCCAAGATAAAAAACACTGATGATAACTTATGCTGGAGAGGTTGTGGAGAAAAGGGAACACTTCTGTATTGCTGGTGGGAATGCAAGCTGGTACATCCCCTTTGGATATCAGTGTGGTGATTTCTCAGATAATTAGGAAACAGCCTTTCTCAAGACCCAATAATACCACTTTGGGGTATATATCCAAAGGATGCTCAATCGTGCCACAAGGACATGTGCTGAACTATGTCCATAGCATCATTGTTTGTCATAGCTAGAACCTAGAAACAACCTAAATGCCCCTTAACTGAAGAATGTATAAGGAAAATGTGGTACATTTACACAATAGAGTACTACACAGCAGAAAATAATAATGACATCTTGAATTTTGCAGAAAAATGGATGGAGCTAAAAAACTTCTTTTTGAGTGAGGTAACCCAGACACAGAAAGACAGTTATCACATGTACTCACTCATAGGTGGTTTTTAAACATAAAGCAAAGAAAACCAGCCCACAAACCATAACCCCAGAGAATTTAGACAACAATAAGGACAACGAGAGAGACTTACATAGATCTAATCTAGAGGGAAAGTAGAAAAAGACAAGATCTCCTCAGTAAATTGAGAGCATGGGACCGTGGGGAAGGGTTGAAGGTGGGGAGGGTAGAGGCAGAGAGGGAAGCAGAGAAAAATGTAGAGGTCAATAAAATCAATAAAAAAGAATGTCATAAATTTGAAGTCCTATTCATATTTCTAAAGGATGCATTGATAACAGTTATCCGTAAGGTCTGAATGTTTTTGTTCCATTTCTAGACAGTGACCTCAGTTCTTTATATCAAACAGTTCATGGGGTTAGAGCAGTAGGATCTTGATGGGTGTACTTATTCTATTTTGTAAAACAGCTTCTATTCATCACTCCAATTCCATGTTCTCTTGTTGATCTGGTTGCTAGATACATCTTCATCCTAAATGCTGTGTCATTATATTTGATTTTGCATGATTTTTTTTAAAATAAAAATCATCTTATACATCTTTGAAAATTTTAACTTGCCCTTTTTGGACTGAAATATGCTTTCCACAGAAAGTGAATAAAAATGAGGATCATATTTCTAAATATTCACATAATAGAGTTCAATTGGAATTACTATACACAGGGAATTATGTATATCCCAGAATCTATGTTTCTAAATAAAGTCCAAATGCCTCATGTGGGAAATGTCCTCAAGCTGTAGGTCAGAGGTGTCTTTGTAGCTCCCCAAAGAACACAGACTTTTAATTGCCAATGGTCTAAGTTTCCCACTATTTCTCACTTCTGTGAATACTGTAAGCTATATAGTACTGGATAGCACAGCAAGATATGCTCAAGAATGCAATTGTGGTATGAATGTTATGGGTGTACTTTAGCTTTTTAACTGAAGTTAGGGCCCATTCCACAGGAGAAAACATATGCCTAGTACTGTAAGAAAGGTCAGGAACCTGTAGTTGTGAAGCCCAAAGACCCCAAGTGAACTTAGCTACAATTAATTTTCTAAGTGTATATAGTTTCAAATTTACCTCTATATTTTAGTGGAGCTTTCAAGTATCATCAGAGAACTTTCTTTGGTCAGTGCATGATGACCCGATCAGAAACAGAGAACTGATTAAAGTATAGAGAAAAAATACAGATGAGGTACTTAGCCACAAATGAAACGTCTGTATCAAACCCTATATTATAACATTTTCTGGTACTGTGATAAAACAACATGTGCAAGGAATGTTTTATTAGGAAGGGTTTATTTGGGGCATATAGTTCCAGAATGATCAGAGTCTATCATCATCATGGGAAAGGGAGAATTGAAGAAGTAAGCTAAGCATGGGAGCTCACATCTTGATCCATAAAAAGTTAACTGGTGAGTCATTTCACCAGATCCCATTTATTCTTTGATTTTGCAGAATTGACAAAGATACTTGGTGTCTTAGCTACTTTTATATTTTTTTGAAAAAATACCATGACCAAGGCAGAAATAAAGAAAGAAGTTTATAATTTATACTCTCATTGGTGGGAAGTATAGCAACAGGCAGGCAGGCCTGGCAGTGGAGCAGTAGCTGAAAGCTCACATTATAATCCACAAATAAGAAGCAGAGAACACACTGGAAGTGGCATGAGTCTTCTGAAATCTCAAAGCCTGTCACTAGGAAGTGACACAATTCCTCCAAAAAGCCACACCCCCTAATCCTTCCTAAATAGTCACCAACTAGAAAACAAGTGTCAAATGTTTGTATTTAAACAAATATTAAAGATTAATGTGGGACATCTCATACAAACTACCACAGATCCCACCCACCACAGCCAAAGCTCTGGGACCCTTGTTGAAAAGGAGATAGAAAGATTGTAAGACATGGAAATTGGGGAGGACCAGAGTGAAACAATATTTTCTGTACATGACAACATCACTGAACTCATAAACCCATAGTAGTTTCAGTTGCCTGTACAAGACCTGCAGTGCATCAAGGAAATCAATATTCCAGCACGGAGTAGGAAGAGGCAGCAGCTGATGAAGTAATGATAACAAATGTTTTCTTAGGAAGGGATACCTAGTTCAGTTTGAGGATTTGGACTCTTGCTCCACCATGTTCTAACGCATAATTACTCCAGGAACTAAGTCAATTTTCTAATAATAATGATGGTACTAATAGAGATGAATGCTTATGTGTTATAATACTCATAATGGCAACAAGCAAAATAATAAACATTAGGAGTTTCAGAATGCATATTATTTTACATGGGGAAAGGGTTCCAAGTTATGAACATAGATGAATTAACATAATTCTCACAGCATTCTAGCATGTACTCCTCTGGTAAAAAAAGAACATTAAAATATGGGATTTTTCAGATGGTATCTTTAATAAGATTTTCTAAAATATGGAATTTCCCTTAAAATTTTATACACATATATACATATAAATAGACATAAATACTACATATACATATTTATGTATGTTATATTCAGTATACAACAAATTTCCATTACTTGATTCATAAGATTCAATGTATGCCTTAACAATGTCACATATCTTCTTTAAAACATATAAGATTACATCAGAATGAATAGTTTGGTGATTACCATCACATGTTTTTAAGAACTAATTGGCAAGAGTAACATTTCTTCTTGGTCTAATGGTTATTATCTTCTAGACCTTTAAGAGACAGTAGAGTACAGATTGAGTGAATAGAGACCTCAGGATATATGCAAGAATATAACCTTTAAAAATCACCATGTAAACTTTAGTTTCCTCTGACCTTTAGAAGTATCCAGCACTAACATTCTACAGATTGTTTTGTTTTCTTTTTTTATTAATTATTCTCCCCAAAGCATTTATTTATTTTTTTAAATTTATTTATTTATTAAGGATTTCTGCCTCCTCCCCGCCACCGCCTCCCATTTCCCTCCCCCTCCCCCGATCAAGTCCCTCTC
>NC_022009.1:84085858-84091300 GCF_000317375.1 Microtus ochrogaster
TTTTGGAATCTGATTATGTAGAGCACAGTGGCCTGTTTCTCCTGAGTAATGAAACTGAAGTATGTATTAGTAAGAGTAGCTTCACTCACGTTTCCAAAGTTTAACCACTAGATAGTCAACATGTTTGTCACCTAAGAATTTATTATAAATATAATTTGGAGGGGGCCATGGAAGTATACAGCATATGGTAATTGATAATTTAGGTGTTGATCCACTATAGGAATAATTATCTGATAAAGATAAGCCTGTCTATTCTGTCTATTAAGGCCACTGACTCTGAAATCTGGATGTCTGTATCTGTAATTTTTTCTCATGTGTCACTTAATTTCTCCTCTAATAATATTTTTGGGTGTATTCTTACTGCCTGTGTGTTTATCTCATATAAATATTCTACCTATTGGGCACAATTATAGCTATAGATAGTCAGGAAGATGACTTCTGATCAACTGTATAATTTTGATGAATTTTACATTACTCAGACTGACATAAGATTCTCAGTCACTAAGACAGTCTCTTTTTTTTGTACAGACAGCTAACTTTAGGCTCTAGAACAAATTCAAAGCAGGCTAGTTTCCCCTGGAGATATCTGGTTGTTCCTAAAGACAAATACAGGAGGTCATTTTTCCAGGTGTTGTTTGTTGCTGATTTAAGGGCAGAGCTTGAAGCAACTTTAGTCTGCATGTACTTCCTACCACTCAAGATCAAGCTAATTAACTGTTGTTATTAAGTCTCAAATTCTAGTGTCTTTTATATATATATTTATTTAATTACTTATTTATTTGGTCTGAGAACCCTAACCATTTGAGCTATGTGCATGGCTAAACATTACTCACTGGCCAGTCAATGAGACCTCCCTAGCTTAAGAGAAACTACATTACTTATTATGTGCTCTGAGACTAGGTTGGACCCAGAAAATGTAACTAATATTTGTTCAGAGTTTGGGCTGTAAGTGATCAGAGGTGAGAGTGGTGGTATTGAAAGAAGTTGGCTGTGGCAAGAGAAAAGCATGAGAGATAAAGAAAAAAGAGCATAAGGGAAGTGTGAGAGAGGTAATGAGTGAGAGTGAGTGAGTAAAACGTGTGCCAGTAAAGTAGAAGAAGTGTGTGTGTATGTGTGTGTATGAGAGAGAGAGACAGCTGTGTGAAAGAGCTGCTGATACATGAGGAGTTGTAAATGAGATGGGTAACTGTAACTGTGCGGAGATTTGTAACCATGTGAAGGCAAGGAAGATCAAGGTATGTAGGAAAGAGATGCAAAAGAGAAATTTATGTTAAAAAAGATATGTAGTCAACTGAAAGGAGATACGATTAAATATAGAAATATACAACTGTGTATAGCTAGATAGTAAGATAGATACATAGATATGTGAATGTATGTTAAAAATGTAGCTGTGTGGAGATAGATTTTCAGAGAGCATTCATCAGAAAGCATGTGTGTTTCCTTATTTTTTCCTCAGATAGAAAAGTTTAGCCCTCATCGCCTTCATGGATTTCTTACATATCCTGGTACTGCAACCAAACCTCCCCAGTCAATCCAAAGGAGGAGCTTACTCTTAATGTGATGGGCAACTGCAGTCTGAAAACCATGGTACTTGATCCTATCAGAGCCCAGCCTGATGTTTGGAGATAGGCAGGTATAGCTGTCCATTGTTTCTTTGTAGAATGTAGTATTTGAAGTTAAGCATCACATTTAGTTGACTATGACCTGTTGAAGGAGCTGCGGGCTGCAATCCTGCCACCTGGCTCCCGGCTGCCTGGCTAGCTTATGCTCCAAAATAACAGCACACAAAGTGTATTCTTTTCAACACTGCTTGGCCCATTAGCTCTAGCCCTTACCGGCTAATTCTCATATCCCGATTAACCCATCTCTAATAATCTGTATAGCAATAGTCTTACCAGGAAAGATTCATCATGTCTGACCTGGCAGCTTGCTTCATCTCATCTGCCCTGGAGAGGAACTGCATGGCGTCTGTCTGAGGCATCTTACCTCACTTCCTCTTCCTCCTAGCATTCTGTTCTGCTTACTCCTCCCACCTATGTTTTAACCTATGAGGGCCAAGCAGTTTCTTTATTTTTTAACCAATGACCTTCCTCCATCATTGGTGTTGCAGAAGCTCCTTCTGCTCCTTCAGCCAATAGCCGCTGAGATACCAGCCCACTGGGGCATGGTCTCTCTCCCTTTAAAAAAGCGGCCACTTCCCTCTGCACTCACTCTGGCTTCCGGCTCTGTTTCCGGGGAGTAGGCTCCATTCCTGATTGTGTAGAGGGCTATTGTCTGGGATGGTGATCTGTAAGTTTTTCCCCTTTAAATAAGTAGCTTCACTATTGGTCATAATTCCAAACCGGTGTGGGATTGTTTGTGGCTTACGTCTTTAATTGGTGCCTGAACTTGCGGCTTTTTGGTTATGTACCTCCGAGACTTTGGTCGCTGTGTGGCTGCAAGGAGCAGGCGACCTCTGTGCCGGGGCCTCCTTCCCCCCTCGGCACAACCCAGAGCTGATCTCAGTGAGTGATCACTCCACCACCACCGCGGATAAAGCACACGAGCTAACAGAACTCAGAAAGGGCGACTCAGCTCTACCTACCCCCCCCACCATATTTGCCCATGCCTAGCAGCAACAGCAATGCAGCCAGTGCAAAGCGCCACTCAGTGCAAACAACTGCTCCACATCCTCTCCCCACAGGCGGCTAAATCCGACCTACACTGCCACCTACCTGTGGGTAAATAATTCACACAGCACATGGTCTGTGAGTTTAACTTCCTGATTTGAGTATATATTTCAGAATTTTTTCTGGTTCTGACTCCTAGGCCACATGGATTCAGGTGCACCCCACCACCTATTGGCAGGCAATGGTCATTACAGGTAAAATTTATTTCAATTAAATATAAATTACAGGTTTGCTTGAAAATGTCTGGCATTACCATTCAAGGTTTTCACAGATTTTCTAATTATACCATGGCTGAGATCTTACAAGAGGATATCCCACTGGTTTGGATATTCCTGGGGCTTATTATTCTAACTTTTTTTTGGTGTCTTCTTTAAGATATGGTTTGATATTAGAAAAATGATACAGTCCTTATAGAATGAATCCAGGATTCTTAGGGCAGAGGTTGAATGCTTAAGAAAGGGCACAACTGTTTTGAGTGACAACTTTCAGTCGGTTGAGGTAATTTCAAAAACAATTCAGATTGACACCAACCTCCTCAAGAAAGAGTTTGAAATTCTCAAGGAGGAGAATAGATCTTTGTCTAATATGAATCTGTCAACTAAGCAAAATTTAGAAAAGGTGCAGTCTCATATTAAACAGAGCATCGCTGCTCTGGAGGAGGAGACAGCTGATTTGGCCCATAAACTTCAGTCCCTGTCTGTAGGTGTTGAAACATTATCTAAGAGGGTTCAAACTGCTAATAGGACTTTATCAAAGGGGTATAAAAGATTAATGGACAGAATTTCAATACAAGAAGGCACAATTTATGCTATGAAAATTATGTCCAAGGATGAGATATTATCTCTAACAAACAAACTTCATACCTTTGAATCCTCAATGAAGGCTTTGGAGCATAATTCTAGACAGGAGATTCAGGCCTTGCAGAAGGCAATGGTAAACAGATTTAAAAAGATTGAGGAAATTATAAATTCTGATGAACAGGAACAAATGGTAGAAAGCCAAATTTTAACTCCATCAGTGAGTAAAACTCTCTGGGATAATTCCCATAAAACTCTACTTGCCTTTCCAGTAATAACAACAGAGAAGGTGACTGGTTCCAGAAACCCTAGGGACATCAAGGAACACACATGGGAACCTGTCTGTATGAATGATCTGAAAGAAATCAAACAGGCTGTTATGAGTTTGGGGCTACATCCCTCCTTCATTAAAGAGATACTAAAAATGTGGTCTAGCAGCAACAAGGTCATGCCCCATGATTGAATTAAATTAGTTTCAGCCATCCTAGAGAGTGGACCACAATTGAATTGGAAATGCTTATTCAGGCAAGAAGCTAGACGTATAGAACAGCAGGAAAGAGTAAAGGGAATTGAGATTTCCCTAGATCAAATTCTAGGTGAAGGGCTCTTTTCTGACCCTTGGGAACAAGCTAATTATGACGAACACACCTTATCCATATGTACCACAGCAGCCTTAAAGGCTTGGGACAGGGTTCAAGACCCAGGACAGAGACTGGAATCATATATCAGAGTTAAATAGGGTCAGAGAGAACCCTTTAGTGAATTTTTACAAAGACTAACTAAAGCTGTACAAATATGGATATCTGACCCACAAGCAAGACGTATCATAATTGAGTCTTTGGCTAATGAAAATGCCAATGTGGAATGCAAAAGGATCTTGGGGCCATTAAAAATGAGATCAGTGCCCTTGGATGAATGGGTCTTTCTACACTTCATGTTGATACATTTGACTATGGCACTGAAGCATGGGTAGAAGAAGCAATTTCTAATGGTAAAAGAAGGCATCAGAATACCGAATGTTTCAATTGTGGTAAAATGGGGCATATGAAAAGGAATTGCAAACAACGGATTTCCAGAAGTAATAATAATAATAATAATAATAATAATAATAATAATGCCTCTTCTAGAAATAACAGAAATAGGAGGACTCAGCCTTCAGGTCTATGTAGAAGATATGGAAAAGGCAGGCATTGGACTAATGAGTGTAGATCAACAAAAGATAGACAAGGCAATCGGAAAAAGCAATGAGGGGCCTCTCGCAGGCCCCCATGGAGAATATGGTCCAGTCATTTCCAGTTACTGTAGAGAATGTGCCTCATCAGGAAAATTAGAAAGCCCCATACCTGATGTTAAAAGCAATAATGGCCTGAAGGATGAGTTACGTGTATTTTGGCAGACTTCTATAAATGAACAAAGACCAAAGCTAAGAGTGTGTGTAAATGGAATTTTTATTACTGGCTTACTGGACACAGGTGCAGATATAAGTATCATTACTCCAGAATCTTGGCATCTGAATTGGCCTCTTCAGGAGGTAGATGTTCAGTTTCTGGGAATTGGAACCCTCTCCTGAGTAAGACAAAGCACAAGATGGATTGAATGCATAGGGCCCAAAAAGCAAATAGGAACACTAAGGCCATATATAGCCAATATTGCCATAAATTTATGTGGCTGTGACCTGCTACAGCAATAGAATACCCAGATTAACATTCCTGTAGTTCCAGGAACTCATAATTCTGGGAAGGATATGATGAGGTATTATGGAAAAAGGTCACCAGCCATTCAGGCTGTACAGGAACATACAGCAAATAGCAAATCTTTAGAGGTACCAACAGCCCTACCTTTAATATGCCTGACTGAGAAGCCAATATGGATCAAACAGTGGCCTCTAGCTGAAGATAAATTACAGGCATTGGAACAGCTGGTGCAAGAGCAACTAGATGCTCACCATATTGAAGAATCAACCAGCCCTTGGAATT
>NC_022009.1:84095061-84100262 GCF_000317375.1 Microtus ochrogaster
CAACCCAATAAGAATCGGCAAGAAAATCAAATAGGTTCTGAAGAAGATGGTTCCCCATAACAACAACTCCACCTGGTTGATATGACATCATGATACTGATAGCGCTACTACAAGAGCTGTTTTGGGTACCAGCTGCACAAGACGATCCCAACTTGGTTAGCTGAAATGGTGCACATTTTATACAACATTATGTCCAGACCTGCACAAAATACTTAGAGACTATTTGCAATTTTAAAAGACATTCATCTTGAAATTTAACCATCATTTTACTTTCCCAGGCTCCCCCAGAAAGAACCTCGCCCCCATAACAGCTGTAAGTAATTCTAGAGGACAACGTCCCCTCTCCCAGTAAAGTTTGTCCGTGGGTTTAGGGACATCATCTAGGGGTTGATTATAATTAGCATATGGTTGAGGGTTGGGGGAGGAATTTTATAAGCTAAGGGATCATTTTGGAAAAAAAAAGAGGGATCATGGGATAATAGATTTGTAATTGTGAGTTACTGTTTTTAGACAAATATATTGGTATTGATTCTTGTATATTGATACAAAGTTAAATTATATTGACTATTGTATGCATGCATGTTTCTACCTCTGTAGTATAAATTTACCATTTTGCAGTGTACATTTCTACCTCTGATTAAGATACTTATATATTGCTTATGTATTGATATACTTTTACCATATTGCATTGTATATTTGTACATTGTTTATATTTGGAGGTCATATTGTCCTCATTTATTGAACAAGTGTTCATTGTCTTAGTCTTTAATTTAGATAGGTATTGAGAATTATATAGATCAATAGTCATCTAAGTTTGTCATTTATAATTAGCCTTATCAGGTTCTTTAGATACATAGAGATTATATTCAGTTTAGATTAATCTCCAACCCCTTCAAAGAGCTGCAGAAAATGGCCTTTAATCTAACTCAGAGTTTCGCGGTAGTGAGACACAATTGCTCCTGGCAACACTGAACTATTCTCGAGAGAATGTTGAGCACCAAAGACACTCCACCTGGAGCCTTTCTTTTTGGCAGAACTGGCCTTTGGGCAAAGAAATGCCCATGCCTCAACCATTCAGAAATACAGAGTATCCGTACATGGATAAAACAGGACTGTCATATTCTTTCATGACAGGGTAAGATAGTTTTGAAAAGTTTCTGGCCTTTAAAAATGGTATGTCAGTTATGTTAGGCCTTAGCCAAAGTTGGTTGCTTCAACGCTGCAAACGTGACCTTTGGTGATTGCCCAGGTAGCTAGTTGTCTCTGTGATTTGTTGCATAACATTATTTCCCTTCTCAGATCTTCGATGGGGTTGATGACTTGGCCAAGTTATTTATTATACAAGACTTAAGCTAGTTAGAATAGGATATTTGTACTTATTGTATATCTTTTCATAGTAGGTTTAGAACTCTCTTACTAAAACAAAAGGTGGAGGTGTTGCAGGAGCTCCTTCCACTTCTTCAGCCAATAGCTGCTGAGATACCAAGACCAGCCCACTAGGGCGTGGTCTCTCTCCCTTTAAAAAAGCAGCCTCTTCCCTCTGTGCTAGCTCTGGCTTCTGGCTCTGCTTCTGGGGAGTAGGCTCCATTCCTGATTGCGTAGAGGGCTGTTTGGGACGGTGATCTGTAAGTTTTTCCCCTTTAAATAAATAGCTTCTCAATTGGTCATAGTTCCCAATTGGTGTGGGATTGTTTGTGACTTACGCCTTCAATGATATATTCTCTTTCAGGCAATATGCACTGATTTTTAAAAGCCTCCTAGAAAATTTATCTCTATTCCTACACAGCACTTTCTCTAGTCATGAACAACTGTGAAATTTATATGACTATGACCCTCCCTTGATATATATATCCCACCATATTCTTCTTTATTTGTAATATAAATAATTTCAGTGCATCACTAATTATAAAAATGTGCAAAATTACTGTGAATAAAGTGACCTCATATAACCCCAGGCTTTCCTTACTATTCTTAAAGCAGGGCCATTGACTCTTTCTAACAGATGATACAGGTGTTGAAAAGCTAATTCACAGTTCCCCTGCTGTCTTCTTGTGGGGAAGCTTTCTGCTGCTCCAGGCAGTAATTGCTTGACTACTCGCCTAAATTGCCCCAGAGAAGAAAGCATAGCTGTGCTTGCTTTTTATCCTGTGGATTTAGAATGGTGTCTAGATTAGCTTTCTAAAAAGGACCAATTCTTATACACAGCTTTGCTGTAATACATGCTGCATGCAAATTGAGATAGGAGGAACAAGATTATGAAGGCATCTACTCATAGATCTGTTGTTCATTCTGGTCAGACCAATTAGATCATCCATTTCCCCTTCTCATCCAGACAAGACTTTTATCATCCTGTGGGTTTGTTTTTTATTTTTTTTTATCTCAAGTATCACCTTCTCTGAAGACATTTTTCTCACCCCGATATTCCAGAGAAGACCTCTCCTATTCCATAACCACATGTTTTATTTTCTCATCTGTCTCTCTGACCATCCTTTGAACAGACACTCAATACCTTACTGTGGCTGAAACTTCAGTTTGGCAAACAGAGAAGGGTGGAAGGACAGATGCAAAGATATGTGCACATGGAGGTATTACCATGAAAAGAGGGGATGATGCCTCTTTTGAAGCATGACTAATAAAAACTCTGGGTCAGAAACTGGGTTTACCCTGAAGATCTGAAAAGCAGAACAACCAGCCACTGGCTCTTACCTTGACCTCAGTCTGAAAATGGCAATCTTGCCTCCAGGAATCTCAGAATGAGACTGTTTGAGAGCTATCTCACCCTGTTTTATATTCCTCTTTAGGCCTAGGATTAAAAGGGTGCACCACTGGGATTAAAGGCATGCACCACCCAATTTCTATGGCAACTAGTGTGGCTACTGGGATTAAAGGTGTGTGTTACTGTACCCTGGTCTGTAAGGTTGACCAGTGGGACTGTTTTACTCTCAGATCTTCAGGCAGTCTTTATTCATTAAAATACAATTGAAATGCCACTGCACTCTTTCTTGGAGGGAGAAATCTGGCTATGGGTAGATTTCTGCTGTGAATATAAAAAGAGTCTTGCCTGTAAAAATATTGAAGAAGTTGTGTTGACCACTGAAAATCAAGGCTAAAGACATGAAGAATAAAGGGTAAAGTCACATTCAAAATGTAACTGCAGGTGAATAAAGCACTGTCAGTTGGCTTTTGCATTGGCAACAATCATGCTTCACAGTGTTCAGCAATGAGAGGGGTCAGTGAGTGCTGCAGTGATGTTTGCTCATTCTTCACTGTCAACAACTGTAGCTAAAGCAAGGTGGGGGGGGTGCAGAGTTTGCAGAGTAAATGAGCTAAGACCAAAGACTCAGGGAGGAGCTGACCAGTTAGTGAGAAGTTCAGAGCCCGAGGAACACAGACTGGAGGTGAGGGATTCGAGGTCAGGAGAAAATGAGGCTTTCTGAGGAAAGTCTAGAGGCTCTGCATCCTGCCTTTTCTTTTGGCTCCACAAAGTAAACTCCCATTGCCAACAGGGAATCCTACGACTCCCTGATACAGAAACTGTACCTTCCACACAGTTGTAAGAGCTCTGCTGCCATTTTAGTGAGGAAGGAAAAATAGCAAGATTGATTGCCTGGGTTGGAGTGTACGTGGAGCCACAGCTAAAATTAGTTCTAGGAGAATTGTTAATAACCTTTGTGGTGTGATTGCTCCTCATCAGTGTGATCTGGGACAGAGTAAGAGAAGACAACAAAACTTTCTTCTGTTCAGACTTACTCTCTTTGAGTTTAAATGTTTCTAGTTCTTTTGTCCCTTAAGCAAGAGCTCTAGAGGCTGCATACTTTCTGTACTAACACCATGAATAAAAAAAAAAAGAAAGAAAGAAGAAAAGGTAATTGGATCAAAAATTTCACAAGAAAAACACCGAGAGATGGAACATGGTTCTGTTAGGCCAATCCTCCAGGAGGAAGGGTGAGAGGAAGTGAGTCACAAATAGTAACTGAGGAGCTTGCCAAGTTGTACTCAGCTGATCCTAAGACTGTTATATAATAAGAAGCTGCTTGACTTGTGATGAAAGGGAAAAAATAAACAAAAACCCTCCACACTTTCCCATCTCACTTGCCAGACTAAACTTGAAAGGAGTCCTGAGTCTCAGAACGAAAGTTGATTTTAATGTGTCTTCCAGGTTTTTGTTAAGACCTTTGTAGCTCCAAACCATTTTTACTTTAGGAAATCCCAAGCTTTGCAATAATAAATCAATTAAAATGCCCAAGGACTTCAAAGTAAGTCTAATTTGTGTGCTTATTTTCATTATGAATTATTGTTCTCTCTGTCCCTGCTTCTGCCTTTGCCTCTGTCCCCCCCGTCTCTGTCTCTGTCTCTGTCTCTGTCTCTCTCTCTCTGTGCATATTTGTGATTGTATGTGAGTTTGGGCACATATGTGCTACAACATGCCTATAGAAATCAGAGGACAATCTAAGTAATCAGCCCTCACTTCCATCTTTCTTGAGACTAGTAGATTTACAGGATCTGAGTATTTCCCTTTTGCTATTTCTATTTCAAGATATGAGTACTGGGATTGCTACTACATTCAGCTTTCTGTGGGTTCTGGGGATCTGAACTCAGGTTCGCATACTTGTAAAGCAAGTGTTTTATTCACTGAATCATCTTCACAGCCATCTTACAGTTCTTTGGTTATATTTTAATCACTGTTTACTTAACACTTTCTGTAACATTTCACTGATGTATTACAATTTCATATTTAATGTTTTCAATGTTTTTGGTTCTTATGAAGTTCATAGGTTATGGATATTGTGTCTGATTAAATACATGGCTGTAGTAGCCTGCTGTTGGTTTGAAATGCTTATATTTCTAAGAAGACATTGTAAATTGAAGTCATAGCTTCTGAGAGTTAATTCAAGTTCAAACATTGCATCTAAACACTGTGATATTGAAAAAATCTTGTCTTCCTCTCTTTCCCTGTCACCAGTGCAAACATCAGTGTAGTTTCTCTGCATTGTGTATAAACAGACAGAAAGGAAACAAATACAATAAAGGACTTATAAAGGACATAATGGGTTGCTGTGGAAACAGATAAAAAGGCCAGCAAGATCAAGAAAGTAAATTTGAAGTTGGACTCTGGCTCAGTCCCTCTCCAATTCCAAGCCTGTTAATAAGAGAAAAACCCAGAGTTTCTGGAGTTTCTGTCTCATGTCAAGAGCCATGAT
>NC_022009.1:84101973-84107407 GCF_000317375.1 Microtus ochrogaster
GGCGACTAGACTCCCTTCCTGGTTGTACAGAGGGCTGACGGTGATCTGTAAGTTTTTTCCCCTTTAAATAAATAATACCCTATTAATCATAATTCCAAACTGCTGTGGCATTGTTTGTGACTTACGCCTACAAAAGTCTTTAACTGTCCTGAATCTAAAGGTATGACCTCATGGAAAAGTGAGGTCTTTGCAAACTTGAGTGGGCAAAGGTGAGGTTGTACTAGAGTGAAACTCCCATTCAACTAGTAATAAGGGTTTTTATAAGAAGAGAAAAATTTGGACATAGACATAATGAAGAATGCCACGTCACTATGGAGATAGAGATTACACTGGTTTTGTACAAGCCAAGGCATAAGAGGAACTAAAGAGAAAGAGGTATTCTCTAGCACTGTTGAAAGCACTCTACCTAAACCTTGATTTTAGATATCCAGCTTCTAAAACAATGAAAAAACAACTATTCAAGTTGCAAGTTACTTGATGCCTGTCAGTATGCCACAACAGCCTTGAAGAGCAAATAGAATTGCTTAATAGCAGTGACATACCTGGGATACTCAGGATGTGATCTGGGTCTTGGAACAGTGTACTGGGAAGTAACATACAAGAGGTCCATCTCTGGTAGCTATGCCTCTTTCATCATCCTCTCTCTCTCTCTCTCTCTCTCTCTCTCTCTCTCTCTCTCTCTGCCTTGTTAACTGACAGTTACCCTCATTTCCAATTTTAATCCACCAATATCAACTTATAGTAATGATCATGTTCATTATGACCTTATTCATAATTATCTTTCTGAATTAGTATCATAGTGGACATTTCTTTTGCTGAAACATTATGATCAGTAGCAACTTGCAGAGTAAAAGCTTTAGTTTGCTTATAGTTGCAAATCACAGTCAATTGTCCAGAGCTCTCAGAGCAGGAACTCAAACAGTGCAGGTACTTAGAGAGAGGAGCTGATGTAAAGGGTATGAAGGAGCACTGGTTACTAGTTTGCCCCTCACAGCTTGTTCAGCCTGGTTTCTTATAACATTCAGGACCCTCTGCCTATTTAACACACTGGGACCTACCTCATCAATTATTAATTAAGAAAATTCCCTATAGGATTCTCTACAAACTGATCACGTAGAATCAATTTCTCAACTAAGGTTCACTTTTCTCAGAAAACTCTAGTTTCTGTCAACTTCACATAAAAGTACGCAGAATATTTATAATTTCAGATCATAAAATCCATGAACTCATATGTTTTAAGTGTTCCTCAGAATCATTGCTTGCTTCTACTTTTGTTGCTAGAGAGACTGACATGCTAGATGAAATCAAAAGATGGGAATTCCTTGGCTATTAAAACGTGTATGTAAGGTTATCTATTTGGATAAAAATGATGCTTATACACAGAACAGAAAACAGAAGTGGTGTCTACCATGTACATTCATGGAAAGGCAGAGGTATTGACACTGATTTAGAGTCTGGTCCCTAAAATAAAATTGCGTTACATGTTTATATATTATAGTCAGTTGGTACTTGAAGTTCTAAGTCTATAAAGTGAAAAGGAAGAGTTAAAATATTTCAGAGAGGGGATAGAATAATGGCATAGAGGAAGGAGTATGGAGAGGACTATGAGTAATGCTAAAAGTCTTTTGGAAAGTCATATGGAAGCCTACTACTAGAGGTAGTTGTAGTTTGAATAAGAATGGCCTTTGCAGGATAAGATGTTTAAAGCTTAGTCATCAGGGAGGGAAACTAGTTGAAAGGATTAAAATGGTTAAGAGGTATGGTCTTGTTGGAGGAATTCTGTCATTGGGAGGGGACTTCAAAGTTTCAAAAGCCCATTCAGACCTAGAGTCTACCTGTTGCACGTGAATCAGGATGTGGAACAGTTACTTCTTCAGCATCCTGTCTGTCTGTGTGCCAATATGGTTCTCACCATTATAATTTTAATTTAATTGTATTATTTTGATTATTATTTATAATTTTATTATAATGGTAAGGACCAAAATGTTTATTTTACCTCTTAATAAGGTTTATTTTAGCTTTTAAACTATAAGAAAGACCCAATGAAAGGTAGGAAATTCTAAACGAATTGATAAAATATTTTATTTTTTTATGTCACCTTCAACTTCAATACTCTTTGGTCTCTAATTAAGATCAATGTTGAGAACCATGGGAACTTTTTAGGTGCCTATAGAATTCTGTTTTAGTGCTCCTCTTCCTTAATCCAAAATTGGCTTGTAAATTAATTTAGGAAGATGATGAAGAGCCAGACCTTTAAGGATCCAGCTACTTCTCTTAGAGCTGGATTATGATCAGTGTGCTAGTTTTAAAACACAATACCCAAATTCATTGATAATTCAGTCACTGAGTGTTTTTTTTTGTTGTTGTTCATTTGTCTTTTGTTTTAGTTTGTCTCATATACTTAAATCTGAGCTCCATAACACCAGTAGAATAATATCTTGTGAGCACTCTTAGGGAAGCAAACAAGTGTCTTTATTCAAAAAAAGAACCAAAGATAGACCAAGAAGAAGGATTGCATGTAAGTTTAGAGGGTGAATCAATAAGTCTTAATAAAGTTATTTTCAGAATTATGGGTAGCTTAAAAACAGTTATACCACTGAAGAAAACATCTATTTCTTCATCAATTGTTTTCATTTATTGATTTTTTTTTGTTGATTTTTATTGAGCTCTGATGGGAAACTCTGTTAACCAATCACAGCTAATTGGGGCATGGTGACCTGGACCCCAGGAAGAAAAACTGGGAGATCCAGGTGCGCCCTTCTCTCTGCTCAGTGCCTGACAGGCCGATTGGAATTCAGACCTCCTACTCTTGTAGCATGAGTTTTCCCTTTTTAACTATTAAAATATAACTGTTATTCTTGAGCTGGTCTGGTTATTTATCATATTAACGTAATTCGCCAACACTTGGTACCCGAATGTGGGGCCACTACAGTTCCGTGCACCCTGCACCGCTTGCGCGCACCGCCGCCACAAACATATACCCCCTCGACTTCCCTCAGCTCTGTGCCCCATGCCCAGGGCCCTGAGCCCCTTGCCCCACCACCGAGCACTTCCCCCACCTTGCGCCATGCTGCAGGCTTTGGGTCCAGCCACAGATACAGCTCCACCAGAGTGGGAAACTATTGAACAGCTGGGCACATTCACAGAGCACAGTCTCTCATTTTCAATGTTAAATTATATTGAATATTGTATACATGTATGCTTCTACCTTTGTTTAAATCATTGTTTATGTATTTATATATATATATATACATATATATATTTACCATATTGCAGTATACATTGCTACCTCTGATCAAGATACTTATACATTGCTTACATTTGAAGGTCATTGTCCTCATTTATTGTACAGTTCTTTATTGTCTTAGTCTTTAAGTTAGATAGGTATTGAGAATTATAGATCAATAGTCATCTATGTTTGTCATCTTTATAATTAAACTAATCAGGTTCTTTAGATACATGGAGATTATATTCAGTATAGATAGATAATCTTCAAACTCTTCAAAGAGCTGTAGAAAATAGCCTTTAATCAAACCTAGAGTTCCGTGGTAGTGAGACACAATCACTCCTGGCAACACCAATCTATTCCCGAGAGAATGTTGAGCACCAAAGACATTCTACCAGCAGCCTATTAGTATGGGGGGTTTTATGCATGGTTTAAGTTTTAGAAGTGTTTCTTTTACCTACGAGGGTGCCCTTGTATTTGGCACATATATGTCCAGTATTGAGATTTCTTCTTGATGAATTTTTCCTAGAACTATTACGAAATGCTTTACTTTGTCTCTTTTGATTGATTTTAGTTAAAGTCTATTTTGTTAGATATTGGGATAGCTACACCCACTTGTTTCTTAGGTCCATTTGATTGGAATTTTTTTTTTGTTAACCCTTTACTCTGAGACAATGTCTGTTTTTTATGCTGAGGTGTGTTTATTGTATGCAGACGAAGGATTGATTCTGTTCTCATATCCAATCGGTTGGTCTGTGCCATTTGATAGGTGAATTGAGTCCATTTATATTAAGAGATATTAATGACCAGTGATTGCTATCTCTTGTTAATTTAGTTGTCTTTTTTGGTGATGTTACTTTGTGTGCTTTTCCCTTCTTTGGGATTTGCTGTTATGAGACAACCAATTGTCTGTGTTTTGTTGGTGTAGCCAACTTCCTTGGGTTGGAGTTTTCCTTCTAGTATTTTGTGTAGGGCTGTGCTTATGGCTTGGTATTGGTTAATTCTGGTTTTCTCATGGAATATTTTTTTATTTTCTATTATGATTGAAACTTTTGCTGGATATAGTAGTTGGGCTAGAATCCATGGTCTCTTAATGTCTGTATAATGCTTGACCACGGCCTTCTGACTTCCGTTGTCTCCAATGAGAAGTCAGATATAATTCTTATAGGTCTATATTTATATGCTACTTGTCATTTTTCCTTTGTAGCTCTTAATATTCTTTCTTTACTCAATGTGTTTAGTGTTTTGATTATTATGTGGCAATGGGACTTTTTTTAGCTAGTCTATTTGGTGTTCTGTAAGCTTCTTGTATCTTCATAGGCATATCTTTCTTTAGGTTGGGGAAGTTTTCTCCTATGATTTTGTTAAATATACATTTTGTGCTTTTGAGTTGAACTTCTTCTATACTTATCATTCTTAGATTTGGCATTTTCATGGTGTCCTATATTTCCTGATATTTTGTGTTAAGCTTTTGTTACATTTAATGTTTTCTTTGACTGATGAGTCATTTCCTCTATTGTATCTTCAGCACTTGAGATTCTCTCTTCTATCTCTTGTAGTCTGCTGTTCATGCATGCTTTTGTGGTTCCTGATAATTTTCTCATGATTTCTGTTTCTTTAATTTCCTTGGCTTGTATTTTCTTTATTGTCTCTATTTTAGTTTTCAAGTCTTGAATAGTTTTTTTAACATGTATATTTGCTTTTTCTTTGCTTTCTTTAAGGGATTTACTGATGTCTTCCAATATTTTGTTTGTCTTTTTCTCCATTTCTTCATGGGAATTTTTCATTTCCTCTTTAAGTGTTTCAAACATTCTCCTACTGTCCTTTTTTAGGTCATTTTCTTCTGCTTCACCTATATTTGGTTTTTTTAAGTCTTGGTGCTGTATGATCGATAGGTTTTTTTGGTGTCTTGTTGCTCTTTGTGGTGTTTTTTATGTTCTTTCCTTTTCTACTTATCTTTTCCTCTAATAGGTGTGGTTGGGGCTGTCTGTGATTCTGTTGATTAATCTTCTAGGTGCCAGTGAATCTAAGGCTCAGATGGTTGGTTGTTCCCCATGGGACAGTCAGTTCTATGGTTCTAGTTACCCCATCGGTCACTCCATCTTCCTAGAGATCGCTCAGTGCTCCTGGGCTTTGTTCTGCTTCCTTGGAGTTTGCTGTCTCAGGTCTGTTTTAGCCTAAGTTTTTGTTTTAGACCTTTTTTTTTGT
>NC_022009.1:84107507-84122376 GCF_000317375.1 Microtus ochrogaster
CCTGGCTTGGGATTGTTCCTTCAAAGTTCTCTGGCTCTTGTCTACTTCCTCAGAGTTTCTAAGCTCAGGTGCACCCAGAACTGCAGAGAACCTGGCTCATGCTACTCCCTCAGAGGTCCCAGACTCATGCTTAAATACACACAGGTTTTTAGTTCCTACCTATTCCTTTTGATGCCCCAGAGCAATGCCCAGACCCACAGAGGTCCTGGCTCAGTCTTACTTCTTCTGAGGTCAAAACTCACAGTTGGACCCACAGAGATCTCTGCTTCCTGTCTACTCCCTCAGAGTTCCCAGATTCATGTACTAACTGGCAGAGGTCCTGGCTCAGGCCTAGTTCCTCAGAGGTCCTAGGCTCATGCCCAGTCCCACAGAGGTTCTAGTTTAGGTCTATTTCCTTGAAGGTACCAGATTCAAATATGACCCCTCAGTGTTCTCTGGCTCTGGCTTACTCACTCAGCAGTTACTCTGCTGTACCTGTTCTGCTAGAGTTCACTGTCTCAGGTCTGTTCTTGACCAGATTGCTGGCTCAGCCCTGGTCTACCAGTGTCCTGGTTCCTAGGACAGACTAGATTGGCTCCTGGTTTCTGCTTCCATGAAGCTTGCTTTCTCAGGCCTACTCCAGCCTAAGTAGCTGGTTCAGTCTTACAACTGTGGAATTTGTTGCCTCGGATCCCCCCAATTCAAGCCAAAGGTGGAGTTCCTTGCCTCAGGCCTAATTTGGCCTAGGTTGCTGACTTCCACTTCTTTATGTAAATCCTGATCTGGATCTGCTCCTGAAGAGTTCCCTGGTTTGGAGTTGGTCCCTCAATGGTATTTCCAGCAATTGTTAATAGCTTAAATGTCCTCAGAGAGGTGTGGTACCTTTGAACCCTCCCCATAACAGTTATTATCTATAAGTCTTTGCAGAGGGGTAGAGCATCATGAACACCTTCTCCCCTACTGTGGATAACCACAGTTGCTGAGAGTTCAAGAGAGCAGAAAACTGCATGCCAGATGACAGCATTTCTTTCCACATATTCAAGACATACTGCTTCAGTTTCTAGGCTAAGGATTCAGAAATTGGTTTCTCCTGGGATGCTGACTCTTGATTTTTAGTTGCAACCATCAAAGAACAATGAGTTGCCCTGTGGAGAACCACATGTACATTCGAGCCAGAGAATTTAATTAACAGACAGCACCACCATAGGAGGTGTTAGCATTTTAGCTATCAGATGACTCTAGCTCTTGCCATCACTTCTCTCCCAGCCACTGATTCACCTTGGCAGTTAGGGTGTCCCTACCAAGTACTGCCTAAATAGCAGTTTGTGAGCAAACTCAATGATGGTTATGTCAATAAGTTTAGGGTGGTTTATTACACAATAACGTAGAGCAAGAGTTGTAACATCTTTTGATTTCAGTTTCCTCTTCTGTAACGTGAAAAGAGTGGTGATGATCACATGACAGCTTAAAAATAAAGCTGAAGTGCAGAGGACTAAATATTTCTCAGACTCAGTTGCTGAAAGTCACTGTTGCTGTATTGGATGGTTTCATCATGTTTTACCAATGTGTTAGTAAGTTTTATCTTACTACAATAAAATAACTGAGGCCACTAAGTTCTTAGGAAAAAAGTTTATTTTTTTTCAATTTTTGAAGACACAGAAGCAGAGTGTTAAGCTCTGGTGATTAACCAAATGATGATACCAGGGCAAGAACAAGCGTGAGAACAACGTACTCACCTGAGGTAGTGAAAGAAAAAGAATGTACCTCAGGTGAGCACTATAATCCTTTGTGAGTAAGTGTCCCTGGTGTATCATATGATGATCATAAGCAGAGTTAAACTGGTGGTATCTCAGGTCCCATCTATTTTCATTCTGTTTTCTCTCTATGGAGTTGAACCACTGTAGGTGCATATTATTACAGTGTGCGGTGGCCAGACATTCAGGCCATAGTTTGCACCTGCCACACAGAAGGTGGTCACCTCCCAAACAAAGGGTCAGGATGTTGTTCTGCTTCTTCTTTGCAATTTGGAGGATGATTGTGATAGAGATGCTAATTCAGCCTATATGACAGAGGTGACATATAGATCAGGAAGATAGAAAGATTTGACAGAACAGGCATAGGTAGGTAAATGTGTGGACATGACCACAGCCATTTACCTGGTTACCTAGGAAACAGAATGCTAATAAATTTCCCTCTCAGTTTATGTTTTGGCATATAAGGATGTTTGGAGAATAAACACAGAGGAATTTTAAGGATATGTACTCAGGATTTCATGAGGGGTCATTGGACATCTCCCTCCCAATAAAGCCATATGAGTTGTGTCTTTAGCCCCATGGCTCCCTTCTGGTCCAGAGAAATAATTTATTGTCTGGGCTGCTACTGGACCATGAAATAATGGCACCTTGCAATATGGGGCTGACTGGCGAACCCCCCCAAAACATGGAAGAAGTAACCAGACATACAGAGGAGAATGTGAGGAACCCGTGGAAAAAAAAAATGCACCACGGGTGAATATGTGAATAATGAGCACTCAGAAATAGAGAATAGAATTTAAGCAAGTATGCAGAAGTTGGAAATTTAAATCAGCAGTAAAAATTTGTAAATAATAAGTTATACATATGGGATAAGAAAAGAGTGTTCAATTATGTAGGTTAATAGCTAAAAAACAGTTAAAGTGAAACAGAAATTATGGCAGAGATATTTAGACTCAGTAAGCATGATCGACACAGAGATACAACATTTTTTGCTTGCTAAATGGGTAGGAAAAGTAAAGGAAATATGACATTTAGTTCAAGAATCATCTAGGTTACTGTTGAGATTGAGGCACCAGGTGCAGGCAGTGTGCAGTAGCCAGCTGAATCTAACCCACCTACAGGGGAAAGGGAAGCAAGAGTAAGTTTAGAGAGCAATTTTTCCACACAGTGAGCATCCCAGAGTCAGTTAATACAACAGAGGAAAGGATTAAGGAATTCTTCTAATTCTATAATTACAGGTTAAAAAAATAGTTAAAAATCAGTGTGGCTACATTTGTCAGAGCTTGTGATGGCAGGCTGACAGATGGAGAGAGCCTGTGTCCTGACTCCTGCTGTGTGGCCTGGCTTCAGCAGGAAGCTGAAAGGGAGGTTTTAAAAAAGGGAGCCTTAGAGAGCTGCAGTTTCAGGACAATTAAAAATAAATAAACAGGTTAAGTATGCTTCTTTTTCCATTTCACAATTCTTATCAAACAGTTTCTTATCAAAAAGTTTCTATCAAAAAGTTCTTATCAAACAGGTTTTTCCACTTGTTTGGATATGGTTACTTCAAAATATTTTGTGGTATTTGTGGCTATTTGTAAAGGATGTCTCTCATTTGTGTAAAAGAGGAGCCTTTGGGTTGTTTTCAGGTTCTGGCTATGACAAAGTAATTTTGCTATAAACAAAGGTGAGCACATGTCCTTATGCTATGGTTGAGCATCTTTTATGTATTGACCCAAAACTGGTATTAATGAGTTTTAAGGTAGTTTGTTACAAAATTTTCTTTAAAAATTGCCATATTAGGATCCAAAGAGACTGTGCCAGTTTGCACTTCCACCAGCAGTGAATGAGTTTTTCCTTTGCTCCACATTCTCTTTAGCATAAATTATCAGCAGTGTTTTTAATCTTGATCATTTTTACAAGGATAAGATGGACTCTCAGAGATGTTTAGATTTGCATTTCTCTAATGGCTAAGGATGTTGAGCATTTTTAAGTGTTTTTCAGTCTTTTTAAGTTTATGTGCTGAGAGTTTTTAGTTTAGGTCTGTACCATATATTTTTATTGGATTATTTGTTATTTTGATAAAATATTTTTTTTTCCATTTTATAGGCTGATATTGTGTCTTGTTGACTATGTCTTTTGCTATACAGAAACTTCTCTGTCCAGGAGATCTCATTTATTAATTGTTTCTCTCAATGTCTGAGTCACTGAGGCTGTGTTTGAGACGTACCAATGCATTCAAATGTACTTTTTTTTCTTCTGTGAGGTTCAATGTGCTTGGTTTCATGTTGAGGTCTTTGATTCATTTAAACTTAAGTTTTTGCATAGAGATAAATGCGAACCTATTTTCATTCTTCTACATCTTGACTTCTAATTAGGCCAACATCATTAGTTGAATGTTTTCTTTTTCCATTTTCCTATCAGCTAGGCAGACTTACAGCTTATAAGGAAGATAGTGTACAAACTTTTAATTAGATATACAATGATTAAAGCCTTAGTTATAATAGTCTTATAGGAGAACTTGAGCTATCAAGTAAAATTTTTAAAGGGAGAAATGAGCCAATTTCCAGTAGAGAGTTTATAAAAGATGCCAAACAGATACTCAAGCAGGTGGAGTATAGATCAACAGGTAGAGTATACAATAATCACCAAGTACAGTATACTAATTATGATTCAGCTATGGCAAATGTGTGTATTAAGTACAAAACTTATTCTACAACAGTTTATAAAAAATGCTTTTTATGTTGGCAGCTTCCTGTTTTTTGCCAGTTAAGATATTAAACTTAATTTAAAGCAGTAGCTTGTCTAAATCAAAAGAGCAGGATAAAATCTAGGAGATAGTTTAGCAGAGAACTGACTATGATCAATGTTTCTTATACTAAGCAATAGTTTAATTGATAATTTCAAGATAGTGATTCTTGGAAAATTGTGCTTGCTCAATTCAAAGATCAGAGTAATAATCTTTTCCCATATGATCATTGCTGCAATTTGCAGAACTGTATTTTGCTAACGTTATAGCTATGCCTTGAAGGATGTTAGGCAAAAATTTTATGCACGGCTTTTCCAATAAAATGATTGTTTATATGGCTAATAATAAAAAGAAATTGTAAAGCATACCATGGCTCCTTAAAAACAATTTAAAATGATAAAAAGTTGCAGACAAATCTGCTCCAGACAGATCTGACATGATGACACCAAGGTGACCTTGCCAAGGTGAGGAGAAAAGCCTTTGCAATGAATTATGAAAAGGCCAATATTAATTTAGGGTCAAGGATGTGGTTGTGCTTATTTCACAAAAAGAAAATAAAGCTGGATGAGATGACATGAGATGGACATGTACAGTAAAGGAGTGACAGACCCTATGACATCTTAACTGTAAATGCTCCCATAGAGCGGTTTGGAGAAAGGAGTTGGAGAGAAGTCTTTGGTCCAGTCTTGATCTGTGGGACCTGTTGCCACTACTTTACACTGCAGGGTGCCATGCTGCTCTGAGGGACAGTTGCTGAGCTGCTTCCAGACACTTGGGACACACACAGACCCAGAGGCCCTGCTGCAAAATGATTACAATTTTCTGCAGTTTGAGTCAAGTTTGCTTTGGAGCTGAAATGTAGACTGAACATCTCACTGTTTCAGTATTTGGGAAACAGAACTCATTTTCATTAAAATACTGGACATAAAAACTAAGACCCAAGCTTTCTCCTTAGGGAAAAAAAAAGACTCAAAATAAGAAATGACTAAAACCACTCCACTTGAGAAGGAGACAGACTAAGGGTTTAACTTCTGTTCAGAGACTAAAACTGGTATTTGATAACAGCAATGTCATTGTACTCTTACCCATCAGAAAAGCTGTTTTTGTCTTTGATTAATGTGAATTTTTTTAAAAAAATGTGACATGTTTAATTATAGATTTATTGTTAAATCTGTTATTGACCTGATAGTGTTTGTACTGCTTATAAGATGTTGAGAAAAGTTGGAGCTGACCAAATAGTGTTTGGAAATGCTTATAAGATATAAAAATAAAGTTGGTATAGACCTGATAATGTTTTTAACTGCTTACAAAATATTATAAAAAGTTTGACACACCCTGTAAATGATTGAATGTAATGCATATGTTAAGAATTTTAGATTTTGATATAATATAAAAATTCAAGAGGCGCTCTAGATTAGCTAGAAAAACATTTTAACTCAGGCTATCCTTTCTCCTTTAAATATGAGACTATAATCTTTAAAAATATTATTATTCATAAAATATGATTATTTTGCCTGACAAAAAATATGGCTCCAAGGCACAGAGTCCAAAGGTATCTCTCTCCCTTAATCTCTTTTCTTCACAGAGATCAGCAGTCAGTGATGGGTTTAAAGCTTCTTCTCCCCAGATGCTTAACATGGGAGATTACATAAAATAAAATGCCTGTTCCAAGGATGGGTAAATTTGGGTAAATGGAGAAGTCTTTGCCTAAGGTAGATGTGATAATATGTCCTGTTGCAGAAGCACAGGTTTTATTAAAATTAATAAGGAAAAATAGATTGTAGGCTCATATTTTTACACTGAATGGCAGCCAGACTTCCAGGACATAGTGTGCACATGCCACACAGGAGGTTGTCATTTCCCTAACAAAAGGTCATAAGATGCTAATATTATTCTGCTCCTTCTTTGAAGTTTGGAGGATGCCCTGGGATAGAGATGATAATTCAGCCTACATGATAAAGCTGGCATACAAAGCAGGAAGATAGGAAGATGTGACAGAGCAGGCATAGGGAGATGTGTGGACGTGACCACAGCCACTTACCTGGTTACCTAGGAAACAGAATGATAATAAATTTTCCCCTCGGTTTATGTTTTGGTATATAAAGCTGTTTGGAGAATAAACACAGAAATTTTCAGGATGTGAACTCAGTATTTCATAAGGGATCACTGGAAAACTCCCTCCCCATAATTCGATGTGAGTTGTGTCTTTAATCCTATGGCTCCCTTCTGGTTCAGAGAAATAATTTATGGTCCAGGCTGGTACTGGACGATGACAAACCACAAGTCATCAAAGACTCCAGTAGCCACATATATTGATATTTCCCATTATTGACCATTCTCAAGGATATGTGAAAGAGTATGAGGCTAGATAAAAGGGAGCCAAGAGTGAACTTGGGAGCTTATTGCATTGGCTAACTGGTATTTGTAATACAATTACACTACCTGGTATGGCAGTGGCTCCCAACCTGTTAGTCACAATCCCTGAGAGAGTTGAATGATCCTTTCACTGGTTTCTGTTATGACCATTTGAAAGCACAGATAGTTACACTGTGATACATAACAGTGGCAAAATTACAGTTAGGAAGTAGGGAAAACAATTTCATAGTTGGGGGGTCACTATAACATGAAGGACAGTATTTAAGAGCCGCAATATCAGGAAGCTTGAGAACCACGGTGATACAGTGTTTTTCTTAAAAACCTGACTCTGCTTCCTGAGATGAACAGCTCTGATAAGAACCTCAGTATGCACTAGACATGCATGGTCAGAATGACCCCAGAGAGCATGCTTAACCATCACGCTAGAGCAAGTAGCATTCAATTTTTTTTCTAGCCGTTGTTTCATTTGTTACATGTTTTAAGAAAACATTTCCCATTATAAAAATACAATAGTGAACTGCAGAGGAGATCATTTTAACATCCCAGTAATGGGGTCGTACAGCAGCAGAGCCACGCAGAACATAAATCATCATTTCTAGTCAAAGGAGTTCTGGGGACATATTTTTATAATCCCCAGTCCCTGGTAGGGGGAGTCAAGGAAAATACCATGTCAGAAAGGAATCCTTAGGACCTAAAGTAGAACCCTTTAGTATGATGGTGATAATTAACTTGAATTTATGATTTTCTCACTTTTGAACCTCCTATTTTTCCATAAGAAACCCCTTCAAACCAAAAGGGAAAGAGTGAAAAAGATACTTTTGTGGGTCAAGACTGCCCTTAGCTTAGATAGTTGCAGGAAACAACTGTACAAGACTTCCCAGCCTAGAGTATCAAATTACTTTTCCCCATGCCGTTAGATCTACCTCAAAAGCAGCAGTCCTTTCCACACTTAAGGGGCACCAGGATAGTTCACCATGCAACATTACTTGTGCATAGATAACAGCATCTTCTGGTGTCATAGAAATAAAGGAACTGACTCTAAAAATTGTTGCATGAAGATATTCTGTATTGGTGCCATTAATCAAATCCTACTCTTAATAATACATAAAAATGACATGTGATTTTCTTTCCCCCCTTGGGTAGCTAATTTTGATTTAACTGCAAAGAAATTTCTCATAAATGAAAAGCAGCTATTTAAAAATGAACTGCAAGCTTGTCATTTAAAAAAAAAACACTTTTTAAACTAAGGTCTCCAACTTATCTGTTGGCACAAACTGACAGAAATGTGAAAATACTCAACTCAGTTTCAGTGGTGTTACCATTGACTACTAGGAGGGTTTTAGAATGTTAAACAGCTCTTTACAATGCAATTTGAAGGAAATAGAGAAACAGAAATAAAATTTTAATTTTGGGGGTGAAATTCTATAATTTCTTATATAGAACAAAGAGCTCCATGTTCCCTCACTATTTTATAGTCCACCTAAGAAATTATTAGCATTCTATGACAAAAGTGAATTTCTTTTTCCTAAAGGACATTTCAATTTATGCTGTGGTCACTATAACATTTATGGTGAGTATAATAAGATTTTTTATGAGGCTTTAAACTCATTAAGATGTTTCGAGGGCAGGTTACATAATTAGGAATAACTACTAATAGAATTGAAATTATACAGTACTTTTTCATGAAATCTTTTCTTTTTTATTCTTCCAAATTATCACTTAAAATGCATGCCAACATGCATCTGGGGTGATTGGGGAGGGCTTCAGTTTTCAGATTTCCCTGTGTAATTCTACCATGCCTCTTTGTTCTCTTTAGTCTCTACGCCATCCATCCTATAGAATGGGATCTCAGGACTCTTGAAAATACTTCCTTATGAGGTAATTCCATAAATACAATTGTATTCAGTTTTCATTAAAATAGACATATCTCTGCAAGGAGAGGAGATGAAGGAGGTAGGTGTATGGCTACTCCTCTTTCTTGAACAGCATCACTCACTCAGACATGGGAAAGGTTTAGAGACACAAGTTAAATCATAGAGTTGTAGAGATGCCAGGCCTGTCTAAAAGTCTTAAAGGAAAATTGCCTTAAGCTCTTCTTTCCAAACACTCTGGAAATACCACAGGATGTGGGACATGGACCTGTTTTGTTTGTTGGCTCTGACCTTCCATTTGTATTTTCTTCAAACCTGTTCAATTCATGATCCATCTCACCTTTACTTAGGTGCTGTTTGTATACTGTGTCACTTCTGCATGTTTTGCAGAATATCTCTTTCTTGTTTTGCACTCTCAAAAAGGCATTAACAGCTGGTGTCACAACACAAATATGAGAGCAGCTTAACTGTATTAGAACTCTCAACTTTACAATATACTTATGTCATTTCTATCAAGTTGCAAATTGGCTTTGCTTCAACCCCAGTTGCTCACCTCCCAAAATTCTTATTCACCCAGGACCTCATCAATTTGAAGAACAGTTTTCATCAGTTTGCCTCCTACCTTTTTCTTAACTTTCTGCTTTTGCTTTACCTTTGCTCAAATAAGAAACTAAAATATTTTTTCATTAAATTACAATGCCAATTTGTAAAATAATATCTCTATTTAAAATTTTATTGTAGAAGTGATGTCTAAGAGAGCCATTCTAAACTGAGAGTAGCAAGTAGGCAAAATATTTTTATTGGGACAGGTACACAGAAATAACTCAGGGCATCAGAGTGACTTTGGACACTGGTGTGTAACACAATAAGCTCAGCTTAGGTTGTTCCCGTTTGTAAACCCTTTCCCTATTTTCAAAACTAGCAACTCAAAATTCTTTGAGGACTCTATTTTTCTGCTTAATGAACACGTAGTGCTTGTATTGGGTTATCATTTATTGCCAGAGTACATCATGCACCAGGAGTTCATGTCATCATGTTTAACCTAGTAAGTTAAAGTCTTCACAGATGGCACTATAAAAACCACCACCACAGGAGTAGTGTGCATAAGCACAGCCCCTAGAAGTCCCTCCTCTGTCATTGGCTATGCTACATCTAGTGCCATCACATAAACACTATTATTGCCATCAATCCTGACCCTTCCTACTTCTCCAAACTGTCCTTAAGCATACAAACCTATGCTAGATGGCACTGCAAATTGTGTTACCAAACATTGCCTGCTGTGCCCCAGACCTGAACCAATAATGGATGCATTACCAACCTCCTGAAGTATCTTTCCAATTTGTGTTCATGCTTTATTTTCCTATCAGATTTCTCTTAGTAAACAAATCCACAATGAAATTGTTTAGCAAGTCTGGTTTTATCCCATGCAACATAGCAGACAATGAGGACTACTGAGAACTCAAGAACAATGGCAATGGGTTTTTGATCCTACTGCATGTACTGGCTTTGGGGGAGCCTAGGCAGGTTGAATGCTCACCTTACTAAACCTGGATGGAGGTGGGCTGTCCTTGGACTTCCCACAGGTCAGGGAACCCTGATTGCTCTTTGAGCTGATGAGGGAAGGGGACTTGATGGGGGAGGGGGAGGGAAATGGGAGGCAGTGGCGGGGAGGAGGCAGAAATCCTTAATGAATAAATAAATTTAATAAAAAAATGAAATTGTTTAAAAGTTCAGTATACTTATAGTTCAGCACTAAACTAAGTTTCAAGCACAGATCACAGTAAATGAAGGTGGGATCTAGTTTCCATTACCTTCTTCTGATAACCCACTTTGACCAAATTTACTTAGGAGAGAAGAAAAGAGTTTATTTGGTTTACTTTTCCAGGTCACAGTTCATTGGAGAAGGAAATTGGGGCCGGAACTCAAAACAGAATGGCTTGCTCAGTCATGCACTCAAGCTTACCTAACTCTTTTATACTGACCATGAAATGGTGCTACTCACAGTGTGCATTTTTTCTTGCATGAATAAAAAAAATCAAGACAATTCACCACAGACATTCCCAGAGGCCAGCCTATGCTGGATACTCTCTCATTTGAGACTCCCATCTCAGATGAATCTAGGCAGTTCCAAGTTAACATGGTTAACTGGGAAGTATGATTTGCAAGAAAATGATACCATACTTCCACACCAAAGAGAAGAGAGGTATATACTAAATAGAGAATTTATTTTTGTAATTGTCTGAAGGAAAGAAAAGTATACTCTGATAAGATACATACCCATGTCATTATTAATTTTTATATTACCTTCAGCAACAATATCATCACTCCGATGTGACTTTGAGGACAGAATGTGTATGATTGTACTGAGTAGTGGCCCCTTGCCTTGGTCACACCAATCTTTGTATTAAAAGAAACAATTTCTTTGGTGTTGGACTAGTTGGGATACCAAGAATATGATTTAGGTAGCACCTTTGTCAGTGAACAACTAGAAGGACTAGAGTTGGTAACAATAGTAGTGGCTGTGTGATGTCAGCAGAGGTGGAATAATCAGGACCAAGGACAAAGAAGGGACAACAGAGGGGCACAATGTGATTCAAGGTAAAAGCAAAAACTGTTAGAGTATTACTCAATTAGGATAAACTTGCAACCTTGGACAAACACTGGTTCAAATAAAAAAAATTAGAACAGAAACACAGACATGAAAGCTGTAGAATTCTGTGTTGGGACTTATAACTCATCATTTTAGTTTACTTTTACTCTTTCCTCATGTTATTTTTCCAAGCGGAACTTCAGCACACCAAAATGCATTATAACATAGATCAGTTTCCCCCATGCTTTGGGCATTTTTCCTGCCCATATGTCTATGCCACATCCTTTCCTGGTGCTTATGGAAATGAAAAGAGAGCATCAGATATGAAATTGGAGTTACATATGGTAGAGAGATGCCATGTAGGTGCCAGGAATCTAGTCTGTGCTTCTAATTGATTACTAATTCATTTAACTTCTTAACTGTTGTAATTTGAGCAGCAAGGCTGCATCTCCAGCACCCCGGCCGCCTGGCTTGCTTATGCCTCGAAATATCAACACACAACTGTATTCATTTAAACACTGCTTGGCCCATTAACTCTAGCCCTTACAGGCTAATTCTCATATCCCGATCAACCCATCTCTAATAATCTGTGTAGCATCAGTCTTACCGGGAAAGATTCGGCATGTCTGACCTGGCAGCTTGCTTCATGGCATCTGCCTCAGAGAGCTGAGCTATGGCGTCTTCCTGGGAGAGGGGAGCATGGTGTCTCTGCTCCAGAGAGCAGAGCTGTCGAGTCTGAGCTCATTGCCTCTTCCTCCCAGCATTCTGTTCTGTTTACTCCTCCCACATATGTTTTAACCTATGAGGGCCAGCCAAGCAGTTTCTTTATTTTTTAACCAATGACCTTCCTCCATCACTTAACATTGATTTCAGGCCAGATGTTAAGAGAAAATGCCTGGAGGAAGGTAGAGCACATCAGTTGTGGGTTTCTTAAACAGGACTTGTTCAAAACAATTTCCTAATTCAAAAGATTTTCATTTCTAACTTTGCATCCTTAAATGTTCTTCCAAGATCTATATCTAACAAAATGAATTAATGGTAATTAAAAAATTACCTGCCTACACTAAAAAAGATTATTATTCTAATTGAAAATTTATCTGGAAAAGTTTGGAAGTATACCTGTCAAGACAAATACGTTACCATGGCACTGTCCTAAGAGAGTTATTCAGTTTCATGAACCTCTTTGTCTCCTTCCCTTTTATAGAATCAAGATTTACTAATAATTATTCAATTATATTTAGAAACCTTTCAAATTTTAAATATGTTTCCTAATGTATTATATATGTAAATTATAATGGTGATTCTAGCTTATTTCCCAAATGCATATGAAACACAATTACTTCTTCTATAGGTTATTCAGTAAAACAATTTCACAGAAGTGGAAAAAATTTTAATATCCTCTTGAATTACTACTAATTTTTACCAAGTCAGCACATTTTTATGAAAATATAAAACTCCAAAATGCCCTTACTTTTATTGAACTCAAACTTTAAGATGACAATTTCTGATAGGTTGTGGAAAACATAGTTCAAAAGGAACTATGCAGTAATTTCACTGCTGTGTATGTAAATGATCCATCAATGTTTACTCAGAAAAAAATATTCCTTTTGAAATATCACAAGCAAAAAAGAAACATGCTAATGCTATCATTAGCAATTAAAATATGCCATTCTCCAAAACATTCCATCTGAAAAAATTTCTGAATCAGGGTTTCTGAGAAGACCTAAGCATATCACTGCATGGTCAAATTTCTCTTTGGTTCTCATAAAGGGAGAGTTACATTGATTATTAAAGACCAGGTCAATCTTATCAACCTGAATATCTAGAACAACAAGCTCATTCCTTTAATAGCCTGGAGCTGTAGGCTTCTCTAAGTTGGGAGCTGTAAATGTCTGGGTCCTCCATTACATTCCATGGCTTTATACATGCAAGACAAGGGACTGCAAGCTTTAGACACCTTTCTTGCTTATTATAATTTCTATCCAGATAAAACAACGCTGATAAAATTATGCTTCAGTGTAGGAATTTTGTTGTTTACCCTTATTTATAGTCTCTGTCAACACCTAAGCACATTACTCTATAGTCAAATTTCTCTTTAATTCTCATAAGAGGAGAGTTGTACTCTGGGGTCAACTATTGAGATGCTGACAGCATGAATAAAAAGAACAGAAACAATAGGTAGTTCTTACATGTTCAATATCCATTCACTAGTTCTTCCTCACCTAAAAAAATTCAGTTTTCCTTGAATGCATGAACCCCAGCAAATATCTGATGAACTCCAGATGGCGATGGGGATGAGATGTTGATGGTGAATATTGGGGAAAAGCTTCGCTCTTCTATGTAAACTGAAGTTCTCAGAAAAAGTGCCACATCTACATTAAAGATTCTAAAAGACTAATTGACCTGTCAGAACTTAGACAACAAAGAGCACCTTAAGAGAGACATACATGAATGTAATTTACAGGAGAAGTAAGAAAAGACAAGATGTTCTGTGTAAATCTGGAGCATAGGAATCAGTAAAGAAGGTAGAAGTGGGGGGAGGAAAGGAGGGGAGTGGAGAAAAATATATAGCTCAATAAAAACAATAAAAAAACAGGAATAAAAAAAGAGGGGGAGGCTATGGAAAAAGCCCTTGAGAACAAGCCTTATAGTCTGAGTTTAAAAAAAAAATCATGATTGTGGAAAGTTGGAATGCTACAGACCCAGAGACAAATATTCTTAAGTTGCCTTTAGCCCCCTTAACAATCATTCATTGTCTACTTATGTTTTTGCCCTAACATCTTTGTGACTGTAGATAAGTCAAAATTTTTACAAGGTGTTAATTTAGCTTAACCCTACCTTCTATCAATCTAAGAGGTAGTGATATCATCAGATACCTAAAATCCATAGCAATTTCATTCAATTTGTCCTAACTAGTATACCAAATGTTCCCAACAATGTATTCTAAAACACCTTGATTTTTATTGCTTTCTTCTGTTCTGTAGCAATAAAATTTCATATAACTACTTTCATACTAGACCATGTCATTGACGAAAACTTGAAACTACATTTCTGAACACAGCCACTTATGTTTGACTAAGAATAATCTTTTGTTCTATAGGAAAACATAGTCTACAAATATCTAATAGTATTTTTTTTGGCTAAACAATTTATCGAGTTGCATATTTTCATATTGATTATAATAAATTTAATTAATCTGCCTATGTTCCTACTTTGACACACAATGGTAATATTTACCCCTCCCCAAAATAAATGAATAAGAAAAAAAGAAAAAAATAAAAAAACATAGTTGGATTATATCCTTAAAACAAGCTGGATTTTACAAGTCGCAAACAGTACCTCCATTCAGAATGCTTCGTGCTCAATGTGCAAGTGAGATAAATGTTTGGGTTTTTTACTAATATGGAGGTTACGTGGTGCTATTTACTAATGGTCCTATTTTAAGGGACATTTTGGTTAATCAAGGTATGTGTACACATACATACATGCGTAAACTGTATGTGTGTGCACGTGCGCATGCACATGTGTGTAAGTGGTATTTAGCATTCCTAATTTTTTCTTTTCTTTTTTT
>NC_022009.1:84122861-84158829 GCF_000317375.1 Microtus ochrogaster
GTAATAGCCAGAACCTGGAAACAACCTAGATGCCCTTCAATGGAAGAATGGATGAAGAAAGTGTGGAATATATACATATTAGAGTATTACTCAGCAGTAATTTTTTCAAAGTAACTTGTCTATTATCAACATCACCCTGGTGTCTTAATGAACACTGAACTCCAGAAATAAGGCAGATTCTCCTAACCGGTCACTACACATCCTCTTACCCAGAATAAAAAAGACCCTAACATCTGAAAGCTTTCCAGAATTATTTATTTCTGAACCTCTGTAAGTATAATTATTTATATAAGGTGTTTATACTTTTTGCTTGGTTTTCTTTGTACAACATGGTTTTATGAATGGATCTATGTGAATTCATAGAATAGCCATTTACTTGTTTTCCTTTCTCTATGATATGCTTTTGTTTAAATATACCATAATTAATTTTTCTATTCTTCTGTTATTTTGATTTGTTTTGTTTATTTTTTGAGGCAGGGCTTCACTGTGTTACCCAGGCTGACCTCAAACTCATGATTCCCTTGCTTTGGCCTCCCCATTGCTGGGACACAGATGAGGAGAGCATGACTTGCCTTATGTCTCATATCATTGTTGATTTGCTTTTGGATCAGTTACTATTAATGTTACTGTAAACATCTTGGTTCATGGGATGTGTATATACAAGTAAACATTCTCTATAGCATGTACCTCATAATGGGATTACAGGGAGATGGGTTAGCACAGCTACCATCAGCTCTGGGAAATTAGTGAAGTTCTCACAATTGCTTAGCCATTTTACATCTTCATAAAAGTGAGTAAGAAATTCATCATCTATCTTAACTAACACTTTGTTGTTCTTTAAAACTATTTTGTTGTATATTAGTTTACAAATACTTTTCTCTTTCCTATTTTCTTACTTTAAAATAACAATTCATCTGTAGTTTCATTGCTTATTGTTTTTCACAGTCTGAAAGGTAATTTGTATATCTTTTGTTATTACTGGATCTTTAAGAATTCTATCTATGTTTTAAGCTAACTGACTTAAAAAAACACACTCCTGGTAGTTCCTAGCTACCATATTTACAAGTCTTTGTGATTAACATTTGCAAATATGTCTTCTTATTTTTGCTTGTTTATTTTTCATAGGTCTTTTCTAATGAAAAATGATTTTGGCTTCACCTTTATGCTATTAAAAATTGTTTTATAGTGTCATACTTCCCTTACCCCCAGATCTTTTGGTATGATAATCTTCATTCTTCTATGACAGCTGTCATACTTCTAGAATAACAAATGATCATTTTATGCTTTCATAATTTAGACTGACAATCAGTTTTGGATTCACTGTGGGATATAAATAAGATCGGAAAGTAGCATATTTTTTCCTTCCACAGATATTCTGTGTTATAAAGAGGTATATATAAGACTCAATATTGATAAATTACTAATAGTTTATTTATATATTGTAGTATTATACTTTTTAAAAAGTATGTATTTTTCAAAAAAGTATATACTTTTTACAGTATATTCATCTCTATGAAAGTAAGATCTACTTGAAAAAAACTCTGTTAAATTGTGAGCAGCCTCCTACATATCTTTCCTATCATTATTCTACTGCTCAGAGAAATCCTGTCAAGTAATTAACCATAATATCTTGATTTTGTAGCTAGCCCATGATCCTTGTACATTGACAAAATTCCTCATATGATACAGCTCCTTAAACAAGAGGATCATGATTATGTATCTATTGTTTATTACATGTGAGTTGTATGTATGAATGTACTGTGAAAATACTTTTTATAAGCAAAAATGAACATATTTTCATTAGTTTTGATGGAAGAGATGTGTATATTGGAAATTTTCTAATTCTATTAGTATAATAACTTTCATCATTTTCTATACCCTTCAGACCTCTTGTAGGATAATTCTTTTTCATATCGGCATCGGTAGATTTGTGTTCTGAATTTGAGTAACTTTTTTCTTTATGTATTTGGGGAAATATGATGTATAAAACATAGGGCCCTTTGTATGTCAAACACTAGTTTTATCATTGGGATTCTTACTCAAATCCTGAAATTAATTTATTAGTTTCTAAATATTTATATTTTTTCTTTTACTTTGTATCCCAGAATATAGATTTGTTTCTTTCAATTTTCAATTCAATTAATTATTTTTGCCTTATTATTTTGAAGCAATATTATTAACTGTGTATAGATTAAATATTTTGATTCCATACTCGAGTTCATTCTAAAATTATGTGTTTAACTTATCTCTAGAAATACCTTTTTTAAAAAATAGGGTACAACCTCTCTTTTGTTTAGTTCTGGATAGGGATTTCCTTTCCTGTCATTTTCCAATCTTCTAAATTCTCATATCAAATTTCAGTTTCTTCAAGCAGAATACAAGATTGCAGAAATCTAATTTGACAGTTGTTATAATTGAAAAAACTTAATTGCATTTAGGAATCTATACTTGAATTACATTTTACTCTTCTAATTTCAGAGAAATTAGAAGTTGACGTGGTAATAATTAGCTTAATATGTATGTAGAGAACACTTCTCAGTGATATTGAACAGTCCAGAAGCCTAGTCACTTAGCTCAGACTTGAGTCTGGCTGGCACTGTGAGTAAAACTTGCCTCTTAATTCAGACTTAGCTAAAAACTTGTCTCCAGCAATTTCCAGTCTCGTAACATTTGTCAGTTAGATTACTTGTCTCCTGATCTTCAATTTTCTCGTCATTAAGTGAAGAAAATCAATACTAGCTAAGACATGGATGGTGTGAAAATTCTGGGTACATTACGGACAACATACACAAGTCTCCCCAAACAGCAGAGGTTAAGAACATCAGCCTTTAGAATTACAAGTAAGCTATTTACATGGTCATTGTGGCAATTTGATGAACTCTACAAAGTAGAATGTTTCATTATCATAGAAAAGAACATTGACTAGAATAATTGTAGATTGAAGTTTAGCTCCTGTAGTTGGGATTACTATATTATATAGTTCTATAAAAGTGCTGTCCTTTTTGAAAACAGATGGGGAGTGGGCTGAAAAGAATATCCAGTAGTTAAGATTCTGTCCTGCTCTAGAAGAAGAAAAGAGTACAATTTCCAGTACTCATTTCAGGGTTCTAATAACTACACACAACTCCCATTCCTGGGGGTCTGACACCACTGGCCTCCACAGACATCTCTATTTCTGTAAACTCACATACAGGCTTATTCTGATACACACAACCAAACATATAAGTAAATAAAAAAAAAACAGAGGAAGGAGTCAATCATACCACATTTTCTCTGACATTGTAGCATTGTTTAGCAGGCTGCCTAACATTTACTTTATTTTCCTTAAACATCATAGTTCCAGATGTTCAAGAATTTTCTTATCTACTCATGTAAGTAATCACTCTACTTACTAGATATGAGAGATAAAACTATTAACCGATCTATTCTTTAAACTTAATCCTGTGAATCATTGAAAGTTATACATCTTCGATTGGAGAAGTAATTCAACAATTAAAACTGCCTGTTGCGAAGCACCATGGCCAGAAACCATAGGACAAAAGGAAAGAGCCAACTTATACAATCTGTCTTCTGTCTTCCACACACATGCTGTTGAAAGTGTCCCTCATGCCAATGAATAAACATATGTGATAAAAAGTTAAAGTCATACACTCTTATCATCTTTATAAAAATGAATGTGCTTAAATGTGTTTCCAAAGCCCTCTTCTAAAATCAGAAATCCATGATTTGAATCAGTAGCTCAAATCTTAACAGTAGATTTAAGGTGAGTTCTGTCTTGAATTGCTTTGGGGTAACTTTGGGTTTATTGTAAGATAACTCAAACCCAGCATGATAAAGAAACCCTACTTTAACAACTCTGCTAACAATTTTTTGAACGACTGCAGAGTCCTCCTCCCTTAACAGGATGTATTTTTAGAGGGATATGCAATAAATACTGATATATACTTAAGTTCATTAATGTTTTTGAAACCCTGACACTGCTTTCTACTTCACAGTGGGAAAAATCAGGATGGGCTTTGGAAATTGCTTCTACAGTTTAATGACTTGTTTAGAACTCTTCATCCACTTTTAGAGAGAAATGGACATAGACAAGTTCACCTAAAATGAGCCCTGTAAGCTTTCCACTCTACTTAATAATACTCAACAGTACAATGTACAAGAAATGCACTTCAGCAAGATGTCTCTGTCATTTCTAGAGCTTTGGATTTCTTGTTTACTTAGGTAATATTATATCCTTCTGGAGTCTTTGATGGACTTGAAGAATGGTTAGTATAGTTATAGTTTTCCTTAGTTATAATAAAAGATAAAGTAGATATAAATATTGTAACTGTAATTCTTACTAGATAACTGTTTTGTTATATGTAATTTTACTATGTTAAAGTTAAAGCCTTTCTTTTTTGTTTAAACAGAAAAAGGGGAAATGATGGAGGAGGGTCATCTTTCTCTCTGTTGTTTCATTGGTTAAGTAATAAAGAAACTGCTTGGCATCTGATAGGACAGAAAATTAGGTAGGCTGAGTAGACAGAACAGAATGCTGGGAGAAAGAAGCTGAGTCAGGCAGTCACCATGATTCTCCCACTCCAGATAGACGCAAGTTAAGATCTTCCCTGGTAAGCCACCTCATGGGCCACACAGATTATTAGAAATGGGTTAGATCAATATGTAAGAGCTAGCCAATAAGAGGCTGGAACTAATGGGCCAGGCAGTGTTTAAAAGAATACAGTTTCCGTGTAATTATTTCAGGGCGGCAGGAACGCAGCCCCGCAGCTCCTCACAACAGAGGAGAGGAAGCTTGCCTGAAAATTCCACATACTTAGAAAAAGGCCAACACACACACAAAATTCAGCTCAGTTAAGAAGATGGGAAGTCAGGATAAGAGTAGTTTATAGCTTTTTATTTGCTTTATGCTGATTAAAAAATGATTTATGGTAAAGGTTTTCTAAATAATGATGTATGATTGGTATTTTAAATTAAGTTTTCTAATTTTTGAGAATTTTATATATGAATTCTGCATTCACAACATTTCTACATGTCTCTCTCCCCACTCCAAGTACTCCCATATCCTCTTCTTCATAAATTATATATGTCTTCTGTCTCTCTCTTCATTCATGTTTCTAAAACCATGATGCTATATATATATATATATATATATATACACACAAATGTATGTACATGTGTATGCATACATATATGTATGTATAAACATGATGCTCTTTGAGCCTCCACATGCACCTTTATATACACACACACATACATGCAAATGAAAATAAAATAAATCTTTAAGATATTTGAAGATTGCAAGTCAACTAAGATTTTTGCTGTTTGAATTGGTGGCATTAGATATCAGAAAAATATTATGTTGGTAGATGTATTTAATTTAAGTGAAAAAAAGCAAAAACAAACATACAAACAAAACCCCACAATATTTGAAGCTCTTTGCTGAACTATTTATTATCTAAAAGTATATTCAGGCGTCAAGTGGTTTCTGTCAAAGGATTCAACATTTTTAAATAACAACTTAATCTGCAATAGAAGAGGGTAATTTTTGCTTACTAAACGGCACCAGCTTCTGTTCTCTTAACTGAAGTTCATACAGAATATAGGATTAATATTTTTAGAACATATGTCTTATAAAGAGCTGTATCTAGAATTTGGGGCATGAACTCTTAAAATTCAGCAAAAAGAAAGTGCATGAGGAATAAGGATCCTTATGCCTGAATAAACCTTTCATCTAAGTAAAATGTTGATGCCAGATATTTACATAAAAGTGTGTTGAACCTCACATGTCAAAAGTAATTGAAAAACTACAAAAGAGAGAAGCCACTACTCATTTTTCACCTGTAAAATGATAATCACTGCTACCTGAAAGAATAAAAATGAAAAAGCCTTATTTGTACAACCATAACTACATAACTGTAGAAGCTACTTCACTGGTGTGAAGACAAATTGGATATAAGCAACTTAAGGAAAGAAGGAAGGAAGGAAGGAAGGAAGGAAGGAAGGAAGGAAGGAAGGAAGGAAGGATTTATTTTGGCTCACAGTTTGGAGGGAGACTCCAACATGGTGAGGTAGGCATGGGAGCAGGTTTGTGAGGCAGCTGGTCATACTGAATTCTATTATAGAGTTACAGTAATAAAAGCATCTTGGTACTGGCATCAAAACAGCAAATTGAATGAATGGAAACAAATCAAAAACACTGATACTAATCCACACTCCAATGCACAAATCATTTTGCACAAAGAAGCTAAAATTATAAAATGGAAGCAAGAAAGCATCTTTAACAAATGGTGCTGGTATAACTGGATGTCAACATGTAGAAAAATGCATTTCCAAAATATACAAAACACAAGAAATTGGTCATCAAAAGACCAAATACCCAATTTAAAAAATGGGGCTGATAAATGTCAGGGTCTTTGATACAGTTTCATTGGCTCATCTGTCTGTTTTTTTACACCAATACCAAGCTGTTTTAATTGCTATAGTTCTATAATAGAGCTTGGTGTCTGGGATGGTGATGCCACAAGATCCTCTATAATAGATTACTGTTTTGGCTATTGTGGGTTTTTTGTTTTTCCATATGAAGTTGATTTTTGTTCTTTGAGTCTGAAGAATTTTCTTGGGATTTTGATGGCAATTGGATTGAATCTATATATAACCTTTGGTAGGATTGCCATTATTTTTTTACTATTTTGATTCTACCTATCCAAGAACATGGGAGAAGTTTCCATTTTATGATATCTTCTGCAGTTTCTTTCTTCAAAGACTTAAATTTCTTCTCATGCAAGTCTTTTACTTCTTTGGTCAGTGTTACCCCAAGATAGTTTATGTTATTTGTGGCTATTTTAAATGGTGATGTTTCTCTGATTTCTTTCTCAGCCCCTTTATCATTTGTATATAGAAGGGTTACTGTTTTGTTTTTTTTTTAAGTTGGGGTCTTGTATTCTGCCACATTACTGAGAATGCTTATCAGCTATAGGAGTTCCCTTATAAAATTTTTGGAGTCACTTATGTAAACCATCATATCCTCTGCAAATAGTAAAAGTTTGACTTCTTCCTTTTCAATTTGTGTCCCTTTGATATACTTTTGTTGTCTTATTGTTCTATCTAGAATGTTTTTTAGTACTATGTTGAATGGATATGTGGAGAGAAGACAACCATATCTTGTTCCTGATTTTAGTGAAATCACATTGAGTTTCTTTCCATCTGATTTAATGTTGGCTGTTGGCTTGCTGTGTATTGCTTTTATACTGTTTAGATACACTGCTTGTATCTCTGATCTCTCCAAGACATTTATCATGAACAGGTATTGGATTTTGTCAAATGCTGCTTTTTCAGCATTTAATGAGATGATCACGTGTCTTTTTTTCTCTCAGTTTATTTATATGGTGGATTACATTGATAGATTTGCATATGTTGAACCCTCCATGCATGTCTGGCATGAAACAAATTTGATCATGGTGGATGATTTTGTTGATGTCTTCTTGGATTTGTTTTGAGCATTTTTGCATCAATATTGATGAGTGAAATTGGCTTGTAGTCCTTGTTCTTAGTTGCATCTTTGTGTGGTATGGGTAACAAGATAGTTGTTACCTCATTGCACTAGGAACTTCTTCCACCAAAATCCTTTAAGATACCAATCCACTTTGGCATGGTCTCTTATACTATAAACATAGCCATAAAGCTTGCACAGTCTCTCTTTCTCCCCCGCCCCCCTGTCTGCTGCTGCTGCTGTATTCTGTTTCTGTTCCCATTCTGCGCAGAGGACTGTGATCTCTGAGTCTATCCTTGAATAAAGAACCATTTATTATACTCAATTTTGAGCTAATGTGAAATATACATTATAGTTTCCACCTCCATGTAGTGCCCACATGAATCCCAATTCCAGGCCTACTGTGATAAACCCCAAAGATCCACAGCCCAGAAGGTCTCACACACCTATCTGCCTGACTCGATTTCACCTACCAAGTGGTAACTTGGTAATTTCTAGGCTCATGCATGTTTTACCCCTGCCACTTTTGCTATGATGTGGAAATTTGTGCAATTCAGTTTGTGTTCCTTGCTGATGAGCTCTGGGCTCCATGATATTCTGATCACCAAAACCTTCCTTCATGTACAGAATTGATTTATTTGCTCTTATTCTGTCAAGTAAAGCATATTTGTCTATATTTAACCAGGTACCAATGCACAGAACCAAAGTGGTGTGGGACTGTTTGTCCACCACAGGTTATGTCTCCCAGTTGCCATGCACATTAGTCCACCACATGGCTGCCACCAACACCTGCTTGCCAATTACACCTACAACAATTTAATGAAATCTCCTAATGGATATAGATAAATTAATAAATTTGAAAGTTATACAATGGCTGACAATATTACCACTGAGGAATTTAATAACCTTTTTGCTTATACTATACTTATTCTGCAAGGCTTATATGATTTTTCTGATACATCCATTTATTGGATATTGGAACTTAGCTTTGTTTTTCATAATATATCCTTAAAAATTGTTTGATAACAGAGCCAAGAATCAGGCACTTTTAGAAATGAGACAGTCTTTTTAGACTAATAATGAACAGCTAAGTTATAGGATTAATACCATCAAAATCAAAAGTTAGCTGAAAAAAATTAATACCATTGGAAAGGATAACACTAATTTGACAGGCAAAAATCAATCCATGTTAAAGGATACTGAGAAATTATCTGAAAGAATTCATACCATTGAATTTGACAATAAAAATCTGTTAAAATTTATGATAGGGTATCAGATAAATTATCTCTCCAGAAAGACAATCTGCTTGCTATCAAATACTGTTCAAAGATAAGATGTTATCTTTAAAGGAAAAATGTCTTACCTTGGAATAACATATGCAGAATAAAGACCAGAGTCTAGGTGCATCAATGAGATCACTAGAAACATATACAGGTCAAGAGATTCAGGCTTTACAAAAGACAGTAGTAAAACACTTGAAGAGACTGAGGAATTATCAGAGTTGATGAGTAGGGAGAGAAAGTACAAGGACAAGATATAACATCACCAGTACCTATTAGAGTCAGAAATGACTTACCCAGGCTTTTAGCTTCCATACCTGTAATCACTTCTGGAAAAGTATCAAGTTCTAAATGCCTGAAAGGATCCAAAGAACATAGATGGAAACCTATAGATATGAGTGGACTAAAAGAAATTAAGCAAGCAGTAATATTTTATGGCCTATATTCACTACTTTTAGGGAAAGAGTAAAGACATGGGCTTCTAGCAATGTGGCTTACCCACACAATTGGCCTCAACTAATTTCTTCAGTCTTGGAAAATGAGGAAATGCTATTTGTGAGAAGAGGCAAACATTTTAGAACAACGGGAAAAGCAAAATGATTTGAGGCTTCCCAAGATCAAATTCTTGGCAAGGGCACTTATTCTGACCCACAGGATCAAGCTTTTTATCATGAACCCATCTTTTCCCTATGTCACTCAGAAGATTTAAATGGTTAGGACATGATTCAAGAAGCAGGGAAATGAATGGAATCATATTTTAAAGTTAAATAAGGCCAAAGAGAACCCTTTATTGACTTTTTACAAAGATTAACTAAGGCTGTACAAATAGGAGTAACAGACACAGAAGATAGATGAGTACTTACTGAATCTCTGGCTTTTGAAAATGCCAACTTCAAATGCAAAAGGATAGTTGGGCCTTTGAAGGTTAGATCAGCACCAATGGATGAATGGATCTTGCATGCAATGCTTGTTGAAACATTTGACTATAGTACTAAGGCTTGGGTAGGAGAAGCAATTTCAAAAGGTATGAGGAAACATCAAAATGACAAATGTTTTAATTGTGGTTAAATAGGACATCTGAGAAAAGATTGTAAACAAGGAATTCCTAGAAATAATGTCTCTTCTGGAAATGGCAAAAATAGAAGGTCTTAACCTTATGGATTATGTAGAATATGTGGCAAATGCCAACATTGGACCAATAAATGTATAACAACAAAAGAGAAATTTGAAAACCCAATGCCATCAGAAAACTCCTTGAGGGGCCTCTCTCAGGTCCCCAAGTCAAACATGATCCAGTCATTCTCAGTCACTGTGGAGGACATGTCTCACCAGGAAGATGAAAATATCCATTGTCTGCTGAAAAACAACATCAAAAAAAAGTCCATACTGTCTGAATGACGGAATAAATGTGGAGAATTAATCAAAAATTCCAATAAAAATAGGAAGGGTATATTTTGGCAGTCTTCTATAGATGATCCAATACCAAAGCTAAGAGTGCATATAAATAACATTGTAATTGAGGGATTTGTGGACACAGATGTGGATGTGACTATCATTACTTCAAGAGGCAGATGTTCAATTCCTAGGAATTGGAACCCTATATCAAGTGAAACAAAGCATGAGATTGATTGAATGTATAGGACTAGAAGGACAGAGAGGAAGCCTGAGGCCATATGTGGCTAATATCACAGTAATTTTATGATGTCATAACCTGCTCCAGCAATGGAATACCCAGTTTAACATTCCTTCATAATTACCTTAAAATTACCATTATAAGGTACTGTAAACAAAGGTCACCAGCCAGTCAAACTGTACAAGAAAACAAAGCAACTAGCAAACCTTTAGAGCCTAACTTTAAAATGGTTAACCGAGAATCCAATGTGGATTAAATAATGGCCTTTAACAGAAGAGAAACTGCAGGCTTTAGAAAATCTGATACAGAAGCAAATAGGTGCTCACCATATAGAAGAATCAACCAGCCCTTGGAATTCTCCTGTATCTGTTGATAAAATAAAATCTGAAAAGTGGAGAATGGTAACAGATCTAAGAGCTGTCAACAAGATAATTGAACTCTGTAATCTGTAATTCCTTTGCCTTTCATGTTATCTAAAGATGGCTTCTTATAGATAGTGATTAAAAGATTGTTTCTTCACTATACCCTTAAAAGAAAAGTAAATAGAAAAATTTGCATTTACAGTGCCCACTTATAATTCTCAGCCTACTAGGAGATATCAACGGACTATCCTGACACAGGGAATGCTCAATAGCCCCATCCTGTGTGAATGCTTTATAAGTCAGCCATTGAAAATAATATGTAACAAAGCACTCATAGTTCTGTTGAAAAGGCAGAATTATATGATAAAGGTCAGACAGTTATATAAAGGTCAAACCAAACAATAAAGGATATGTTAAGCAAACGGGAAGGGAATGCTGGACCTTAGTAAGCCTGAAAATCCACAAGTCAAATTCTAACCTCTGTGCCTCCATGTCTGATGTCAACATACTCTTCTTATCAACAACTCATTATACCTTTGTTGACTACAAAGTACTTTTATCTCTTAAATTGTTATCAGCCCTCATTGTCACAATTCTGGCATCTCCAACACCTTGGAGTCACCACCAAAATCTAGGTTTCACCTTCAGAATTTCATGCAATGATATTTTCCTTCATGTAGAAGAAGATCCCAAAACTACCTGTCATTCTTAACTTTAGAATGAGAACCATGTGACTGAAGCCACATTATTCTCCTTGTCAGAATTTGGGTATTTCTACTACTGTATTTGGATATTTTTTCAGCTATTGATGTTTCATTTGCTACATAAACTTTTCTTGTTTCTTTTCACAAATTGGAAGCTTAGATTCATGAAGTCTTGATTTTATTCAATTTTAAAATCAGACTTTTCTTTAAATGTTTTATCTCTTTGAGTACAGGACTTGGCCCCAACATGTAAGTTTTTCTCCAGGAGCTGTACATTTTGTATTTCTTTTTGCACCGTCTACTCCTTTTCATGATAGCTTTGCAAAAAGTAATCACTAATAGTCACATGGCACAGTTAACATTAGGTTGTTTTGAAATCTACTCTCCCAATCCCATTAACCCAAAACTCTTTGATTTAGTCTAAGGCAGATTTTTAGGCAAAGGCAAGAAGTAGCAATATTCTTTGCTAAAATATCACAATGCTCTCTAAGTCAGTTGCTAATATTCTTCCCTTAAACTTCTTGAGCTGGTCTGTTTCAGGTTATATTACCATAAGGATCATTATACATGCTCATTCAATTGTCCTATTTAATCCCTACTTAAAGTATTCAATAGTTTCTAGTCCAAAGTTCCAAAGTCTTCCATATTCATCCAACAAGTCATGGTTAGGCCTATCACAGTAATATGCCATTCCCTGGTACCAACTTCGATCTTAGTTACTATTCTATTACTGTGAAAGTGACACCATGACCAAGGTAACTCTTACAAAAATAAGGTCCATTGAATGCCTACTTACTTTTTCAGAGGGTTAGTCCTCATGACATGGAACATGGTTGCAGGAAGGTTGGCATGCTGCTGGATAAATATCTGAGTATCTGAGAACTTCATTCTTATCCATAGGCCCTTATCTTCTAGTAAATCCCAACTGGCAGTTAAGCATTTGAATAATGAATTTATGAGAACCTCAAATGACCAAATTTGTAAATGAAGGCTCATCAACACACTGCCAATTTTGCCATTCCTTCTTGAAGTTTTCTGTTTGGTCTGAAATCATTGTATTTCCCCTCAATTTTTAAAATGCCTTGAAATCTGAATAACAAGGGTGACAAAAATTTTTGGTTTTGGTTTGTTTGTTTTTTATTTAAAATATGTTCTAACACTGTGCTTTGGCTTCTATAATCTTCACTGAAAAGTGAGTTTTCAGTTTTGTTATTGTAATATTTTGTTTTATTTAGCAGTTGACTATGACAAATCTTTTTGTTTTCTTTTATATTTATTTGTTGCATGAGAATGATTGAATCTAAAGTTTGCTTATCTTACTTATATAGAAACAATAAGCACTCTTGACCAGTAGTTCTTCAAATATTGCTTATTTTGCCTTCCCTTTTTTTTCCTTTGAGAACTTAAAATTATCTTTTCTGAGCCTAGATTGCTACTTTTTACCTGGTTCCTTACTCTTTAATGTTACTTTTTCTGACTAGAAAATGTCAAGAGGAAGACAATGGATCATTGACCCCCATCATGCTATGACTGGACAGGTAGGTTTTGCTCTACTAAAGAACAGTGCTCCTAGCAGTTAATCCAGTTTTGCCTTCCAAATTATTTCTCTTTTGGGACAATAGATTGGATTGACTCCAATTTACTGACATTATTTACAAATACTGCAATTTAAAAGATTTGTCATGACACCAATAACTATATGACTTATAACTTTGTAAATTTATAAAGAAAAGTGCTGAATATTTGGAAATGTCAGAGGGGAGGACTTTGGGAAAATGCTCATAAGATTCAAGTGGATGGAGGCCCAGCAAATTTATTGTGGAACCATTTCTGATGCTGATAATCACAAAGAGGGAAAGTTGCTCTTCTTTTTTCAAGAAAAGGTATAGCCCTAGGTAAGCTCCTGTCAACAGCAGTTAGGATAGAATTTGTGTTCAGGAAGTGGCTTCTGAGCTGTGTGGAAGTGGTAAACATAGAAGTTAATTCTGTAAATATTCAGGATTGAGCCCAGTACGTCATACATTGTAGCTTAGTGATGTAACACTACACACAGCCTTTCCCTTATATTTATTCTGAAATATTTGTGCTTTTGAATACAGACATTCTGTCCATTTTCAGGCATCTATGGAGAAACTATCCATTTACATCCTGACTACTGAGTGAAGTTGTAAGTACATTTAGACTATAAGGATCCTTGAAGTTCATCTAAGTGACCCTTTCCAGAGGTCACTTAAAAAAACGCACTAAAATTTTTTTGCAGGATTGGCTTCTTTTAGCTTCTCAACTTAGATGATATTTTAGTGAATATAATGAATAATAACAAAAACCTTTCTTTAAAATTGTTTCTCTTTGTCTCTCTCTCCCTGTCTCTGTCTCTGTGTATGTGTATTTATTTTTATCTGTCTATCTGGTATTGTGGAAGGGGGCTTGTGTATCACATTGTAATTGAGGAAGACAGAGAACAATTTGTTGAAGTCATTTCCTTCACTTCATAATACAGTGCCAAAAACAGAATTTCTGTCATCAGGCTTGATAACAAGCCAACTCACCCACTATGCAGTCTCAATGGCCCAAAACTTTCCATTGTTTGTGGTTTGGGTTCTACATTATAGTCTTTTTTAAAAATCACTTTAATTTTGATTTGTATGCATGTTTGTATGTCTGTGTGAGTGTATACTATACGAGTGTAATGTCCTCAGAGTCCACAATAAGGGGGTTGTACATTTTTGTGTATCAACTAGACACAGACTAGAGTCATTAGAGAGGAATAAATCTCAGTTGAGACAATGACCCCATGAGATGCAGCTGTAAGACTTTTTTCATTTACTGATCAGTGGGGGAGGACTGCTAGTCCTGGGTTCTATAAGAAGGTGGACTGAACAAGTCATGGCATCAAGCAAGTCAGTAAGTAGGTCCCCTCCACGGCCTCTGTATCGGTTCCTGCCCTGTTAGAGTTCCTATCCTGATTTCCTTCAGTGATGAACAGCAATGCTGAAATGTAAGGCTAATCAACCTTTTCTTCCCAACTTTGTGTTTCATCACAGCAATAGAATCCCTAACTAAAATAGTGGTAAATCCTTTGAAAGTCATCTCTTCAACAGCCATTGAGAAACAAATCTGGAAAGTAAATTAGATAGCAAAAATTATGATCTGGGATTAGTGACCAGTTAACCAGCTAGACAGCTCAGTCTCTAGTCCCTAGGCCTCAGGGCAATACTCTGGGCTTTTTTCCTACCAACCTTGCTGCAGTATCCTGCCAGCAGGCAAGTAGCTGGCTGCTCCAGCACCCTCACATCAGACCCTGTAGTCTACAACTCCCACTCCACCCCCATGAACTCAGTAGCTATCCTAGACACAGACTGCAAGTTCACAGAGCAGACAAAGGGGTGAGTAACCAGTCCTTCAGTTGGACAAGGCCTTCTGCAAGCAGGTAGCTATAAAGCCTACCATAAGACCCTGTAATCTACAAGTTCCACTCCACCCTCAAACCCTCCCATCCCTGGAAACCCTGTGATACAGACAGCAAAAGTAACATTTGACCCAAAAAAGAATCCCCGAGACAAAGACACCCACTACAAAGATTGCACCAAGAGGCCAAAGCACCACATTCACCAGTTGGAAGAGAAGATGGGTAGACACAAATACAAGAATACATTCAACAGCTAAGGAGCAAGATCGCAACGAAAGAACTTAGTGGTCCTACAACAGGAAGAACTGAAAATCCTAACCCAGGAGAAGCAGAAGAAAATGACATTAAAGATAACAATATGAAGAAAGTAGAGACCCTTAAAAAGGAAATGAAAAATTCACTAAAAGAAATGGAAAAAAAAAGACAAACCAAAAATTAGAAGAAATCAATAAATCTTTTAAAGTATGCCAAGAAAACAAAAAAAAAATCAAACAGGTGAAGCAAACAGTTGAAACAGTTCACAACTTGAAAATTGAAACAGAGGCAATAAAAAAAAACACAAACTGAGAGAATTATGGAAATGGAAAATCTGATTAAATTAGCAGGAACTACAGATAAAAGCATATCCAAAAGAATTCAAGACAAAGAAGAGAAAACCGCAGGAGATGAAGATATGATAGAGGGAATAGATTGATCAGTTAAAGAAAACGTTAAATTCAACAAATTATTAACACAAAACATCCAAGAAATCAAGGACATCTGGAAAAGACCAAATATAAGAATAATAGGCATTCAAGGAGAAGAATTGTGGCTCAAAGTCACAGAAAATATATTCAACAGAATCATAGAAGAAACCTTTGCCAACCAAAAAAAGATGTGCCTATGAAGGTACAAGAACCTTACAGAACACCAAATTGACTTGACCAAAAAAAAAAAAAATCTCCTCACCATATAGAAATCAAAACACTAAAATACAGAATAAAGAAAGAATATAAGAGGTACAGAGGAAAAAGATCAAGTAACATATTAAGACCTATTGGAATTGAACCCTTCTTCTAAATGGAGACTTTGAAACCCAGAAGGTCCTGGACAGATGTGTTGCAAACACTAAGAATTCTTGGAGGCAAACCCAGAATCCTATACTCAGCAAAGCTTTAATCACCATAGACAGAGAAAACAAGATATTCCACGACAAAACCAGATTTAAACAATACCTATAAACAAATCTAGCCTTATGGAAAGTACTATAAGGAAAACTCAAACTTAAAAAAGTTATCTGCATCCTTGAAAATACAGGGAGCAGATAACCTAACACCAGCAACCCATAAAAACAGGGAGCAGATAACCTAACACCAGCAACCCATAAAAACAGGGAGCAGATAACCTAACACCAGCAACCCATAAAAACAGGGAGCAGATAACCTAACATCAGTAACCCATAAAAAAGTAGAAACACTTGTACTCAGCCCCCATAACAGGAGTTAAAAATCATTGTTCATTAATATTTCTCATTATCAGTAGACTCAATTCACCTATGTAAAGGCATAGGCTCACAGATTGGATGCCAAAAAAAAAAAACAGGATCCATTCTTCTGTTGCATATAAGAAACACACTTCAAATTCAAAGACAGATATTACCTCAGAGTAAAGCATTGGGAAAAGGTTTTCCAAAGAAATAGACTTAAGAAACAAGTGTGTGTAGCTATCCAAATATCTAACAAAAAAGATTTTAAACTAAAGTTAACCAAACCAGATGGAGAAGGACACTTCATACTCACCACAGGAAAAATCAATGAAAGTGATGTCTCAATTCTGACCATTTAAGCCCCAATGAAATAGAAGCTACATATGAAAAAGAAGCAGCACTAAAGCATAAATCCCACACACTATTAATAGGAGATTATAATGCTTCACTTTCATCAATGAACAGGTTTCCAGGAAGAGACTTACCAGAGAAATGAGACTTAACAGATGTCATGACTAAAAGGAACGTAAAGGACATCTATAAAATCCAAACACAAATGAATACATCTTCTTCTCAGCACCTCATGGAATCTTCTCAAAAATTGACCACATACTTAATGACAAAGTAAACCTCAACAGCTACAAAAAATTGAGATAGCCCCATATCTTATCGGTTCACCATGATTTAAAGTTAGAATTCAACAGCATTGGTAATAGTAGAAAGCCTACAAACTAATGAAAGCTGAACAATTCTCAACTTAATCATTCCTGGATCAATGAAGAAATAAAAATAAGAAATTGAAGACTTTCTAGAATTCAATGAAAATGAAGGCACAACATAGCCAAGAATATAGGATGATACTATAAAAACAGCTATAAGAGGAAAGTCCATAGCACTAAGTACCTACCTAAAGAAAGTTTAGAAATCTCACACATAACAGAACACCTGAAAGCTTTAGAACAAAAAGAAGCAGGAGGAGTAGATGACAGGAAATAATCAAACGGAGGCCTAAAACCAATAAAAGAGAAACAAAGAAAAACAATACAAAGAATCAATAAAACAAAGAACTGGTTCTTTGAGAAAATCAACAAGATAGGCAAACTATTATCCAAACTTAAAAAAAAAGAGATAGATTATCCAAATTAAAAAAAAAAACAATAAAAGCCCAGGGATGGATGGTTTCAGCCAAGAATTCTACCAGAACTTCAAAGAAGTACTGGTACCTGTATGTTCCACACAATAGAAACAGATGGAACATTGCCCAACTCTTTTTATGGTGCTACAGTTACTCTGGTACTCAAGCCTCACAAAGATACAACTAAAAAATGATTACAGACCAATCTCCTCCATGAACATTGCTGCAAAAATACAATAAAATACTGGTACACCATATCCAAGAGCACATCAAAAAGACCATCCACCATGATCAAGCAGACTTCATTCCAGAAATGCAAGGATGGTTCAACATATGAAAATCTGTCAGTGTAATCCACCATAAAAATAAACTAAAAGAAAAAAAAACAATATGATTATCTCATTGCATGTTGTAAAATCCTTTGACAAAATCCAACACTCCTTCATGATAAAGGTTTATGAGAGATCAGAGATACAAATAATGTATCCAAACATAATAAAAGCAACATACAGAAATCCAACAGTCAACATCAAATTAAGTGGAGAGAAACTCAAAGTGATTCCACTAAAATCAGTAACAAGGAAAGGTTGTCCACAATCTTCATATCTATTCAATATTGTACTCGGCATTCTAGCAACATCAGTAAGATAACAAAAAAAGATCAATGGGACAAAAATTGGAAAGAAGGAAGTCAAATTTTCACAATTTGCTGATGATATGATAGTATACATAAGTGACACCAAAAATTCAACCATGGAACTCCTACATCTGATAAACAACTTCAGCAAGATAAATTAAAAAAAAAGGAGTAACCCTGCTATATACAAATGATAAAAGGACTGAGAAAGAAATCAGAGAAACATCACCATTAATAATAACATGAAATATTTTGGGGCTGACCAAAGAAATGAAAGACCTGAATGATAAACACTTTAAGTTATTGAAAAAAAGAAATTGAAAAAGATATTAGAAAATAGAAAGATCTTCCATGGTTTTGGTTAGTTGGGATCAACATAATAAGAATGATAATCTTACCAAAAGCAATCTACAGACTCAATGCAATCCCCATCAAAATCCCAACACAATTCTTCACAGATTTAAAAAGAACAATAACCAACTCTGCATGGAAAACCAAAAATTCCAGAATAGCCAAAATCATCCTGTACAATGAAGGCCCCACCTGGAGGCATCACCATCCCTGATTTCAAGCTCTTTTATAGAGCTACAGTAACAAGCACACCTTAGTATTAGCATCAAAACAGAAAATTGAAATGAAATTGAATCAAAGACACTGATATTTATCCACACCCCCAATGAATACCTTGTTTTTGCAAATAAGTTCAAATTATGCAAATTAAGCAAGAAAGCATCTTCAACAAATGGTGCTGGCAAAACTGAATGTCAACATGTAGAAGAATGCAAATAGATGCATATCTATTCTCACACACAAAACTCAAATTCAAATGGGTCAAAGGCTTCAACATAAATCCAGTGACATTGAATCTCAAAGAAGAGAAAGGGGGCATAGCTTTCAACTCATGGGCACAGAATTCCACTTCCTAAATATAATATAAGTAACACAGACACTGATAGCAACATTTAATAAATGGGATCTCCTGAAAATGAGAAGATTCTGTAAGGCAAAGGACACAGCCAAATGAATGAAAAAAAAAAAAAGATATTCACCAGCTCCACATTAGATAGAGCACTGACCTCCAAAATATATAAAGAACTTAAGGACCTAGACTCCAAAATATCAAATACTCCAATTAAAAAATGGGGTACATATCTAAACAGAGAATTCTCAACAGAAGAATATCAACTGAACCCTTAAGATTGTTGCTCAACATCCTTAGGCATCAAGAAAATGCAAACAAAATAAATATGAGATACCATCTTACCCAATCAGAAAGCCTAAAATCAAAAATACCAATGATAGGCTATTATGGAGAGGGTATGTAGTAAAGGGAACATACTTTCTTTGCTGGTGGAAATGCAAATGAATACAGCTACTTTGAAAATCAGTATGGTGATTTCTCAGAAAATTGGGACCCAATTTACCTCAACACCCAGCAATACCACTCTTAGGCATATACCCAAAGGATGCATACTCATACTACAAAAACATTTTCTCAACTGTTTATCTCAGCATTATTTGTAATATCCAGAATATAGACATAGCCTAGATGTCTTTCCACTGAAAAATTGATAAAGAAAATGTGGTACATTTATATAATGGAGTACAATTCAAGTGTAAAAACCAATGATATCTTAAAATTTAAAATCAAATGGATTGAACTAGGAAAAAAATCCTGAGTGAGGTAACCAAGACCCAGAAATGTAAACACATTATGTACTCACACATAAGTGGGTATTACATGTAAAGCAAAAAATAATGAGCCTATAGTCCAAGACCCCAGAGAGCTAGTTAACAAAGAGAAACCTAAGGAAAACACATAAATCCTGAGAAGGGGAAATATACAAAGTCTTCTGAGAAAATTGCGACCATAGGGAGGATAAGAGGGAGGAAGGGGTGGGGGTAGAAGAAGGAGAGGGGTAGGAGAACGTGAAGAAATGGGATGTCCAAGATTGGGGAAGGACAGAGAGGGAGAGGAAGGAAAGAGATATCTTGATTGAGAGAGTCATTATTGGGCTAGCAGGAAACCTGGCAGTAGGCAAATTCCCAGGAATCCACAAGGATGACCCCAGTTAAGATTCCTAGCAATAGTGGGGAGGGTACCTAATCTGACCTATAATCTGATTGATGACTACCTTAATTGTCATTGTTCATCCAACAACTGATGGAAGCAAAAGCAGAGATACACAGCTCAGCGCTGGGCTGAACTCTGAGAGTACAGTGGAAGTAAGGGAGGAACAATAGTATAAGCAAAAGGATCAAGACCATTCTGGGGATGCCACAGAACTTGAGCTAGTGGAAGCTCTCTGAGTCCAGATTGGTAGCTGGGTAACCTGAATAGGACATAACAAGGACCTCTGAATGTGGGTGCTAGTTGCATGACTAGGGTAGTCTGTGGGGTCACCTGCAGTGGGACCAGGACTTACTGCTAGTGATTGAACTGACATTTTTGGAGCCTATTCTATTTGGAGGGATACCTTGCTCATCCTAGAAATAGGAGGGATGGCCTTTGTCAGGCCTCAAAATAAAATGCCAGACTTGACTCCCCATGAGAAGCTTTACCTTTAGAGGAATGGATGAAGTTTGGGGTGGGGGAAAAGTGGGGGTAGCAGGAGAATGGAAGGGAGTGGAAACTGATTGGCATGTATAATGAAAAAAGATTGTTTTAGAGTAAAATTGTGATATAAAATTCTCTCTTCATCAAAGAATGATTCATAAACTACCAGGAAAAGAATTTTAAGAGTTCTCAAAGTGGTCAGAAAAATAATAGTTTTGGGAAGATGTAAATTGTTTCCCAAAAGAGGTCATTGACGATCAGGCTATTTGGACACATGTTAGTCACTATCAGTGTCCCTGCAATATCATATTTTATAGAGAATCATTGATTGCTTTTGAATATATATATACCAGTAAAATGATGGCTATTTCTTTTCTTAATTTGCAGCCACATAAAATTTATAATAAAACTATTAGTATATATTTTTAATGGAAGGTACCATTTATTGAATATCTATGATTGTTGTGTCATCATACAATGTTACATCATCACTAGGCCAAGAGTTATTAGACTTATACTCTTAGGAAATTACATGTTTCTTCTTTTTATCTAAGGGACCAATATTTACTCTCTTTTAAAAGCTGTATGTATTTCTTCTCTGAATTTCATTATTGATGAAGCAATTTACAGTTTGAAAGGAGACTTGAGAGAAATATATGTGTATGTGTGTATTGAACACTCAAGTATCTTTAATTATTTAATGATTTTTCAGATAGAGGTTTACACATAAGATTTTTTATTAGTCTCTTTAGTGTCAAAATAGGAATGTGTCCTTGGGAGCCTTATTGGTTATTAAGCAGTATATAATAAATAGTTGGGAAGGTGGCTCCTTAGATTAAGTATGCACTGTGGAAGCATAAAGACCTAAACTCAATACTTATATGCCACAGAAAGAAGCTGAGTATGATCATTAATGTTTGTGATCTGAATCCTGAGAGGCAGAGACAGAAGATTCCTGAGGATTCCTAGCTAAACAGCTTCACCTTCTTGTAAAGTTCTAGAACATGAGAGCCTGTCTTAGAAGACAAGTCAAATCATACTTCACAAACAGCAGCTGAATTTGTCCTCTTGTTTCTCCACACCCATGCACCTGGATATCCAATTGTGCATTTGTACAAATACATACACAAACACAATGACTGAGCACAGCTATCCAAATATAATTAAAGCAACCTTAAAGGGGATTGAAAATTATTTCAAATAATTATGATTTGAAATTTTATGTTATTTGAAAATCAGCTTTTAAAAAGAAATCATTATTTTACTGTAGATGGAAGTTTTGCCCCACCTGATACTTCAGCTGTTCAGTCCCATGAAACACACAGAGGCTTATATTAATTATAAACTGTTTGGCCGATTAGCTCAGGGGTATTATTAACTAGCTTTTACAACTCAAATTTACCCATAATTCTTGTTTATGTTTAGCTACATGGCTTGGTACCTTTTCTCATTAAGACATTCTCATCTTGCTTCCTGTGTGTCTTTCTGGTGACCGACACTCTGACTTTTCTCTTGCCAGAATTCTCTCCACCTCACCTATGCTTCACACACACACACACACACACACACACACACACACACACACACACACACACACACACACAGAAGCAAAATGACTAAGCACAACTATCCAAAGATAATCCAAGCAACCATAAAGGGGATTTTAAATTATTTCAAATAATTACGCTTGAAATTTTATGTTATTTTGGAATCAATTTTTAAAAAGAAATTATTTTTTAACAGTCTTACAACTCTAACCAACCCCTACAGGCTTATGAACTGTTAGGTGTGCTAAGTTGAAATCATCTATCATTCTTTCAATGTCTTCCAGGATTCCTGGGGGAGTAGACTGCTTACCTAATTGTTGGTATGATGAAGAGTTGGTATTCACATATGCATGCCTTTCTGTTGGATATAATTTTCATGGTAAGCATGGTAGTATATTAATATGAAGCCACAGGTAAGAGCTCTTTTGTTAAACAAGGTATTAATAGCTCTTCTTGCTTGATTTTTACTGTAGAACTGAGAAAAATGCTATATGAAGAGATTCTAGATGCAGTCATTGCTGAAGGCAGAGAAAAATTTTCTGTGTTAGTTTTCTGGTTGTTTGTTATATTTGTTTTTCTCTTCAAGACCAAGAGATACTGATGTCCCTATAAGTACAAACTGGGAGATACCTACTTGGGTTGTGACTGTTTGCCAGACATTGCCTATCACAGCATCTCTAACTGCCACTGGTAGTGACAGTAGTCACCTTTGTACATTTAGTGAAGAAACACTTTTGCAGATTTTTAAAAAAGATTTCTGAGGGAGTTTTGACTCCTAGAATATCTAAATTTTTCATTCTTGTATAAAATGACTTTTTTTTTTCTCACTCTGACATTTTAGGGATCAGAAGGCAGCTGGTCTCATCTAAAAACAACCACAAAATGCAAGTGATGAGATGATGAGGCAATGCTAGTCTATGCTTGAGAGAGTAAAAGGTGTCCATGGTATTTAAAAAAACTTACAACAATGAGGTGATGTGTTTCAATGATGAAGATGATGGCCGTGGGGCAAGAATTTCATCAAAAGATGGTGCAGTACATGTTTTGATACAACTACTACAAACTCAAAGGGTTGATTTGAAAGAAAGATGAAAGTCTAGTGTTTTTAGATGAGCTGAAAATAGTCCCTGGATCCTCTTGTTATAATAAAATCCACCAGTGCTGAAACATAGAAATAAGCAATGCACAGCTTTAAAAATTTAGTCTCACACACTCAGAAAAGATTGCATTGCACTTCTATGGCAACTGCTGAAAGATTTCAAGAAATAAGTAAGGAATAGAAAATATTGCCTAATTTTAGTAGAGAGAATGTCTTAGCACAGATTACCATGACAGGGGAGAAGGGAGCAGACTGGAGAAAACAAACACTTTCGGGTAGTCAATATATCGAATGAACATTGGGGGAACAAAATCAATGAATGTTTATGTAATTCACAATTAACCAGTGGCCTAATATTCTAAACAGAGGATGACCAGTCAGTTTGGTGATTGTTGCATCCAAAAAACAATGAAATATATGGATTCTAGAATCTAAAGTTGAAAACCCAGTTTTAAATTTTAACTTTGCTTAGAAACTAGCATTGCTTTCAACAGTGATTTTACAGAATGTCCATCACTTGCACTTTAGGACATAGCATTCTCTTCCTGTATTTGAAGCAATAATCCAAGTGGGCTCTGTCTCCTAAGTTGTACCATAAAACCAAAAGTACTAACCCATGTTTGAAGATGGCAAAGCCTGCCACCATTGTGACTGGAGGGATTCTCTGCTCCTCACTGCTGTTACTTGTAATGCAGACCACTGTCACTTTCCCATCTGATTATCTTTTGGTATTTGACATTTCCCTGGTTCTTATAAGGACATCTTAAACTGATCCATACATTTTTTCTCTTTTTTTTATTTCTTTCTAAGGATCTGCTATTTCAACTGGCCAGAAAAATTTATCCAAAGGAAGACCAGGAGCTACTTCCTGGAGGGAGGAGTCTGTGAAGACCTTCAGGATGGAAAGAACATGACAAACATGGAGCACAGAAAGAATGCTGAGGTCACATCAGGCAGAACTGTGGAGAGTGGATAAACAATGAGATAGAAATATAAGCAGGAATTAAAATTTTCAGCTATTTGTGGGCCATAGTATGAGATTTGCATTTTGTCTTAATGGTACAAGAGGTTTTAGACAGAAAACTAACATCCAAAGAAACCTTGAGATGAATTCAAGATGTAGTATTGGGACTAAGGTTTAATCATGAGATGCAGCAATGAATATCATGACAGCAAACACTAAGGTAGATGTGTGTTGCAGTTTAGAGATATGGCTCTCAGTAGTGGCTGATAGATGAAAATGTGACAAGTATGGGAAAAGCCAATTCCTTGGTGAGCTGAACCCTCAGAGGGTGAAACAGGCTGGGTATCCTGGTCTAGATTATACTCATCCATATTGAAATCCACAGCCAACATTTGTTGGTGTGTTGCTAACTCTTGTTCCACATCATCCTTTCAGAACATTTTCTTTCTTGGAAGGCCCAATAGCACACCCTACATTTCCTGCAGACATGTTTGCTTAAAAGTTCAGTGAACTTTGATTCCTAGTAAAATACTAAGTAAGAGGACTCTTGGGGTCTATTCATTGATAATACATACAGATTTTTAATTTTGCAAAAATAGATCTTCCCATGTTGTTTAAGGTTGTATGATAAGTTCTTCAAGCATCGTTCAGCATTTGGCTTCTGGATACAGCTACAAGGTAGTTAGACTGGGGATTCATTCAATATATGTTCAAGGCTTGTGGTAACTTCCATGGAAAGTACTAGTGTAGGAAGAACCTCCATAAACACCAATCTTCTCTGTACCATTATGGAAGGGAAGTGCTAGTCAGTCTCACAACACTAAACACTTGCACCAACATCAGTAACTGGCAAAGAAACAAGAAAGAGTCCCATACATGCAGACAGAGGACCAGCTGGCAAAAATACCTCCTGACTGTTGATGCTTTCAGGTGATTACTGTCAGTTATTAGACAAAATAAAATTTTGTCATAATAGAAATATGTCTAACATAACTCATTTTAGTTTTTTTTTTGCCTGTTGGTGTCATAAAATAACCACTTATTGGACTATCACATACACTTTATAGAAAACCCAAGAAGTTCACTTTATAAGGTTCAATCTATCGCTTTTGGGATCATTGCTATTAATTTCTCCCCCAAAATTAGCACAAGCTATTTGCCATGGTTTATTGTCTTCCCATAACTTTTTTATTTCATCAGTAATAAAAGTCACTATAATCTCTGCTGGATATAAACCTGTTAATTGACAAAGTCTCAATTTACCTTTTATAATTAATTCAGAGACCTTTTCCACATAAGTTTTTAATTTTTTACTTGGTTTATGTGCTTAAAAGAACCATAAGATAATATCATCCCTCTGCATTAAAATTCCCATGGGAGAAATTCTGGAAGGCAATATGACTAGAATAAAACTAGGATTTGGATTCACCCTTTACACATGTGCCTCCTGTAATTTTTCCTCAACAATTGTCAATTCATTTTCTGCTTCAGCTGTGAATTCTCTGGGACTATTCAAGTTTTTATTACCATCTAAGGTTTTGTCTAAATGAATTATTAGATCAGGAGTTATCTGAACAGCCAGTCGTAGATAGACTGTTGAAAGTCATAAGGATTCCACAACTGGTCTCTTCTAATTTGTGCCTTTTGTGTTCTAATTTTCTGCAAACCTATGTTATAACCTAGGTAACTGACAGAATCTCCTTTCTGTATTTTTTCAGGAGCAATTTGTAATCCCCATTTTGGTAAAACTTTACTTCTTCAAACATTCTTTCTAAAGTATCTATGTTTGAATTAGGTAGCAAAATTCATCCATGTAATAGTAAATTCTAGACTTAGGAAATTTCTTACATATTATTTACAATGACTGACTTACAAAGTATTGGCACAGAGTGGGTCTATTGAGCATTTCCTGTGGGAGAATAGTCCATTGATATCTTCAAGTAGGCTGAGAATTATTATAAGTAGACTCTGGGAAAGGTAATTATTCCCTATCCTTTTCTTGTAAAGGTATAGTGAAGAAACAATCTTTCAAATCAATAACTATAAGAGGCAGTCCTTTTGGTAATAGAGAAGGTAGGAGAATTCCAGATTGTAGAGGGCCCATAGGTTGAATTACCTTATTGACATCTCTTAAATCTATCACTATTTTCCATTTACCATATTTCTTTTTAACGACAAATGCAGGAGAACTCCAAGGGCTGGTTGATTCTTCAATATGGTGAGCATCTAGTTGCTCTTGCACCAGCTGTTCCAATGCCTGTAGTTTATCTTCAGCTAGAGGCCACTGCTTAACCCATGTTGGTTTTTCAGTTAAACATTTTAAAGGCAGGGCTGTTGGTACCTCTAAATGTTTGCTAGTTTTGTTATGTTCTTGTACAGCCTGAATGGCTGGTGACCTTTGTGTATAGTACTTTATAATATCCTTCCCAGAATTATGAGTTTCTGGAACTGCAGGAGTGTTGTAAGAGGAGTGGTGGGCTGTGTCCTGCCACCCGGCTAGCATATACCCCAAAATAACAACACAAAAAATGTATTCACTTAAACACTGCCTGGCCCATTATTTCTAGCCTCCTATTGGCTAACTGTCACATTTTGATTTAACCCATTTCCAATAATCTGTGTTAACCATTAGGTTGTATTCTACTGGGAAAGATTTAGCATGTCTGACTCTGGTAACTCCACGGTGGTTCTCCCATCTGCCTTCCTCCTCCCAGCTTTCAGTTCTGTTTTCCTGCCTATCTAAATACTGCCCTACCAAAAGGCCAGGGCAGTTTCTTTATTTAACCAATGAAAGCAACACAAATACAGAAGGACCTCCTACACCACAGGAGTATTAATCTGGGTATCCATTGATGCAGCAGGTCATGATCTCATAAATTTACTGCAATATTAGCCATATATGGCCTCAGTTTCCCACTGCATTCTTCCCACTGCAGTCAACACATCTTGTGCTTTGTTTAACTTGAGTTATGGTTCCAATTCCTAGTAATTGAACATCTGCCTCTTGAAGAAGCCAATTCTGATGCCAAGATTCTGGAGTAATGATACTCACATTTTCACCTGTGTCTATCAAACCTACAATTACAGTAACATTTATATGCACTCTTAGCTTTGGTCTTTGATCATTTATGGAAGTCTGCCAGAATATATTTTTCCTATTTCTTATTGGAATTTTTGACTTATCCTACATTTTATGCCATCATCTAGAACAGTATGGTCTTTTACAGAAGGCTCTATTTTTTTTTTTTAATTTTCATGGTGAGACATGTCCCTCACAGTGACTGGGAATGACTGGGCCACTTTTGCTTTGGGAACCTGCTAAAGACCTCTCCAGGAGTTTCCCAGTGTTATCAGGTTGCCTGGTCTGTTTTTTATTAATTTGAATTCATTGGTCTAATATCAGCCTTTGCCACACCTGAAGGTTGAGTCCTTTTATTTTTGCCATTCCCAGAAGATATATTATTCCCAGGATTTTTTTTGTCTATAATACCTTTTCAGATGTCCTACTCTACCACAATTAAAGTATTTGGCATTTTGATGTCTCCTCATTCCTTTGGGAATTGCTTCTCCTACCCAAGATTCAGTATTGTAGTCAAATGTCTCAATGTTAATTGAATGCAGGATCCATTCATCCATTGGTGTTGACTTAACCTTTAAAGGCCCAAGTATCTTTTTGCATTCTAGGTTGCCACTTTCAAAAGCCAGATATTCAGTAAGTACTCATCCAGCATTTGGGTTGGTTACTCCTATTTATACAGCCTTAGTTAATCTTTGCAAAAAGTCACTAAAGGCCTTGGTTAATCCTGGTATATGGATTAAATTCATTTTTCTAGTTCTGTTTCTGGCCCTGTTTAATCCTGGTATATGATTAAATTTATTTTTCTAGTTCTTGCATCCTGTCCCAAACATTTAAGGCTGGTTTGTGTCACAAGAACAAGATTTGTTCATTGTAAAGATCGTATAAAACATAAGTGCCTCCTCCCTGAAATAACATTTAAACATCAATTGGGGGTCCATCATCCAGTACTGCTGAAACTAACTGAATCCAGGCATGTGTTGTTGCCTTGATACTAGAAGACCATGCCTTTATCACATCCCTAAGAAATGTGGAATGCAAGCCATAAATTACAACAGCTTGCTTAATTTCTTTTAGATCATCCATTCTTTTAGGTATACATCTTTGGATCCTTTGGGGCCTTTAGAACTTGATGCTTTGTCAGAGTAGATTACAGAGTAGGAAGCTAAAACCCTGGGTAAGTCATCTCTGACAGCTATTGGAGATGTTGAATCCTGTCCTTCTGCCTTCTTTCCCTGTTCATCAGCTCCAATAATTTCCTCAATCATTTCAAATCTTTTTAATATTGTCTTTTGTAAAGCCTGAATCTCTTGGCCTGTATATTTTCATATTGATTTCATTGAGGAACCAAGCCTCTTGTCTTCATTCTGCACATGAGATTCCAAGGGCTGAAGTTTCTCCTTTAAAGATAACACCTCATCCTTGGACACGACTTGGATAGTGTGCAGATTGTCATCCTGGAAAGATGCTCTATCTGCTAACCTATCAAACTTTTTAACAACTTGTGATTGTCAAATTCAAGTATGAATTCTTTCAGTTAATTTATCAATACCCTTAGATATGGATTTAATTTTGTCTGTTAAATTAATGTAATTAATAGTATTAATTTTTTCATATAACTATATTTGATGGTATTAGTCCTGTCAGCTAGCTGTTCATTATTAGTCTGTAAAGACTGTATCATTCTTAAAAGTGCCACTTTCTTCGTTAATGATATAAAATGAAGAAAAAAACTGAGTCCCAATATCCAGTAAATTGAAGTATCACCATAACCATATAAGCTTTGTAGAATACAATTAATAGTATTAGCAAAAAAAAATTACTAAAAGTTTCAATATTAATGTAGTCTGTCATATTGATTTATTAATTACCTGTTGTGAGATCCAGCAAATTGTTTTACGTATAATAATATTTATTGTCCAGCAGATGTCGTGGTTGCAGAGTCACAACTAGTAGCAATGCAACCAGTGGCAACAGAAATGGTCCTGAGCCACTTTAGTTTCCTGCCTTGGTATTGGTTAAATACTGAGAAATATGCTTTACTTGACAAAGTAAAAGCAATCAAATCAATTCCATACCTGGCACAAGAAACCCAGAACTTATGGGCAGACAGCACGAACTGGAAGCTGTACAAGTCTCCAAATGGCAAAGAACCATGCCAGGGCACCGCCCAGGGAATGTGGCAGTAGTGCATGTCCTCTTCCCCTTAAGTCAAACAATACATCTGTTGCTGCTTTCTTTTCTAAAGCCACTCTAGTGGTGGAACATGGTCTTTTTAACTGTCAGTGTTTTATTTAATTTTTTTATTACAGTAGTTGAACTTATTTTATTTTAGCTAGAGTTTGTTTTAATAGTAACAGCTATTTTCTTCCATATAATTTTCTACTTTACTTCTTTTTAAATTATCTAATATTTATTTATTTGTCTATATGGATACTTTGCTCTTATGGTATTACTTTATGTATAATTACCAGTTCATTGCAAATTAAATGTTACCAATATTTTAGTATCTAAGATGTACTTTTACAATTTTACTTTAATTACATATAAGTTAAATAATACACATAAAGACATCTTTTCAGCATTGTAATCATCATTTTATTTATTTAAACAATTATTCATTTGTTTTGAAAATCTTTCAATTTGATGATAAAAAAATCTAATAACATTTTTTATTTTTAATCATAATAATATAGGCTTGAGAAAAGACACCTGTGGAGCCTCTCTCAGAGAGAGTCTGTGAATTTAATATTCACTTATTTAACAATTTCAAATAAAATTCAGTTCATTGCCACCACAAAATTTTATGTTCTTCTTGGTTTATTTAATAATATATCACAATCTTTTTATTCCACATTATCTCTGAAAGCTTTACAATACTGCTTATTTTATGGAATATGTTATTTTGCTTTCATTAACTATGTTCCCAAGTGTTTCTCAGTATTATTACAAATGGTTTTAAATAAAATCATTACCATTGCATAGTACTGAGCTGTTGTGCAGTGCTGCCTGCACTGAAAGAACTCTGCTGATCAAACTGCATTTCATGGCTTTGAGTCTTGTGATTCATGATAGGTACAGGTGCATACTTTGTTCTGTGAATCCAAACCTGTTGAAACTGGAAAATAAATTTTGGGAGACTACAATATTATTTTTACATTCTAAATAGAAGGAAAAAAACACTCTGGACTTCCAATACTTCAAAAAACTATTACAGTATTAACCAAGAAACTCTAAAGAATACAAATTACATAAATCACAACTTGTCAGATGATTTAGTACTTAATGAACTCAATAAAGATGGTTCCAGTGTAGTGCATGTTCTCAGTATCAGATTGCATTTTCCTTTCATAATGCAACAAATATGACTGTTGGGTGAATATATTAAAATAACAAGATACAAATAAGTGTAAATAAACCAGCAAATCAAGTGACACTTGTAGAGAATTTAAAAATAGTTACAGGGCTGAAAAGATAAATCAGTGGCTAAGAAGGCATGAATAACTGAGTTCAAATCCCCCAATGTAACATAAAGCTAGATGCCACTGTGTACATCTGTAAATTTAGCTGCTCCTTTCCACACACACACATTAAAGGGAGATGGGAGATAGGAGCATATTCTGGAAGTTTGTTAGCCAACTACCTTGCATAATGTAATACTGAAAAATAAGGTATCTTGTCTTAAGCAAGACAGAAAGAAGGCTGAGAGGATCTGGAAAGGTAAGTATTGGTCATGTGGCCAGATGGTCCCAGGGAACTTAGTCCAGTCCCCTTCCAATTCCCTAAGCTTTTCTGGCCATCCAGTGTGGTGTATTCCAGAGGGTTGGCTTTCTTTACCTCATTCCATCCTGAAACAAAGCACTCCTTTTAATCTGAGAGGTCCTTGGGTCCCCCAGCACAGCCTACTTCAGAGTGGGGGGGATCTGAGAGCCTTCTCCATGCTATGGGGATATAAGAGAGAGCAGACAAAAAAAACCCAAAAAACTCCCAAGTATACAGTCAGCCACAGCAAAGATTGGACCAATATGCTAAGACTCTGCTGGCCTCATTTAAAGGAAGAGATGGGCAGGTGCCAATGCAAGAATTCCTCCAACATCCTGAAAATTGACATGGTAACACCAGAATCCAGTGAACATGCAACAGAAAGAATTAAACATCTTTCGACCCAGTAGAAGTCAACAAAATCGACTTTAAATGAAATCTTATGAAAATGATGGAGACCCTTAAACAGGAAGTGAAAAACTCCCTTAAAGAAATGGAAGAGAAGACAAACAAACAGAAGAAATTAATAAATCACTCAAAGATACCCAAGAAAACTAAGAAAAAGCAATCAAACAGGCAAAGGAAACAGTACAAGACTTGAAGAACAAAAAATGGGTAATAAAGAAAACACAAACAGAGGGATGGCTGGATATGGAAAATCTGGGTAAACAAACAGGACCTACAAAGACAGGTATAACCAACAAAATACAAGAGATAGAAGAAAGAATATCAGGTGCTGAAGATACTATAGAGGAAATAGACTCATTGATCAAAGAAAACAGCAAATTCTTAAAACAAAACATCCAGAAAATCTGGGACAGCATGAAGAGACCAAATCTAAGAATAATAGGGGTATAAGAAGGAGAAGAATTCCAGCTCAAAGGCCTAGAAAATATATTCAACAAAATTATAGAAGAAAACTTTCCCAACCTAAAGTAGTATATTCCTATAAAGGTACAAGAAACTTACAGAACACCAAATAGACTGGATCAAAAACAAACAAACAAACCTACCCTTGCCATATAATATCAAAACACAAAACATACAAAATAAAGGAAGAATATTAAGAGCTGCAAAGGAAAAAGGTCAAGTAGCATATAAAGGTAAACCTATCAAAATTACACTTGATTTCTCAATGAAAACCATGAAAACCAGAAGGTCTTGGATATATGTGTGGCAGACACTAAGAGACAATGGATGCAAGCCCATACTACTATACCCCACAAAGCTTTCTTTTACCATCGATGGAGAAAACAAGATATTCCATAACAAAAACAGATTTAAACAATATATATCAACTAAGATGTTTCAACATATGAAAATCTGTAAATGTAGTCCAACATAAAAACAAACTGAAAAATAGAAAACACGATTATCTCATTAGATGCTGAAAAAGCCATTGACAAAACACAGCCTCCCTTCATGTTAAAAGTCTTGAAAGAGAAGGGATACAAGGAATATATCTAATAATAAAAAGGGCAATATAGAGCAAGTTAACAGCCAACATCAAACTAAATGGAGAGAAACTCACAGTGATCTCAATGAAATCAGGAACAAGATAAGGTTGTCCCCTCTCTCCATATCTATTCAATACAGTTCTTGAGGTCCTAACAAGAGCAATAAGACAATAAATTGAGATCAAAGAGATACAAATCAGAAAAGAAGTCAAACTCTCACTATTTGCTGATTATATATATATATATATATATATATATATATATATATTATACCAAGGAATTTCTGCATCTCATAGACACTTTTTTTAAACACTTTTAGTAATGTAGCAGGATAAAAAAAATTAGTGACTCTCCTTTGTGCAGATGATAAATGGGCTGAGAAAGAAATCAGAGGGACATCACCCTTCAAAATAGCCACAAATAGCTTGAAATATCTCAGAGTAACTCTGATCAAGCAAGTGGAAGACCTGTATGACAAGAACTTTAAATATTGAAGAAAGAAATTGAAGAAAACACCAGAAACTGGAGAGATCTCCCATGCTCTTGGGTAGGTAGAATTAACATAGTAAAAGTGGCAATCTTACCAAAAGCAATCTACATATTCAACACGATGTCCATCAAAATCCCAGCAAAAGTCTTTACAGACCTTGAAAGAAAGGTACTCAACTACATATAAAAAAGCAAAACCAGCCAGGATAACCAAAACAATCCTGTACAATAAAAGAACTTCTGGAGGCATCACATTCCCTTACTTCAAATTCTACTACAGAGTTACAGTACTGAAAACAGCCTGGTAATGGCATAAAAACAGACAGAAGGACTAATGGAATTGAATACAAGACCTGGATATCAATCCACACATCTTTGAACACCTGATTTTTTGCTAAGAACCAAAAATTATCAAATGGAAAAAGAAAGGGTATTTAACAAATGGTGCTGGCATAACTGCATGTCAACATGTAGAAGAATTAAAATAGTTTCATATCTATTACCAATCACAAAACTCAAGTCCAAATCAACAAAGACTTCAATGTAAATATAGCCACACTGAACGTTATAAAAGAGAAAGTGGAAAGTACACTTGAACATATTGGCACAGGAGACCACTTCCTAAATATAACCCTAGTAGCACAGACACTGAGAGAAACAATTAATAAATGAATTCATTTATATTAGTGGATATAAATGACTAGTGATTGCTATCTTCTGTTAATTTAGTTTTCATTGTTGTGTTGGTGATGTTAATTTGTGCGACTTTCCCTTCTTTGGGATTTGCTGATATGACCATCAATTGTCTGTGTTTCTGTTGATGCAGCCAACTTCCTTGGGTTGGAGTTTTCCTTCTAGTATTTTTCATAGGGCTGGGATTGTGGCTAGGTATTGGTTAAAATTGGTTTTGTCATGGAATTTCTTGTTTTGTCCTTCTATGGTGAATAAAAGTTTTTTTGTGTATAGTAGTCTGGGATGGCATCTATGTTCTCTTAATGTCTTAATAACACTTGACCATGACCTTCTAGCTTTCATTGTCTACAATGAGAAGTCAGGTGTAATTCTGATAGGTCTGCGTTTATATGTTACTTGGCCTTTTTTTCCTTTGCAGCTCTTAATATTTTTTTCTTTATTCTGTATGTTTTGATTATTATGTGTCAAGGGCACTTTTTTTAAATCCAGTCTATTTGGTGTTCTGTAAGCTTCTTGTATCTTCATAAGCATGTCTTTTTTTAGGTTGGGAAAGTTTCTTCTATGATTTTGTTAAATATATTTTCTGTGCATTTGAGTTGAACTTTTTTTCTTTCTATTCCTACTATTCTTGGGTTTGGCATTTTCATGGTGTCCCATATTTCCTGGATATTTTCGGTTAAGCTTTTATTAGATTTAATGTTTTCTTTCACTGATGAGTCTATTTCCTCTAATGTATCTTCAGTGCTTGAAATTCTCTCATCCATCTCTTGTATTCTGTTGTTCATGCTTGCAATTGTGGTTCCTGATCATTTTCTCATGACTTGTGTTTCTATAATTCCCTCAGCTTGTGTTTTCCTTATTGTCTCTATTTCAGTTTTCAAGTCTTCAATAATTTCTTTTATATGTTTGATTGCTTTTTCTTGGTTTTCTTTTTTTTCTTGGTCTTCTTTAAGGGATTTGTTGATACCTTCTAATTTTTTGTCTGTCTTTTCCTCCATTTCTTTGAGAGAATTTCTCATTTCCTCTTTAAGAGTTTCAAACATTCTCCTGAAGTTATTTTTAGGTCATTTTCTTCTGCTTCATCTATATTTGGCTGTTCAAGTCTTGCTGTTGTAGGGTCTCTAGGTTTTACTGGTGTTGTTTTGCTCTTTGTGGTGTTGTGTGTGTTTGTACCTTTTCTACTCATCTTTTCCTCTAATAGGTCTGTTTGGGGCTGTTTGTGATTCTGTTGATTGATCTTCTAGGTGCCAGTGAATCTAAGGCTCAGATGGTTGTTCCTCATGGTACAGTTAGTGCCACAGTTCTAGTTACCCCTTTGGTCACTCTGTGTTCCAGAAGGTGGCTCAGCACTCCTGTGCTTTGCTCTGCTTCCTTGGAGTTTGCTGTCTCAGGTTTGCTCTAGCTTAGGTTGTCAGATTTGACCTGTTTCTGTAAATCCTGGTCTGGATCCACTCCTGCAGATGGAATTGGTCATGCAAAGGTCTCTAGATCTGGTCTACTCCCTTGGAGTTCCCAGGCTAGGGTGTGCCCTAAACCACAGAGGATCTGACTCAGGCTTACTCTCTCAGAGGTCCTAGACTCAGGCTTGAACCCACTGAGGTTTCTGGTACTTTTCTATTGCCTTTGATATCCCAGACCAACATCTGGACCCACAGAGATCCTGGCACAAGTCTATTTCCTCTGAGGTCCCAGACTCATGCCTGGCCCTGCAGAAATATCTGATTTGTACCTACTCCCTGGGTGATCCAAGATTCACTCCCAGAACCACAGGGGACTTGGCTCAGGCCTGGTTCCTCAGAACTCTTCGGCTCATGCCCAGACCACAAGGAGCCTGGCTTATGTTTACTCCCTTGAAGGTCCCAAATTCAAATCTGGACCCTCAGAGGTCTCTGGCTCTGGCTCTGGCTCACTCACTCAGCTGTTGCTCCCCTGTACTCATCCCAGTGGAGTTCCCTGTCTCAGGTCTACTATGAACCAGGTCGCTGGCTCAATCTTCATCTGTCAATGTCCAGGCACTGTATAGGCTCCAACTCCTCTGAAACTTGCTTTCTCAGGCCCACTCTTGCCTAGGTAGCTGATTCATTCCCACTCTTGTGAAATTTGTTGTCTTAGGTACACTCTAGCCCAAGGTGCCTTGAGCCTTCTTTTCACTCACAGCTTTTGCATTATTTCGTCTAGTCTGCTCTGAGGAATATCTATAATACTTGCCT
>NC_022009.1:84160414-84166681 GCF_000317375.1 Microtus ochrogaster
ACAGTCAACCAAAGTTCTTCTGTTGCATTAGGGCATCCATCTTTATCCCACAGGCCCACAGTCTCCAGCAGATTTTTCTACAAAGCAGGAAATTTTAAAGACAGTTCCACCTAAACTGGCAGTTTTTCCATCACATTTTTCTGTGTCCTGCAGCATGTCTAGCAGACTCTTTCATTAAGTAGGAACCCCAAAGGATCATCTTACCTTTAGGCAAGTTCAGCAGTAATATCTCCGTGGGTTGTACATGTCCAGTTCAGCAGTCCAGGCAGAAGAAGTTTCTTGCTCAAATGGCTAACCAACTCTATAAGGAGTCTCTTTGATGCCCATTTTCCTCTTAAAGTAGCTTGGTGCTGCCAGGAACAGATGTGCCTCATTGTCATGAAAAGTTATAAGTTATTAAAAATTTTTAAATGCCATATTCTGAAGGTCTCTTAAAGATTTGAAGAATATCTGTCTAGATGAACTATATCTCTATACATCTAGAAAATTTAACTAACATGACTAAAAGATTGACTATTATAGATGAGTATCTTTTAACTTATATTTCTTAATTATACATTACATTTTTAAATGAATTACACAAACACAATACCTTAATCAAGATCAGAAATATATATACATATAACAAAATTTACCTTAAATTTGTATCAATAAACCAAGATCTTTACCAAAATAAATTACTCATCTCTATAGCATATCCCATTTCAAATGTGAACAAACATTTATAGACAATATTTGGGAATATGGGTATAGTTTCTCCAAACTACTTCCTGCTGTTTATTCTGTGAAGTATTTTCTTTGTGGGTTTATTTACAGCAACCTTTTAGGGAGTCTTGTTCCATTAAACTATATTGGTTTGGAAGAAATCTTTTGTTTCTCACCTTCTGTGAAAACAAAAGAACCTTTTTTCCAAAGCAACATATCCTTAGACTCAAATTTTGGAATCAAGATACCTTTATGTTGGTTTAACTTAGCAGTCCATACAATGAAATGTATCTCTGTACTTAGCTCCTTCACAGTCAACAAAATTCATAGAAAACACAATAATATATATATAATCCAGACTCTCTGTGAATTTTCCATCTTTACATGTCTTATTCTTTGTTTACTTTTTTTAATCTATGACTGTCTGTGCTCTGTCTCTTTAAAGACTTTACCTTTATTTTAAACCATTTACTTCTTTTTATAACTATCTATATTATTTTTCTTCTCTCTGCCAAGCCTAAATACATTTATCAAACACTGACTGATTTATAGGTCCTTTTATCTGGATTTTTGTTTATTGCATATCTGTACTTGTTTTCTTACCAGAAGCACTTCTTAAAATGTGAAGCACTTAAGAATCTATGCTGTAACATTACTAGGGTACATATGATATTTCCTGTTTGCTGTACCCATTTCAACATGGCAGAACTGCTTATTACTTCCGCGAGCCACACACACCACCCCACTTCCAGACACACAGCCAGTTCACATTGGCATCAAGCAAGGCACAGAACACTTCTCACAAACCCCATCCAAATGCTCTGTTTCCAGAAAGCCAGAGGTTGGTTGGCAGCATGGCCCAGAAAGCTGGCATTTCTAAACAGTGCAGTTTTTTTCTTTTGCTACCACTGAAACAGAAAATCCTCTCTTAAAGGAGTTGTGGCACGCTGCCAGAAAAACAGTACCTTTGTACTTTTGTGTCTAGAATTCCTTCCCAAACCCTCTTATGTTTTATGTGGATTTAGATAGCCACAGTGGCACCAGTTTGTTGGAGAAGCAGATTGTTAGTTCCCTACCTCCCGGCTAGCTAAGGCCCAAAATAATCACACAGAAACTGTATTAATTAAATCACTGCTTGGCTCATTAGCTCTAGCTTTGTATTGGTTAACTCTTACATTAATTTAACCCATTTCTATTAATCTGTATATCACCAAAAGGTCATGGCCCACTAGCAAAGTTTCAGCATGACTAACTATGACAGTGGCACCATGGCATTTCCCTCACTCTATCCTCTTTTTTCCCAGCATTCAGCTTAGCTTTCCCTGCCTACCTAAGTTCTGCTTTGCTATAGATCCAAAGCAGTTTCTTTATTCATTAATGGTAATCACAGTACACAGAAGGGGACTCCCACATCATGTTCTTCCTGAGTCTTTAGGGTAATATTTCTTTCTACAGTGTTTACATTATTTTCTCACAAGTCTCATTTTACTCATTTATTACAAAGAGAAAATCAATGGAAATGATGTTTGCAGAAGGCTGGTGGTGCAAATCTCTCTGGAATCCTCTTATTTCCACTTTTAAGCTTCTTTTCTTAAGTATAATAACTAGGAATTGTCAGACAGGTGATCAAACCCAGTCAAATGTGCATCCATACTGTAGTCATTGGTCTCTCTCAGATATACTGTTGGTTTCCAGGAAGCTCTGAAATTAGAATTTTTTCTATAAAATAATTGTGACAGAAAGTCATTATTATGATATGGCAATATTTTACTTGAGCAGCCTGCATGTAATATTTTGTGGGCATATATAAACAAATGTTATCCCTACTTTCTCTAACAGACTCACATGTACACTCCTAGATGTAATATCCAGGTAGCTTGACATCTAAAAAGCTGTGTCTATCTGCACAACAGAATACAGTAGAAGGAAGATTAACAAGCTTTGTTATCAATGTAGAAGCCCATTTAAATAATTTTAGAATAGAATATTTTGTAGAATAGAGGTATCAGAATTGTCGACCTAAATATGCATTTCTGTTCATTTTGACATGATACATTCTGCAAAGATCCTAGTTTCTAGCTCCTGTGGCTGTTATTGCCATAGTAGATGCCTTCTGTCATGATAGCAGGTTCTCTTTGGATTATTTACTTCAAGAAAGAAAGAACATGATGAATCTTTTAAAAATTGTCACATAACTTTCAAAAGGACTCTACTAAAGTTGGAGAAATGTTTCAGTGGCTAAAGACCTGTCATGAAACATAGCATAAGGATCTGAGTCTTACCCTCATGTAGGGGGTCACCCAAGGAAATTTCAGCAGGCACCTATAATTCCAGTGATGGAAAGCAGAGACAAGAGAATCCCTGTTATGTGATGGCCAGTCAACCTAGCCAATCAGTGAGCAGCAGGTTCAATAAGAGGCCTTGTCTCAAAAAAAAAAAAAAGGGCAGAGAGTGATTTATTATCAATTCCTGGCCTATACATACACATGCACATATGTGTGCAAAAAATACATTAAAGGCGTGGTGGTGGCACTCGCCTTTAATCCCAGCACTTGGGAGCCAGGCGGATCTCTGGGAGTTCGAGGCCAGCCTGGTCTACAAGAGCTAGTTCTGGGACAGGCACCAAAGATACAGAGAAACCCTGTCTCGAAAAAAAAAAAAAAAAAAAAAACCACACACACACAAATAACAATTGAATACCTCCTTATTTTAGAAGGATCTTCAAAGAATACATTTCCTCATTTACATACAGAACCATGGCAATTTCTTGGGCAACTCCAAAGTTCTTTTTCCCCACAAAACCCTAAGGATCCACTATTTTGCTTTCTGGAAATCTTTATGGCCAAATATTGCCAGGGAAACCAAACACAAATGCACTTACTAATTTTGGCTACATTCTATTTTGCTATTATTTTCCTACAATTCAGAAAATTTGAATTTCAGTAACACAATGTATTTGAATTTCAGTATTTTAGTAATCCAATGACAATTTCCACATTGGTGAGAGAGCTGAGTGCAGAAGAAATCTGAAAGAAGAGCAAAAGTTGAAAGGATGTTTCATTACTGTGGATCTAAGGACACTAACAGCAAGCCAAGTGTGGGGTGGATATATACAATCTTGGTCCTCCAGAGTCCAGTGGAGAAAGACCAATGAAAATCTGAGATGGTCTTGGCTATCTATTGGGAGATTGCCTATAAAATTATTATTGAAAAAAAAGATGGGGAATGAAGGAAACAACTGGAAAGAGGGAAAAGAAAGAATTGACTACCTTTATGTATACATTGTCTATCAGAAAAAATACAAAGAATTCATATTCTCAATATTAGACAAATGCTTTTAGAATTTCTAAGAACAAGTAGCACATACAGATTGTGGCATTGAACTCTGAAGAATGCATACACACACATGGGGAAATGGTATTGCCATAACTTCAGATACATGAAGAAAGCAGAGTACAGTACCTGTACTGAAAAAGGCAACATGTACATATGTGTAGAAAACGTTCCCAAAACACAGTTCCTTCATTTTTAAAAGGTTGATACCTGCAAAGACTCCAGTCTTGAGATCAAAAAATGTGTTTGAATCTCAGTGCTTCTACTAGCCATTAGCCATTGGCCAGTCAACAATTCTGTCTGAGAATCTAGTTCTTTTTTAGGTCAACTGCTGTATGTATGGGGAAGTATGAAATAAATAAAACTGTTTGATTTGCCTTTTGCTTTATTGAGACACAATCTCATGTGGCCAATGGTGGCTTCAACCTACTTATATGACCAAGAATGGCTTTTTTTCATTCCTTATTTTTTTTTTTTAAAAATATGGACAAGTCTTACTTTATAGCCCTTGACAGACCTAGATTGTCCATTGCCTTTCTTGCTTTACACTCTGAAACACACAGAATAATGGGTGTCAATCTGATATTTCATGAATTCTTTGTCTCAATTCATCACCTTCCTGGTTCTCTTTCATTTGCCCACCTATGTTTCTGGTATTCTTCTCCAACTGCTTTCATGTCAAGTGTACTCCATTATTCTTTCTATTTTTCTTACTTTTTCTCCTCCCTTAGAAACATGCCTTTTTTTTTCTCAATGTCTCCTTTCCAGTTTCATAGCCTACATATATAGACGGAGACTGTGCTTTCATTTCCCAGCTACCCAGACCTGAATAATCACAAAAAAAGTATTTTAATGGCAACACTGCTTGTGCATCTCAGACATATTCCTAACTAGCTCTTATAACTTAAGTTAACCAAGAATTCTTATTATGCTTAGCTATGTGGCTTTATACCTTACTAAGTGAAGCATTCTCATCCTGCTTCCTCTGTATCTGAGTGGTGACTGCCTTTCCTCTTCCCAGAATTTTCCTAGTCTGGTCGTCCAATCTATACCTCCTGCCTGGCTTCTGGCCAATCAGCATTTTATTGAACCAATATGAGTAACAAATCTTTACAGGGTACAAGAGCATTATCCCACAGCATACATGCTACTTCCAACATAATGTGTGTATAGTGTAGGTAATGCATGTGAGAAAGGAATATGGTATTAGTAGATTTTCTAAAATTGTTATAATTTCACTTTTCTTTACAGCTAAGTAAAAATGTGATTGTGTATTTGCATATATGTAACACACCTTTTTTAATCCTTTTTCTGTTGATGGATAGTGTGTCTGGTTACACTTTCTAGCTATTGTAACTATTGTACCATCATTTGGTCCTTTTTTTTTTGTTGTTGTTGTTGTTGTTGTTGTTTTTCAGATTTTCAGTTTGAATCACTGTCCTGCACCCAAAGTCACAGAAGCTAGTTCACATGACATGATAAACATGAGCTAAAGGCCTGCTTCAAAGGATTGACTAGAGAAAAGATGGGAAAGTCTTGATACCCTGATGGTGACACTGAGCTTTCCTAAGTCTTTGTCTAGTCACACTAAAATTTAGTTTATAAAGAAATGCTTGTGATGTTCAGGTTTTTTTTTTAAGAGAAATTTAGTAACTGATCCAAATGGCTAAGAGGAGACAAATATACTACAACAATTTTCAAGATAAATTAATTGTATTATTTAAGGCCTAACACAAGAAGAAAGGACAAAAATGGGCATGAATCTGCTCCCTCTTTCAGTTCAAGGATTGTAGCAATATATCTTGGAGGCAGGTCATGCTTGTAGAGTGAAGGGATTGTAGCTGGGTTGGTGTTTACCTTTCTTCTTTAGTAGCATGCTGAATATCTTCTAATATCATGAATACTAGTCCATAGGGGTGAAGGCTCTGAGTAGACACCAGTTTTACTTCTTCATGTTAAAGGAGTTGTATAGGTGTTGTTTTCAGCAATAGGTCCTTACCATCGGTTTGTGGAGAGATATCAACAGCCTTGGCTTTAGCCTAGGTTGTTTGGGGGTTTCCATGGTACCTCCTTAGTCAACAACTCATTATGCAATTCATTCCCAAACCTGGAAGCTTCATTTGATGACAAAAGATGTGCAGTTAAGGCTCTATCTCCCCTGTTATTTGGCAATTTTATTTAGATTGCCCCCCACAAGCACACACACACACACACACACACACACACACA
>NC_022009.1:84166781-84171173 GCF_000317375.1 Microtus ochrogaster
AGAGAGAGAGAGAGAGAGAGAGAGAGAGAGAGAGGCTTCTACTGTATTAAGTTTCCATATAAACTCTAAAATGGTCCTTAGTTTTAGCTGTCCCTCCAAGCATCCCTTCCCTTGGCTCCCTCTCTACTCCGCCTTCCCATTTGATCTTTCCATTCCAGTTTGTTCACCCTGTTCAACCATAGTTAACTATTCTGTTTCCCCTTCCTAGGAGGATCGATATCACTTCCATTCCCCAAGTTATATGATTATACAGATTGAATCTTGCTTATCAGTGACTTAGCAGCTAACATCCACATATAAGCAAATACACACCATATTGTCTCTCAGGGACCGTACTCAAGATTGTTTATTTTAGTTCCATTCATTTGTCTGCCAATTTAATGATTTCATTTTCTAAAGGACTGAGTGATACTTTATTTTCTAAGTGCACCACATTTTTTTTTTATCAACTCATCCATTGAAGAACATCTAGGTTGGTTCCAATTTCTGGCTATTGAAATAGAGAAGCAATGACCATGGTCAAGCAAGTGTCTCTGTGGTAACATGGAGCATCTTTTGGGTATATGACCAAGAGTAGTATATCTGGATCTTGAGGCAGAATAATTCTCATCTGTCTGAAAAACCACCACATAGATTTCCATAGTGACTATACAAGTTAGCACTCGCACAAGCATTGGGTAAGTGTTCATCTCACCAACTGTCATTTGTTTTGTTGATCGTGGCCATTTTGACTTGTTAAGATGAACTCTCAAAGTAGTTTTGATTTTCATTTCCCTAATGGCTAAGAATATTGAAAATTTTTCTAAGTGTTTCTCAGCCATGTGAGTTTCCTTTATTGAGAATTCTATTTAGGTTTGCATTGCATTTTTTAAATGTGTTATTTGTTTTCTTCATGTTCTGTTTTTCGGATTATTTATATATTTTGGATTATTAGCCTTATATCAAAGCTAACAACCTTTGCCCATTTTGTATACTACAACTTTGTCCAAATTATGTTTTCCTTTGCCATGCAGAAGCTTTTTAGTTTCATGAGGTCCCATTTATTAATTTTTGTTATTAACACCCATGCTGTTAAATATTTTAATAACTTATTGAAAGTATTTTCATGTACCAATGAATTCAAGACTACTCACTACTTTTTCTTATTTCAGATATAATGTATCTGGTCTTGTGTTGAGGCCTTTTACCCATTTAAAGTTGAATTTTATGCATCGTGATCAGTATGGATCTATTTGCATTGTTCTATATGCAGTGACCACCTTGACCAGACCATCTTTTGAAGATGCTGTCTTTTTTCCAGTGTGTATTTCTGGTTTCTTGATTAAATTAAAAATCATGTGTTTGTAAATGTGTGGATTTGGGGAATAACATTCTAATAAGGCTGAGTGGTCTTCTTTCATTTATATCCATGATGAATCTTCTTTCTACATCATTATGTTATGTTTCTTTAAACATCTATAACTTAATCCACTATGGATTCAGCAATAAATGAACACATTAGTGTATAAAATACATACATACAAAATAGTTATGTGCACTATTGAAATATGAGCTGATATGTCACCATGAACAGGAAAGGGATTGTGCTCCACAATGACTTGGAAAAATTTTAGATGGAGTAAGACTTGAATTTTACGTGAAAATTGCTTGTGATTGGTACTTCTTGAGTCAGGAGGAAACATGTTCTTGGTGAACACGGTATGAGCACATCTTTAAGGTTTAATGTAGAGGCCACAAAAGCAACAGTCCAATTTGACTAGAATAAAAATTTTGCAAATTAAACATGAAGGTTAATGTATGTCATTAAGGCCTTTCAAGTAAGTATAGACTTTATCCTGTTTCCCAGAAGAAATAGTAACAATCTTTTAGTTAGGAAGTAAATCAGAGTCTGGATGGAGCAACAGTGGCAGTGATGAGATGTAGGAAATGGAGAGTCCCACTTAAGACTTTTAGCCATTCATTGCTAGCAACAAGGCTAGATATAGATAGAATTTCCCTCAAATCATATTGTTATTTTCAGTGTCATTAAGGTTTAATTTAATGTGGGACAGCCAGGGTGTTTCAAGCAATGCCTAACTGGATGGTTATGGCTCAGAGACAGAACCCAAGGACCCCACTGTGGTGGAACTGGGAGACTGTAATCAGAGCAGAGAAAAAAAGACTACTTGGACAGAGTGTTAATTGTACTACAGAGGAACATGACAGGTAGGAGATTTCTTATCTCATAGAAAAATGTACAAGAAAGGATTCAGGAGACAGAGGTGAGCATTAGGCTAATGTCAAACAATGCAAATTCCCATTATTAGCATTGACCTATGACCTATAGGGTTCCAAGAATTTCTATCTGGAATCTCGCTTGAATACTAACTCTACTTTTACAGCTCTTTAGAAGTCAAAAAAGTTCTGTTCTGAAGAAACCTAGTAGATCTCTAGATAATATTCTCTAAGATCTTCTAAGCCCGCTTTCCTGGTGCTTTGATCCTTCAGTTTTAATTCATTGCAATATTTTATTACCTTTAATAATGAGAAACAAACAGCACCGAAGTGCATTTTAGAAGAAGTGATAGTTTCTCTGAATAATACATCCCCTCTTCAAGCACCAAGCCCAGATTAAAGTCATTTCCAGTTAGCCACTGGCAGATAATAAAGTATTCATTACATAAAATTACTAGGTAAGTGCCAGAGGAAAGAAATTACATATTTTGATATTGAGACAAAATCAATAAATGAAAGTACCTGATTTTCCCCCAGGATATATAGCTTGTTAATTTGTGACTATTCATTTGTGTGACTATTTCTGGAAAGTAAAAGTAAAAGGCTAGTGGCCATTTATTCATGTAGTATAAATGACAGATTCTAGAAGAGTGTGATGCCTGCATGTATATAAAACAAATTTATTGTAATTAATGCAGTTACTTTGGATAAGAAATAAACTCATAACAGCTAATTTGTAAATAAAGTTTAATATGATTTATGCTTTGGTAACATATACTGTGCCTCAGGAATAAGAGTGGATATGATTCACTTTTTGTGAAAACCTATGAACAAATAATGTACTAATAGTATTAAAGTATTATCTAAAATTAATGTTGGTGTGTGAGGTTCATGTAGTGTGTGTGTGTGTGTGTGTGTGTGTGTGTGTGTGTGTGTGTATACATCTATGTAAGTATGTGCCTGTAAGGGCTAGAGATTGATTTTATGTGTTTTCTTTCAATAGTTATTATTTTTTCAGACATGCTCTCACTGAAATGACTTATCTGGTCATTGAGCTCTAGGGATCTGCCTGTCTCTGCTCCTCTCCCCACCCCTCATGCTAAGGGTTACAGACACACACTGCTATGCCTGGGAAACAGTTCATCTATACTCAGGTCTCCATGATAATGTAGTAGGTACTTGACTTGATATTTTTGGTGTTGTTAAAGTAGCTTCTTGAGTTTGAAGTCTGAACAGTGTCTGGAAGAAAGAAGTATACATGTCTTAATCTATTAAAATTACAAGAGAGAGGACATATGTTGACAAAGATTTTGGGACAGATTATATATCACAGAGTTCTACATGCAGAGAGGAACTGTAAGGTGGCTCAGGTCAATTACTTTATTTTTCCAATGAAGTGAAGGAAGGCCAATGTTGCTGGTAAGTCTTTGGTACTTGGGGTGCAGACACAGAATTCCAGTGCCAAGGAAAGTACACACCTCTTGCACTTGCCTGTTTTTATTTTTGCCCAATTATGCCTTCTGAAGGATCATTTTCTACCATCTTAAAATGCTCCCTTCCTATTACAATAGCCAGTGAAAATGAAAGGTATATCTTGTCACTTTTAAATATTATGAATGTTGATTTTAACTGTCAGCTTGATAAAATATAGACTCACTGGGGAAAGTTTGATGAGAAATTCTTTTCATCGGAGTGGCCTGTGGGTTTGTCTGTAGGAAGCTGTCATGATAGTTGGTATAAGAAGCCCAGATCATTATTTGTGGCACCATGACAAAGTCAGAGGTTCTGAACAGTGAGTGTAGAGAGAAAATTAGCTGAGAACAAGTAAGCGTGTATTTACCCTCTCATTGCCCTTAACTCTGGATGTGATGTGACTAACTGCCGGAATTCTTACCTTGACATTTCCAAAGTGGTAGACTGAAACTTGGGGTTGAAATCCAAAAAAAACCTTTCTTCAGCTAAGTTCCTATTAGTTAGACTGCTTACTAAGCAATAGAAATGCTTAGGACAAATGTTCTAAGAAGTATTTATATATACAGTTAAGGGCAATGAGTGGATAAATACACGCTTACTTGTTCTCAGCTAGTTTTCTCTCTACACTCACTGTTCACAACCTCTGACTGGTGCCACAAACAATGATCTGGTGCTTCCTATACCAACTAACTATATCATATATAT
>NC_022009.1:84175600-84203181 GCF_000317375.1 Microtus ochrogaster
AGGGAAAAAGAAGGGCAGAGTTAAGAAAGGTTTGAGCCAGCTGCCAGAGGAACAAGACATGCTAGAGAATAGGTAAATCCATGTAGCCAAATGATAAAGGTTAGACTAACAGAAATTAGTTAATTTAAATTGTAAGAGAAATACTTTACTTCATATGGAAACAATATTAAACTTCATAAGAAAAACCAAAACCACAGAATATCCAAAATAATTCTGTGCAATAAAGGATTCTTCAAAGGGACTACCATTCCTGATTTTAAGCTATATTATAGAGCTATAGTAATAAAAACAGCTTAGTATTGGCATAAAAACAGAAATGTTGATCAATGTAATTGAGCCCTCACATTAGTCTACACACCTATAAACACCTATAAATTTTTGACAAAGAAGCCAAAACTGTAAAATGAAGAAAAGAAAGAATAATCAACAAATGGTGCTGACATAATTGGATGTCAACATGTAGAAGAATTCAAATAGATTCATATTTATAGCCATGAAAAAAACCTCAAGTCCAAGTAGATCAAAGACCTCAAAATAAATCCAGTTATACTGAACCTGACAGAAAAGCAATTGAGAATTATATTTGAATACATTGACACAGGAGACCACTTCCTAAATATAACACCACTATCACAGTCACTGAAAGTAACAATTAATAGATGAAACCTCGTAAAACCGAAAATCTTCTTTAAGGCAAAGAACACAGTCAACAAGAACAAATAGCAGGGTACTGGATGGGAAAATATCATTACCAATTCCACATCTGATAGAAGCCTGATCTTGAAAATATATAAAGAACTCATGAAACTAGGCATAAAAAAATAAATCAAATTTAAAAAACTGTAATAGAGATATAAACAGAATTCTCAACAGAAGAATCTCAAATGGCTGAAGTAGTTTAAAGAATTGCTCAACACCCTTAATCATCAGGGAAAATCAAATATAAATGACTCTGAAATACCATTTTATACATGTCGGAATGGCTAAGATTAAGAACACTGTTGACAGTTTATGGTGGAGAAGATGTGAAGTAAGGGGAACACTTCTCCACTGCTGGTAGGAGAACCACTTTGAAAATCAGTATGGTGGTTTCTCAGAAAACTGATAATCAAATCTACTTCAAGACCCAGCAATACCACTCTTGGTCATATACCCAAAAGACACACATTCGTACCAGAAGGACAGTTGCTCAACAATATGTCAGTGTCCAGCTTCAACAGGGTTCATATATTTCAGGGTAATGTGTGGGTTAGAATAATTAGGTAGGAGGAACAGAGATAGAACAGAAATACAGAGACAAAGGACAGAATTGAGGCAGCAATCCACTGAATTCTGAATATGCCTGCATTTATTTTCATATGCTTTTATACCCTAATCCCCAAAAGGGGGAGAAGGTAAAAGACTGCTTTAACATGACACAAAGAACAAATCAATACTTACTTCAATACTTGAAATATCAAACCCCTATATCCTGAGTAAAGCATTTTGTTGTTTTAGGCAGAATATGTAGCAACTACACCATTAGATCAAATGTCCTGTAAGCAGCCCTTCCTTGAGTCAAACATCCTGTCATATCCTTGAAGGAGGAAGAATCACCTTGAATTCTCTGACTTTTGATCAGGATGGAGCAGATCTACCTTTGTGGGCCATATCCATGCCCAAAACACTAAGTAACTATACTGTAGGTCAAAATATGTTGTTTGTAGCCACATCTTAATTCATACCTCCTGTCAATAACCTTGAAAGAGCAAGATAGACTTAAACTCTCTGACCTTCAGTAAAGGTGGATAGGACCCATTTCTGTGGGCTCCCATAACTATGTTCATAGCAGCACTATTCATAATAGCCAGAACCTGGAAATAACTTAAATGCCCTTCATTCAAAGAATGGATAAAGAATATGTGGTACTTTTATACAATGAAGTATTGCTCAGCAGTAAAAAGCAATGACATCTTGACATTTTCAGACCAATGGATGGAAATAGGAAAGACCATCCTGAGTGAGGTAACCCAGACCCAGAAAGATGAATATTACTCCTAAGTGGATATTAGACATGAAGAAAAGGATAACCAGGCTACAATCCACAATCCCTAGGGATGTAAGTAACAAGAAAGACCTTGAGAGAGAGATGAGCGGATGCCCCCTGGGAAGGGGGAATAAATAAGATCTCCAAATTAAATTCAGAGTATGGGACAGAAGAGAAGGGAGGAGAGCATGAGGGAATAGATGGTTGAGGGGTAGGGACAGAGAGGAGAGCAAGGAAAAAGATGTTTTGATAGAGGGAAGCATTATGGGGTTAGAGAGAAATCTGGTGCTAGGGAAATTTTCAGCAATCCACAAGGCTTACCCCACCTAAGATTCCAAGCAATAGTGGAGAGGGTGCTTAAAGTGGCCTTTTGTTATAATCAGATTGATTACCACCTTAATTGTCATCATAGAACCTTCATGCAGTAACTAATAGAAGCAGGTACAGAGATCCACAGCTAAATATTGGGCCCAGCTCCCAGAGTACAGTCAAAAAGAGCGGGCAGGGAAGGGAATTATATGAGCAAAGTCGTCAAGATCAGAATGGGGAAACCCACAGAGATTGCAGCCCCAAGCTAGTGGAAGCTCCTGACTGGACTGACCGATGGGGAACCTCCATAGGACTGAAATAGGCCCTCTGAATGTGAGTGACAGTAACGTGGCTTGGGAAGTCTGTGTAGCTGCTGTCATTGGAACCAGAATTTATCCCCAATGTATGAGCTAGCTTTTTGGAGCCCGTTCCCTCTAGAGGGATACCTTGCTCAGTCTAAATACATGGGGGAGAGGCTAGGTCCTGCCTCAACTTAATATGCCAGATGTGTTGACTTTCCATGGAAGGCCGTACACTTTCTGAGGTGTGGATGGGGGCTTAGGTGGGGGAAAGGTGGGGGCGACTTAGAGGATGAGAGGAAGGGGGAACTGTTGTTGCTATGCAAAATAAAAAAGAACTTTTAAATTAAAAATTTGTAAGAGCTACTTAGTAATAAGTCTGAACAATAGTCTAAATGTTCTATAATTAATATAAGCTTTGTGTGCTTAGTTGGGACCAGGCAAAGTTGAGACAAAAGAAAAGCGCCATCTCTGTTTACAGGGAACATGAGCAGAATCCACAGGTGTTCAGCAGATCAGTACTAACTCACATCCAGGTGGGAGTAAGGGCAGAGTGAGAATAAAACATGCATAAGTGCATCAATACAGTCTTTTGTATTCATAGATCCTGAGTGCTGTTGAATGGAAGGCATTTGTACCTGTGCTGTGGCATTTGCCAAAGAGACTAGACATTGAGTTGTGGTATGTTGCCCAGATTTTGCATTTGATACCTATGTTGTGGTGTATAGTGCAGAAATTAGTGAATGAGGTGGGTATCATGTCTCATGTCAGACTTTTCCTGTTAAAGCATATAGATGTCAGTAGTCGCTAGAGTCATAAGTAGAAGATGTGAGCATACAAGTAAAATGTGAGAAAAACTTTGAGCATGTTATGTACATTTTAATTATCTGTAGAGAAACAGGAGAGAGAGAGAGAGAGAGAGAGAGAGAGAGAGAGAGAGAGAGAGAGAGAGAGAGAGAGAATTGAAACAGAGATTCAGAGATTATAGGGCATTGGTTCACATGATTGTGGTGCTGTCAAGTTTGAAAATTTCAAGGTACTGGACATGTTGATATCACAGTTGACATCCAAAGACAGTCTTCTCAAACAAAAGATTATATCCTTAAGTAGAGGATTTGGTATCGTTCTTCGAGTCTTCAATGTGAAGTCCATCCACATTACTGATGATAATAAGATTTACTCCAACATGAATATTGTTCTCATCTAAGAAATACCTTCATAGAATACTCAGACCAATAGGATAAATAAGAACACTACAGGCTAGCAGAGTTGATCTATATGTAACATTGATCAGCACACATGCGTACTATTTTATGTTGCTTTTTGCTTTCATATATATATATACATATATTCATGTGTGTAGAAACATTGATGCCTTCCTTAATTGCTCTCCACCTTAGTTTTTGATATAGAGTCAGTCAGTGAACCCAGAGCTTATTAATTTGGCTAAACTGGCTGACTAGCAAACTCCAAGAATTCTTTGGTATCAGGCTTCCTAGGGCTGAAGTTATGGACACCGTGATGTCTGCATTTAATGTAAGTACTAGAGAAACATCTGAGATTCTCACACTTTCTTGCTAGGCACTTCACTGATTGAGACACCCTCTAAGCTCCCATGTTATTTTACTCTAGTATAGTAAAATATAATAATACATAAATATTTTTAGAAAGAAATAAATTGTAAAACAAAAAGATACCCCCTACTTTCTTCTTGACTCCTAATAAACTTTGTAATCCATGAAACATATTATTCCAAGGAATGCTGCAAAATAAGATGGAGGGTAATTATAAGAAAAGCTAATAGAATAAATAAGCATAATTATTCTGTATCACGGTAGAGTAGGAAAAGGAAGGGAGAGACTGAAGTCAGCAGGGAACTAGAAGTATAGGTCTGGCTCAGTCATGGTACTGGTGACCAAGGGAGCACTGGAGGACTGGATGAACAGTGTGACTCTTGCGAGGTGCCTTTAAATGATCTAGGATGGATCTAACATGATCAGTTACTGTGCCCATTCTTGACATGGTAGGTATAAATGCTTCTGTTCAGACATGTGGTCACCACCTTATTGGCATCAAGACCTAGTCTTGAAAAGAGCTCTGAACTACAGACTAAAGAAAGAGTTTAGAGCCAGTGATTGACAATAAAAAAGTGTGCTTTGGGAGTCAGAAGGCACACCCAGATTAACAATTATATCATCTAACTGTCTAGCTCATAGTAAGGGCTCCTCCTATCAAAGGCATCCTAATAAATGTTTTGCATGCAATATCTACGCTTATCTTTTAAACAAACAGGACAATAAGAATTGACATTTCTCATTTCATAGATGAAAAAAGAGATGCTTAGAAAATTAAAAATTTCCTCTAGATCAATACCAGAAAAAAACGAGAACTGAAATTAAAATGCAAATTTAGTCCAACTGTGAGCAACAAAGTCTAATCCTTGTGATACTCCCCCTATATAAGGAGAGAATAGGACGTACTGTGATCATCACATGTGCAACGAAAATAGATGGATTGGGAGGGTGGACTTTCTTTAACATTTCCAAGCATTTTTTTTTTAAACAAAAACCTCATGGAGTGATTGCTCAAAGTATCAGGCTTTATTTAGAGCCAGGCAGACTTTAAGAATATTTCTTCTCAATTCTGTTCCCTGACCTGTGAAATTGGGATGAAGGGCAGCATCATTTGCTTGTTATTAGAACTAAGTGGTTTATATACAGTGTCTTAGAAATGCATTCTAGCAAGTCTCATATTTCTAAACTGTAAATAAGAAAATGCATTTCAGAATACAGCAGCACATATAAAAGGGTGCCAGTCACTCCTTTCCCTTGAAGACTGCTGTAAGAAATCTGAGGTTTACATTAAAAATAACTCATTCCTTCAGAAATGTTTCTTCCAGTCAGTATTTTATTTTACTAAACAATACATGCATACCAGAAAATAGTTAAATAGTTTCTTTAGGACAGTAAACTATAAACTTGAATTTTTTTCACTTTCCAAAGTATGGGAAACAAATTCTGAAAACAAAACCAAACAAAAAAGACAGGAGGAAAACAATCTTAAATGCAATCAAATGAGATTTAGGAGTCTTTAACTACTTATGTAACCTCAAAAGATCCCTGAGCAACATTAAAATGTATCCCTTGAAGAAATAAACAAAGACAATTGCTTGATATACACATGCATGTAAATATAGAATCCATTCCAAAGCACAGGACAGAAGACACACTGCTCTCATTTCTATGTCTGCTGCCTCTGGCCCTGGAATTGCTCACCTGTGGAATAAATGTGCATGTTCATGGCTGGGTGGAACAGTTGAGTGAGATGACTGTCTGAATCAAGAAAACAGCACTCCCAATTCATTCTTACTCCTCTCAATGTAAACCACAAAGCTCAGAGCACAGTCTACCCAAGTGGAGGATCATTTGTACAATTATAAATTACCCACACCTAAGCCAAACAGACAAAGAGAAATTAGATATGCATGCAGGTGAACAACACTGCATACAAATTACATCATCCAAATAAGAATAATCATCATGAAATCCCACCCAGTGCAGTAGATGTTTGCTGAGCGAATTTCCATTTAGGTTAATTATTAAAGCACATTTTGTTAAGAATTCAATACTACCCCAGTGTAAAATTTTCCATTAATACTAATTGTCTTTTCTTAATTACTTTGAAATGGATATACTCTGGGAATTTTTTGTTTGTTTGTTTAAAAACTATGAAACAAAATAGAGGTGTCTTACAAGGTTTCATTAAGTGAATACAAAAACAAAAGTTCCCAAGAAAGTTGCTTAGCATGGCTTGAAGTTGTGTTGACCATCCTGACAAAATCAAAAATATAGAACTAATAACTGAGAAAAAAATCAGGTCTTTTAGATGGGAACAGCTTTCAGATTTAGGGAAGCTACACTGTTAAAATGTTTCAGTTTAAAATATTTAGGGTGGAATGGTAAACAGCCCTTCTTCAGTAAAGTAGTATAGAGTTGATGTCTTAAAAATAGCAAAAATATGTAATGTTAAAAGAAAAAAAAAGAAAAATAACCCACATAAGATTTTCTTTTCACTTAATTCCCCGTAGTAGGATTATAGGATACGAACATAGTGTATATGACCTCTTGCTAGAATTTGTCAGCAGCATCAGGAACAAAACTTTCATGCAATTCATGACTGGAGACATATTCTACTGTGACATCTGAGACAGCCTCAACAGCAGTAATCACCCCACCCCCAGACAAACAACATCAAAACAACTTTCCTGTTTATTATTGGAGTTTGGCTTTCCTCAATTCTTGTCATTGAATTTCTGAAATAAAGCTTCAGAGATAAAGTCTAACTTCTATTTTCTATTACTTGTTTATTGTTGGTTGGGTTTTTAATTTTTTTTTCTTTTTACTCTTTCATATGCACGGAGTCTTATTATTTCTTTTGAATGCCTGGCCTTAGCTTGATTTGTTTCTAGTCAGCTTTTTTAAAATTTAAATTATGCCATCTACTTTTTCCTTCTGTGCTTTTTTCCTTTTTTTAAACTTCTGTAACCTTACTTTCACTATTACTCCTTTCTTTGTGGCTGAGTGGCTGGCCCCTGGTTTCCTCCTCTATTTCTTCTGGATCCTTGATTCTGATTTTTGATCTTTCTTACTTCCTGATCCCTCTTTTTCTCCTGTTTATTATCTCTATCTGTCAGTCCCTTTTATCCTTTTATCTGCCTTTGTATGGGTTGTTCAGCTCTTTATTAGACCAATCAGATGTTTTAGACAGGCAAAGAAACACCGCTTCACAGAGTTAAACATAAAAAAATGCAACACATCTTTTCCAAACTGGAAAAAAAAAGTTCCACAGCATAAACAAATGTAACACATCTTAAAATAATATTCCACAACACTTGTTTATTTCTAAGCTTCTTTTATGTTTCTTGGACATAAAAATGTAATCTTTTTACCACTTAGTATTATTAATTTAGCAATTTATGGTAATTTATTTCAGATATCTTATCGATAGATTTCTTAAGACTAAAGCTATCCCCACAGTCTTTCCATTAAGGTTGCTGATGTCAGATGATGTGTCAGGGATTGAGCCAAATATAGACTGCGAAATTAGACATCATTAATGCTTTTCAACTGCATGAAAATGTGTTTGAAAACTTAGTGCAGTAATTACCCTTAATTTGCTTAACGTATTTCCAGAGCCCAATGGCCATGGAGCGTTACAAATGTTTTTATTCTTGGTATCAACACAGAAGTTTAAAGTAAGGAATAACAACCAAAAAACCAAAACCAAAAATACTTCATTGATCCACTTTGCACTGAATTCATTTCAGGTCTTTACTACCATCATTAGCAAATGCATTGACCATTTGCCTCTTTAAAACATTCAATTTTGTGTTCAAAGGCATGGGGATTTCTGAGATTTTGTTTAAGTACCTGTTGCCTAAAAAAGGAAATGCTAAACAACAACAAATAGGCCTTCTTCATTTAAATTTTCCACTTAGTAAATGCCACCATGTGACCAGCTCTGAATAATTAACTTTTTATCACTGTTACAACAGTGATAATCTGGATCTGAATTGCATCTTTTCCATAAATGCTCCTGCAGAGAAACCACCATGATCTCACGACAGCTGTCATTCATCCAAACACCTACTTACTCACGTCATTTTCTAAAAGCTATCATTAGATTCAAATTAAAATAAAGCTGATGCTTTCTAAATAAAACTGTCAGAAAAGATAAAAGTTTTTATATTGACAGTAAAGCAAATGATTTTTCCCTATGTTGGGGTTGCGTAATAGGCTGTCTGTCTGAATGACTTATGGTTTATTAATGACACATTAAAGTGGAGTGGGGAGAAAACTTTCCAAGAACAGTTTTCAAATAAATGAGATCTCAGGCCCAGAGGCAATGGGAAAAGCTGATTATCAGAGCTGAAGACATGTGGGGGAGGGGCCCTGTAAGTGCATATGTTCATAATTCATTAAGATCACAGAAAATGACAGCAAATTTGGAAGGAGTTTTCTATATCCAGACAGGAAGAAGTCAATGGGTACCTAATTGTAGTAGATTCTCCTGCAATGAGTATCAAGTCAAAGAGTTTGACGAGAAAATAAAAACAGAAACAGACAGGTGCAGTGGCCAGAGAGCACTGGAGGTATTTGCAGCACAAGCCCTTCTCTAATAGAGCCATCAGAAGCAGTGAACCGGAGGAGCTGCACCTACTCATGTAAGACAGGCAGTCCATGGATGCACACTTCTGAGCATGCTCAATAGAAGAACATTACAAGTTCAGAAAGAAAATACCATAAATGCTTCTGGGCCTAAACTTCATTGCTATAATATGAAAGTTACTCGAGATCACTGGAAAGAATGTCAGTCAGTAATTCTGAGACCTTGGCTGATTCTTTTTTAAACAGTTTTAAGTGAAAAAAAAAAAAGGCTGAACAGTTAAAAACATTTGTTGCTCTTTCAGAAGACCTGGGTTTGATTCTCAGCACCCATTCAATGGCTCACAACTATCTGTAACTATAATTTCAGTGGACCCAATTCCAGAAAAGGTCATCCTTGGGCACCAGTTACAATGTGGTATACCTATATACATGTAGTCAAAACAATAATATAAAATGAAATAAATAAACATAAAACATAAGAATATTGGAAATCCATTAAACAGTTTTGAAAACAGTAGACTCCCCACCTCAATTGTACCCTTAAAGGGTCTTTCTTCATGTATTAACAGTAAAGACTACATTCCTGAAGACAACTGCAGGAGGCAGAGACACATGAAAGCATATTTGTGTAGCATGACTGAAAGAATCAGCCTTGTATCACATCATTTAATAAAAGATTTCACATACATGATTTTGCTCACCAAGACTATGATACAATGAATAACAAATATTTTGTAAAATAAGATCCAAAAGAATGGTGATCTTAACAAAATACTTTGTGTATAAAGTTGACCTGTCTATAAAAATTAGTATACAATAAATTTATACTGCAATGAAAACTATAAAAAAAAACAGTACTATGAAAAAATTACTTTAGTATATAGAATGACAAGGTGTGTCTCTCTGTGTATGTGTGTGTTAAAAACTTACAACCTTGAATATTAAACTAAATATACTCAGAAATGAGTATCTAAAGCTGAGTGTCAGTGTGCCTGCCCTGTGTGCACTTTCCTTTATGAAAAGGTGCAGATGTGCAATACAATTCTTTTTCTTGCTTTATTCAAGAAGTCTACTGCTTAAGAAATATTTACAATTCTCTTGTTACTGTTTTGAAGAAACATTTATGTAATATAATTTTATATATAATTATATTATATCATGTAAAATTACATATTATATATAATTATATATAAAATAATAGGGCTGGAGAAGCAGCTTAATTGTTAATGTCATTGGGTTACTACCAATATACAGGAGACCCTAGATCTCATTCCCATACGATAAACACACACAATTATGTGAAATTAGGTTGGTGTTAACTGTATTTTCTTTTCTAAAATCTGAATTCCTTTTGTTTAGCCAAATTTATTTTTCATTATGAAATCAATCTAGGCTTTATAGCCAAACAAATGAAATTTTTTTAAATAAATCACATTTCTGTAAAATATTTATAACTCAGTACGTTTCCTTCAGTCGTGGGATTTTTTTCATAATTTTTAGGAAACTTTTGATTATGTGTAAGAAATTGTCTGGAACACAAGGGATACTTCAAATTGCTTTGGAAGCAGACAATTTTTTTTTATAGTGTCTACTGGCTTCAATCTACTGTGTAGACCTTAAAAGACCTTATTCTTTTTCTCTCTGCTCAATTTATGTGCTCAGTACCCATTAAATATTGTCAGTTGTAGCTATAATAACATGAATTTTAATGCTGACAATATGACTCCAACTAAAAGCCTAACTAAATCATGCTACTTTAGTGTCCAAAAACCCAAAAATGCTTCTGCTCATTTGACTTTTCATGCTTTTGGGATTCCAAATTGTATCAAGTAGAAATTTTAGACTTTGGTGAAATATGGCTTCAAACAAAAATTGAGAAATGACATCACCCTACAATGAAAAGTGGTCATAGATTGTATTAATTATCATGACTTAGCAGCAGCAATGCTACAAAAGTGATTAAATACTCCATATAAGTTAGTTTTAACAGTGATTAATTCATAATAAAATCTATATTTGTCTAATTAAAAATATATCATGATAGTCCTGGCAGAGTAACTCTCCTACAGGGATGAGACGGAAATAATTTGTATGAAACCTGGAATTTATACTGTGGATTAAACATGAATATGTAGGCATAAAGTCTGCCTGAAATAAACCATCAAGTTTGTAAAAAATAAAGATACTGATTTTGTGAAAGTCCATCTTTATGAATCAACTTAAATCATTATTGTAGTTATTATTATCATATTTTATGACAATTATCTCCAACTCTACAGCCATGGAAAAATAACTGTTATGATTGTTTTTCCCTCTGTTATTTATTTAAAATACAAATTTATAAATGCGGAGTTTCTATGGAAATAAATTTCAAAGTTTCTTTTTTTAAAAAAAAATACGTTCCATAGTAGATGTTTTATCTCATTTTTACTTACTATTTGAAATAGCAATTTAATCTTATTGGCTGCATCATTCTATTTGCTGTTGCTTTTCTGTTGCTATAAGAAAATACCATGGCCATAAGCGATTTAAAGAAGAAAGGGTTCATTTTGGCTTCGATCAGACTTCATAGTCAGAAAGAGAAAGAGAGAGAGAGAGAGAGAGAGAGAGAGAGAGAGAGAGAGAGAGAAGGGTGGTGAGGCTATAATCCTTGAAAGTTCATCCTTTGTGGCATACTTGCTCTGGGAAGTCTGTACATCCCAAAAGTCCCATAACTTCACTAAACCCCCCACTACCTGAAGACCATGTGTCAAGTACATGAGCCTATGTCTATGGGGTCATTTCTCATGCAAACCACATCAATTAACTTACCTAAATCAGCATTATAATATATTTATTCTGTTTTTAATTTTTTAAGTTGCTGTAAATATTATGAATTTGCTATTAATGTGTTCCTCAGTGAAGTTTTACCCAATATCAGTTTTATAACTGATTCGCCTTGATTCCTAATATATGACTAGTAAGCTGTATTTTGCATTTTATGTTTAATGTTTTATATTTATATATGAACTTCTTCCATTTGAAATTTGTGTGTGTGTGTGTGTGTGTGTGTGTGTGTGTTTATGTGTGTATGTGAGTGTGTTTGTATGTGTGTCTGAAAATTTTACGTTCATTGTATTTTTGCAGTGGTGAAGTTGATGTGTCAACTTGACTGGTATGGGATGCCCAAAGACCTAGATGGTATTATTTCTGGATGCATGTGTGAGGTCATGTGATTGCAGAAGTTGCCATTTGAATTATCAGACTCAGTAAAGCGGTGATCCTCCTCCATGTGGCAGAGCATCATTTCATTCATTGAAGAGTAAGGACAACCAAAGGGTGAGGAAAGCAGAACTATATCCCTGTATGTCTGCCTAAATTGGACTTAACTGGTCCTGTACATGCACCCAGGGCCTGGGATGCATGCTCTCAGCAATTAGCTCTGCAGGTTCTTAATGTTCCAAATTTGACTATAAATTATATCATTGACTTTCTTGGGTCTGTATAGTACAGACTTACCAGCTTCCATAATCATGAGAAACAATTACTTACAATAAGTTTTACTTTAAGTGTAAATAGAAATATACATTTTAAATATATTAAATATGTTATATGTACATGATGTAATTCTATACTGTTTCTTAGAGAATTCCAGCTAATGAAATCAGTTATGATTAATATTCTACATTGTTTTTTCTCTTTACCAGCAACTACCAGCTGTTTTCAAGTCAATCCCAGTTCCCTGTCTCATCTTACACATTAGTTTCTGGTATTGTACCTTAAAGTATTCTCTTGCCTTTCCTGAATTATTTTCTATCTCTGCATGTAGAAAAATATAAATAGATACATATCCATCACCCTGCACAATACTCAAGTCCAAGTGGTTCAAACACGCAGCATCAAATCAGATACGTTGAACCTGATAGAAGAGAAAGAGAGGAATACTCTTGGTCGTATCGGTAGAGAAGTAGACATTCTGAACAGAACACTGATAGCGCATGCACTAAGATCAACAGTTAATAAATGAGATCTCATGAAACTGAAAATCTCTAAGGCGAAAGAGACTGTCAATAGCACAAAATGACATCCTACAGAATAAGAAATCATTTTTACCAACTTCACATCCAATTGAAGGTTAAGATCCTACATATGTATATATATATTCAAGAAGCTAAGTAACAACAACAGCAACAAAATAAACAACCCAGTTAAAAATCTTGTTGCAAATATTGACAGAGAATTATCAATAGAGAACTCTCTAATAACTGAGAAACAAAGAAATGTTCAACATCCTTAGCCATCAGGTAAATGCAAATCAAAACTACTTTGAGATTCCTTTTACCTTTGTTAGAATGGCAAAGATCAATTATCCATATGACAATTCATGCAGGAGAGAATGTGAAGCAATGGAAGCACTCCTCCACTGCTGTTGGGAGTGCAAACTTGTCTAGTCACTATGGATATTAATATGGTGGTTTCTCCGCAAATTGGAAATTATTTACCTCAAGATTCAGCTGTACCAACTCTTGGGCATATACCCAAAAGACACTCCATCCTACCACAATAACACTTGTTGAGCTATGTTCATACATGGCTTTGTTTATAATATCCAGATACTGGGAACAACTTACATGTCCCTCAACAGAAGAATGGATAAAGAAATTGTGATACATTTACACAATGGAATATTACTTAGCTGTTAAAAATAATATCATGAAATTGCAGTCAAATGGATAGAATTATGAAAAAATCATGAATAATGTAACACCCAGAAAGAAAGAAGTAGTATGCATATATGTCTATATGTATTAATTTATAAACAGATATTAACTATTAAGTAACATTAACCAAGCTACAATCCATAGACCCAGGGAGGACAGATAAAGAGTAAGGCTCTGGGAAGAGTTAGGATGGGTGGGGTGGGAGTTGGAGAAACTAGATTTGGGTTGAGATGAAATAGAAGGAGAAAAGATTGTAATTTGAACATATTGTAGGTGTGTGGAAACTTCCTGGAATCTATGAGGGTGATCTTAGTGAAGGACTCCTAGTAATGGGGATATGAGGTCTTAACTGGTCATCGCGATAGGCAGGACTCCATGTGACTGCACTGGGTTGTATTTGTTTGAGCTGTTTTCTGAGAGGGTCCTATAGGGATCCCCAAACAAGCCAGGGTGATACTAGGACAGAGGGTTGATCTATGAACAGCGGGGTCCCATTGCTGAGGATAACATTCACACTGGTTTTTTTTTAGGTTTTCTTTTTTTTATTTTTTATTTTTTTGATCTATGAACAGCGGGGTCCCATTGCTGAGGATAACATTCACACTGGTTTTTTTTTAGGTTTTCTTTTTTTTCTTTTTTATTTTTTTTTTAAATTTATTTATTTATTGAGGATTTCCGCCTCCTCCCCGCCACCGCCTCCCACCTCCCTCCCCCTCCCCCGATCAAGTCCCTCTCCCTCATCAGCTTGAAGAGCCATCAGGGTTCCCTGACCTGTGGGAAGTCCAAGGACCGCCCACCTCCATCCAGGTTTAGTAAGTTGAGCATCCAAACTACCCAGGCCCTCCCAAAGCCAGCACATGCAGTAGGATCAAAAACCCATTGCCATTGTTCTTGAGTTCTCAGTAGTCCTCATTGTCCGCTATGTTCAGCAAGTCCGGTTTTATCCCATGCTTTTTCAGACTCCGGCCAGCTGGCCTTGGTGAATTCACGAAAGAACATCTCCAATGTCTCAGTGTGTGGTTGTACCCCTCGCGGTCCTGAGTTCCTTGCTCGTGCTCCCCCTCCTTCTGCTCCTGATTTGGACCTTGAGATTTCTGTCCGGTGCTCCAATTTGGGTCTCTGTCTGTGTCTCCTTTCATCGCCTGATGAAGGTTAATATTCAGGGGGATGCCTATATGTTTGTCTTTGGATTCACCTTCTTATTTAGCTCTCTAGGATTGTGAATTATAAGTTCACTGTCCTTTATTTATGGCTAGAAACCAAATATGAGTGAGTACATCCCATGTTCCTCTTTTTGGGTCTGGCTTACCTCACTCAGGATAGTGTTTTCTATTTCCATCCATTTGTACGCAAACTTCAAGAAGTCCTTGTTTTTTACTGCTGAGTAGTACTCTAATATGTATATATTCCATACTTTCTTCATCCATTCTTCTATTGAAGGGCATCTAGGTTGTTTCCAGGTTCTGGCTATTACAAACAATGCTGCTATGAACATAGTTGAGCATATACTTTTGTTGTATGATGGGGCCTCTCTTGGGTATATTCCCAAGAGTGGTATTGCTGGGTCCAGGGGTAGATTGATCCCGAATTTCCTGAGGAACCGCCACACTGCTTTCCAGAGTGGTTGCACAAGTTTGCATTCCCACCAGCAATGGATCAGTGTACACACTGAACCTGATAGAAGAGAAAGTGGGAAGTACCCTACAACAGATGGGCACAGGAGATCGCTTCCTATGTATAGCCCCAGCAGCACAGACATTAAGGGCCTCATTGAATAAATGGGACCTCCTGAGACTGAGAAGCTTCTGTAAAGCAAAGGACACTGTCACTAAGACAAAAAGGCAACCCACTGACTGGGAGAAGATCTTCACCAACCCCGCAACTGACAAAGGTCTGATCTCCAAAATATATAAAGAACTCAAGAAACTAGACCGTAAAAGGCTAACCAACCCAATTATAAAATGGGGCACTGAGCTGAACAGAGAATTCTCAATAGAAGAAGTTCAAATGGCCAAAAGACACCTAAGGTCATGCTCAACTTCCTTAGCGATCAGGCAAATGCAAATCAAGACAACTTTAAGATACCATCTTACACCTGTCAGAATGGCTAAAATGAAAAACACCAATGATAGCCTTTGCTGGAGAGGGTGTGAAGAAAGGGGTACACTCATCCATTCACACTGTTTAATGTATGTGGAGAGGTCAAGCAGGTGCCTGCATGTAGCCTTCACCACTACGTTCCTGTCTCTGACATAGGCAGGTACTTCGCAGGTTTCTGAAAGAGAAAACTGGACACCAAACCAATCTCAAAATCCTTGACCTACTATTTGTACTGCTGCAAGATGTGCTAGAGCAATGGTAATGCACAGTTTCTGGGAGAGGCCATGTAATGTCTGATTTAACTTGAAGCTCACTCCATGAAAAAGAGCCCATGTCATGGTCAGCAACGGGACACTGGATAACTCAGAGACTTAAGGTACAGTCAGACATGAATGGACTAAAAAAATTGAAATGAAGTGATTCCTAACAATATTCTGCTATACTCTTAGATGGGTACCTTTTTCAGTTATCATTAGAGAGCCTTTTTTTGGAACCATATGGGAGTAGACTTAGGGTCCCAGAACTAGATATTTTGTGGAGAAAGAGTCTAATTTGGAGATCCTCATTGGGTACCTTGCCTCGAAGCTCAGGGAGTCCTTTGGAGTAGGGAGTGGGATGGTTGTAAGAGTCAGAGGGAATGGGAAACACCAGCAGAACATGGCCCATTGAATGAACTAAGTAGGGCATATCTGGACTCAGAGGCTCAGGTAGTTTGGAGGGAGTCTGCAGAGGTCTTTAACAAGCTCTGTGTGTGTATGCTGTGGCTATTTTCTTGGCGGTTTTGTGAAACTCCTCACTGTGGTAGTCTCACTGTGTCATTTGTCTGCCCTTGAGACCCTTTTCTTATTGCTAGGTTTCCTTTTCCATCCTTCTCTTATTATATTTTGTTTTGTTGTCTCTTGTGAACCTGCTGTTTTCTAAAGGCAGATGAAGCAGGAGTGGTTCTGTAGGAGAGGGTTGTTGTCCAGGAGCTGGGATATGTAGAGGGGAAACTGGTAGTGATGTTTTGTATGAGAGAATAATCTATTTTCAATTAAAAAATAAGTGATTCATTCTACTTCAAATTAAGCAAAAATTCCTCTAAAGTGTGCCTTCCATTTTAAGGTTTTAGTTAATTCCAGAATTATTCAAGTTGACAACCAAGAATAGCTATCACAATGGTCTAGTTCCCAAATAATGCTGGTCTAAAGAGAACTCATTGGTGTAATCTAAGCTTAGATTTACCCAACTGCACAGGGCATGAAACACAGTCCTGTTATATGCATAGCATGAAAGAATGGAAAATATTCAGCCAACAGCAACAGACTATTTTCAACATTCTCTATTACACACATGCATATGTAGGTATGTATGTATTCAAGGTAGAAAGTTACCCACAGCTCTATTAATTCTGTTTTTGCTTTAGTGAAAAAGGTGATTCTCACAAGCTGTTCTGTGCTTTATATATCCCATCCACTCACACTTTCTTGTGATTAATTTGTGAATCTTTTGAAAGCAGAGAAAATTCAGAGATGCATTAATCTAAAGTATCATCTTAGCTGAATGACTATTTTATGATTGAGTGAACTTCTTTTCAGAGTTTACAATTGTTCTTTCAAAATTTCTGAGGCTATTTCCCAGCCCAATAATTTATTTAATAATTCAGTGTCAGATTTGGGTTTGACAAAGCTTTCAGATATAGATTTTTTATTTCAAGCATTCACTTTATAGTCTTAGTCTTATGGCTTTCTTGGTTGGCGGAGAAAGAAGATGGAGGATTTATTGCTCTCAAAGCCAATGCATGGGTCAAGGTTTTGCAGGTGTGCTACTTTGGTGAATTTCACTTTTTAAAAACATTTTATTTATTATTAACATGGGCAGGGAGCTTCATAGATGTGCCGTGACACACCAGAGAAGGTCAGAGGAGAACTTTTCAGAGTTAGTTCTCTCTTTATACCACGTGGCTTCTGGAGATAGAGCTTGGTTTCCGGGTTTACCCCCAAGTACTTTCACCTTTTGAGCCATCTTGTGATCTCTACTTCATTCATTATCAATTCGAGTCTATGATGTTCCTATGGAAAAGTCTCACAAGTGTATACCAAACACTCTTAGCTGCTGAACTGTGTCTCTTGGTCCTTCATAGTATGTTTTGATACAAATGCTTTTTAATGAGATTTAAAAAGAAGAAGCTTCCCCTATTTAAAAAAAACTATATTTTAATTTTATTTATTTCATTTTAAACAGTTTAATATCAGCCACACTTTGGCATAAAAAAGTGGTTTTCCTGCTTTTTTTTTTAACCCTTCCTTTTGTCTGGAAGATATACCCGATAATTTGGCTAGTTCAGAGAATTATTTGCAGTTGAAATTAGTAGTCCTTGGGAAACAGGTGATTGTTGAGCTGAGAAGAGGAAGAGGTGAAAAGAAAACAGATGGAAAAAAACAGTATTCACTTTAGATTGATTGACACTTTAGACATTTTAAAAAAAGAGTAGTTTACACAGTTTAACAAACTGTCCACTATTCAAGGATTCCAAACCAAAAAAGTCAGGAGGACTCAAAAGCCAAGGCATGTCCTGCTTGTATAGAATGGACTTCATAGAGCAGGGATATATGCCCAGAGAAAATTGCGTGCATTGATCCTTAATTCTATATTCAAATGTCCCTGAACAAATTTCTATTTAGAAATAACAAGAAATGTGAAAGATACTATGTAGTCCTAATCCAACAGCAAGTAGCATTTCAGTGAGGCTCAGCATTACAAATCCCCCCTTGCCATCTTTCTTCATCAACAGGGAACCTCAGCCACCTGAATCTGTTGATTTAAAATACTCAAAGACAATTCTTAAGAAGTTCAATCATTTTTTCTTTGTATTACTTTCTTCTTAGTCACAAGGCACCTATTTTCAGAAGATAAGTCCCACCCACTGATTGCTACACACAAAACTGCTAACATTTTACCTTCAAGACTGCCCCAGAGACAAAAGAGATTTTGTGTGCTCAATGACTTTCTCTTTCATACCAAGGTCATCTCAAAGAGATAATGGAGGGAGGAACCAAAAGAAAGAAGAGGAATGGAATTGCCCATTGGGATCTTGGAATCTGTGGAATCTGCATCTAGGAAACATTCTAGGCTACCAAGTATCTGCCTGATTTCTGTTATGACTCCTTCCATCTACTGAACTATTGAACTCCTGGTTTCTTAATAGAAAATACTATTTTAATTGCTTTTGTTCTCTGTGGTACTCAAGACACACACAGAGCTATTAAATTAAGTGTTGCATCTGCAAGAAAAGGACACCTATTTCATCAGGTCTTCCTTTTGACTTCTTTCCTCTTCTCTAATGTCTAAATTCCTACTTAAGTGAGGGAGAATCAAAGAAGGAGAGGAGCTTGTAACAGATAATAAAGAATTCCAAAAAGAAAGCATTTCAGTGATACACAAAATAAAACCTAGGTTATATTATCTATCCTGTTTCTTTAATGATGACAAGTTATTACATTCTGCCAAGTGCTTTATATGCAAGTTTAATCCTTGTGAAAACATTGTGTAATACCTATTTTTATCTTTTCTCTGTAAATGAGATAAATTTGGTGAGAAAAGTTAATTACACAGAGCTATCAATTGCAGGTCAGAACAAACCCCAATGTTGCCTGATTTTATACATCATGTTCTTCTCCTCACCTTTATTTTCTCTTTCCTTCTTCTTCAAAACTTACTTTAAATGATACATGGTGGTGCATGAATATATTTTTATTGCATATAATTATTGTAACACTGTGTTGTGTATGTGTGCTGAAGGTGTGTATTAAATGTGCAAATCATTTAGAACAACTTCCCTCATCCCAATATTTGATTCTAAGGAATTTCATAGTGGGTATATGTGTCTATAATTCTTCAAGGCTTTTTTTCAAACATGAATAAACTTTTATATTTTTTAACATATATCTGCCCAGGTACTGTTTTGGAAGTTGTAATTTTAGTATAATAATATTTTGTGTATATGTGTCCATCTGTGTATACAAATGTGGATGTTAATTGTGGATGTTAAGAGTCTCCTACTCTCCAGCTTATATTTTGAGACTGGGTTTCTCATTTGTCCTGGAGCTCAGTATTTTGATTAGCTTCATTGACAAGTGAACCCCAGGAATCCTCCTGTCTCTGCCTCACCAGGATGGAGACTACAAACTCATGATGCCACAGATGTATTTATATGTGCCCAAGGGGTTGAATTTAGGCCTTCATGCTTGTAAGCAAGTATTTTCCCAGTTGAGTCATCTCTCCAGAAACTACTATAACAATATATTTTAAATACAATTTTTCAATGTAAGTCAGATATACTCTTTTGGCAAATTGTGTTATATTAAAGTTTGAATTTATCTTCTATCTTGTTCTCTACTTTTCTTTTGTAACCTAGCTTCTTGAAATGTAGTTAGTGTTAGGAAACAAACAAAATAGAATACTTCTAAGATGACAGTTCTTTGCAAAAAAACTGAATTTCTTCAGAGGTTATTCCAGTTAATGAATAAATATTAGAATATTTCAACATCCATCTCCTCCCTTCCTACTTAATACGATTCTTTGGGCTTCAACATCTCTGTCTTGTTGAATAGTGTAGTACTTTTGTTCACGATGTAGATTTTCCATAAATTCCTGCTTTCCCTGCTGACCCTAGTTACTTTGGCTCAGCTGCCTTTCTACTTCTATATTAACATTGTGGTTTGAAAGAAAATGGGCCCCAAAGGGAGGAGCAATAGTAAGTGTGATTTTGTTGGAGTGGGTGTGGCCTTGTTGAAGGAAGGTTATGTCACTGTGGAGGTAGGTTTTAAGGCCACACCTGGTGTTTCAGACCACTTTCTGTTGTCTACAAGTCAAAATGTGGACTTTTAGCTCAGTCTCCAGCACCATTTGCTTGCATTTTACCATGTTCCACCATGAAGATAGTGGAATAAACCTCTGAAAATAAAAAACACCCCAATTAAATGTTTTGGGATAGTGTCATCCACAATTAGGGTAGGTTTTCTAATTTCAACCTAATCTAGAAACTGCCCACAAATATGCCCAGGAGTTTGTGTCCTATGTGATTTTTAGATCCAGCTAAGATGACAATATTAGCCATCATAGTTTTCATAAATGGTGATACATGTTAAAGTATATTTTTGTTTAATACCTGGGAAAGTAGAATAATACCAAGTATAATACCAAGAAATGCAGATGAAATAATTTTGGTCTTTCTTGAGAGCAAGGTTAGATTAGGTCTACTCATTTTCATTCCAAGTCAAAAGCTAAACACCCAAGTAATTTTTTTAGGTTCCTTTGTTGTATAGTTAATTGAAATGTAGATTGATTTATCCAACTTAAGTGTGATAAACTGTACTCATTGTTTTTCTGGGTGAATTATATTTTTTAAAACATGCATAGTGTTCATGAAATGTATAATCCGTATATACCTTTGAAATATGGAGGCTTACTTTTTATTTATTTATTTTTACTTAAAAATTTCTACCTCCTCCCCTCCTCTCATTTCACTCCCCCTCCTCCACCCCTCCCCCTCCCTCTCCAGTCCCAAGAGCAGTCAGGCTTCCCTGCCCTATGGGAAGTCCAAGGTCCTCCCCCCTCCATCCAGGTCTAGGGAGGTGAGCATCCAAACAGACTAGGCTCCCACAAAGCCAGTACATGCAGTAGGATCAAAACCCAGTGCCATTGTCCTTGGCTTTTCAGTCAGCCCTCCTTGTCTGACACATTCAGAGAGTCTGTTTTGATCATATGTGATGGAGGAAGGTCATTGGTTGATTAAATAAAGAAGCTGCTTGCCCTGATAGGTTAGAACGTAGGTGGGAGGAGTGAACGGAGCAGAACGCTGGGAGGAAGAGGAAGTGAGCTCAGAGACTTGATAGCTCTCCTCTCGGGGGCAGACACCTCAGAGAGACACAATGCTCCACTCTTGCGGGCAGAGGCGAGAGCTCTGCTCTCTGAGGCACACGCGATGAAGCTCCGACCCAGGATGGACATAGGCTAGAATCTTCCCGGTAAGCGCACCTTGTGGGCTACAGCAGATTATTAGAGATGGGCTAGTCCAGGTGCGAGAGTTAGCCTAAAAGAGGCTAGATAAAAATGGGCCAAGCAGTGCTTAAAAGAATACAGTGTCCGTGTAATTATTTCGGGGCATAAGCTAGCCGAGCCAGGCGGCTGGGGTGCTGGGGATGCAGCCCCACCACTCGGACGCAGCCCCACCACTTAAATTACTACACATATGCTCCATCAGTCCCAGTCCAGCTTCCTTTGGTGAGCTCCCATTAGATCAGCCCCACCGTCTCAGTGGGTGGGTGAACCCCTCATGGTCCTGACTTCCTTACTCATGGTCTCCCTCTTTCTGCTCCTCATTTGGACCTTGGGAGCTCAGTGCAGTGCTCTAATGTGGGTCTCTGTCTCTATCTCCATCCATCGTCAGATGAAGGTTCTATGGTGTTATACATATATGTCAGTATTGCTATAGGATAGGGCCATTTCAGGCTCCCTCTCCTCAGCTGTCCAAGGCTCTAGCTGGGGACATCTCCATGGACACCTGGGGACACCTCTAGAGTCAAGTCTCTTGCCAACCCTAAAATGGCTCCCTTAATTAAATATATACTTCCCTGCTCCCATATCCACCCTTCCTCTACCCCAACTGTCCCATTCCCCCGAGCTCTCCCCATCCCCCCTTCTAACTTTTTTTCTCCCCATCTCCCCTTACCCCTACCCCAGCCCCACCCACAATTTTCCAATTTTTGCCTGGCAATCTTGTCTCCTTCCAATATCCAGGGAGATAACTATATGTTTCTCTTAGTTTTGTTTTAATTTTTCTGTTTCAAAATAGCATGTTTTAAGAGCATGACCTAGCTCAGTGCCCCTGATTTCCTTCCCTTTCTCTCAACAGTAATTCTTAAGTTTGTAGTATGTGTCCCTAAAACTATCATTGTAAATTATGTTGTAAACATTTTCTAAGGATTCCTATCAAATCCTGATAAACGCACATTTTTTTAAAGTTATTTTTGGGACAGGGTTTCTCTGTGTAGCGCTAGTGCCTGTCCTGGAATTAGCTCTTGTAAATCAAGCTGGTCTTGAACTCACAGGGATCTGCCTGACTCTGCCTCCCAGGTACTGGAATTAAAGGCATGCACTACAACTGCCTAACAATCAATGCTCTCCTTTTTCTCAAAAGCCTCTGTAGACAAAATACATTCTAATGGGTTTGTTTGGAGAACAATATGGGGGAGAATATGTGTAATGCATTATCAGCCACTGGGCTCTCCTAATGGGTAAGATGTATTGTCATTCTTCCAAAGAGAAGAGTCAAGGTAGTCTCCAGAAAGGGGCACTGGGTTCATCCTTTGTTTTTAAGAGGTATACTAATATCCACCTCTTAGGGAGTGCTTTAAAATTTAGGTAAAAAATTTAATTAGCACAGGGCAAGAATTTAATAAAATTTAATAATGCTCAGGATGACTACTTTCTCAGCCTTCTTTGCCAATGATGTAGGAGCTGATTTGGATTAAAGGAAAAGCCATGGGAATCTCATCTGCCTTCCTTCCATCATGACTAATTTCCTCCAACAATTTCAAAATTTGGCAGATTATAATCCTCTCTAAATCTTTCTAAATGACATTGAAACTCCTTTGTGAGTTAGTCTAGATTCCCTGAGTGTGTCTTGTACATGTATTTTTAGAAACAATAGCAAAACTTTTGAGAATGAAAGACTGAGAGAACACACTGCTTTTCTAGTGCTGTGACATGAATAACTTAAGAAGCCTTATTTGAATTCATTTTGCAATCCATTCCTCTTCAGATGGTTCATCTGTCTTCTCTGCCTACCATTGCTGTGTGTTGGTCTCACAGAGGATATCTGCTATTTCTAAGAAAAGAATGAGGTGGGAATGAACTGGCTTCATACCAGATCCATTTATTGACTTGAAGATCACTACTGCAATCTATGAAAAAAACGCACTAGCTTTGAAAAATGGCAATGCTCCCAGGATGGAAAAAGTGTGTATCCCCTCAGAGGAATCTACTTTTTCTGTTACTCCACCTTTCTTAGCAGTTGAGATTGGATTTCATTTTTCAAAGGAAGGTACAGATTTTATTTTTTTTAATCTGGCTTGAAAATTATGTCTGGCTTCTGTACAAGAAAGGTTTGGATCAAAATTCATTTCTTATTTATACTGCACATAAAAAACACAACTCCACAATAAATTGTTTTAACATCTTTTCAACAACCTAGACCTTTCATGAAAGGCTGTGTCAGATATAATCTGTATGTTAGAAGTGCTTCCCACACTTGTTTGGAAAGAGGTTGGGCCCTCTGCATCCTCATCAGTACCAGAAAAATGAAACCTGCAAGTCTATACCAACTGACATAAACAAACAAATACAAGTCAGTCATAATTTCCACTAGACCAGATGTTTGTCTTAGTAATAGATGCTTTTACTGTGTGATTATTTGGGGGCTAAGCTAGCCAGGTGGCTGGGACAAATAAGTGGCCTGCTCCTACAGATTGGCACTCCAATGTATGCTAGCTAAATTCTCTTAAAACCTGAGAGATTGAAAAGTAATTCTAGACACAAAAATACAGAGTTAAACACTGCTTCCTGCTGATTGCTGGCAGCATCCTGCAGCTTCTTAAGAGAGGCTTTCCTGATTCAGCTTTAGCAGAAAAAAAAGCTGGTAGGATTTAAAATGTGGCTTCCTGGCTGCCAGTGCAAACTCCGGCTATGAAACATTTCAGTGCCATTTGTAGGCCTGGGTGTTTGTGTGCCCACTCGGGGATGGGAGGAAAGTAGCTGAAATCATGCTTGTGGCTCAGTGCTCCCTGCCTGGGAAGGCATTAGGATCAGGTCTACTAGGCTTGCACAGGCAGGAGAGGATGGCAGATTCCCACCACCATACACATACATATTTCGAGGCCATGCAGTATGCTGCATGGCAGATTTAGCTTTTATTCAGAAAAAAAAGGTTTTATATGCTTCATGGTGCTAACCAGAGTTTAGATGGTGAGGATGGCTCCCACCCAGCAGTCCTAGTGCTGAGGTGAACTCCCTCCACCATATTTAAAGCCTGAGAGAAGTGAGAGGCAGAGCTGCAACCACGGCCACTGAGACTGAGCTGCTTAGAATTTTAAGCAATGCTTCTGATCAAAAAATAATTACAGATATACAATAAAGAAAAATTCAGATGGAAAGAACTTTATATGGGTCACAGTATTGGATAAATGTACGTAGGCTTGGGAGAGAGAAGAAAGAATATAGAGAGTCATAAAATAAAGGTAGTGCTTTTAAAAAGAGTAAAGTCTTTAAAGAGACAGAGTACAGACAATCATAGATTAAAAGGAATAAAAAGTCACATAAAGGTGAAAAATTCACAGAGAGTCTGGATTATATATATTATTGTGTTTTCTTTAAATTTTTGACTGTGAAGGAGCTAAGTACAGAGAGCCATTTCATTGTATGGACTGCTAAGCTAAACCAGCATGTATATTTTAAAGGTATCTTGACTTCAGAATTTGGGTCTAAGGATACGTTGCTTGGGAAAAGAGGTTCTTCTTTTGTTTTCACAGAAGATGAGAAAGTGTGGATTACTTCCAGGCCAATATGGTTTCATGGACCAAAACCCCCTGAGAGGTCGCCATGAACACCCTAAAAAATTTCTTTGCCCAGCTGGTAACTGAGATGAACCTAGCACAGAATATACCATAAAAGACCTGAATAATAGGGCCCCAAATCAGCAGAAAGCAGTATGGAAAAAATTACACCCATATTCCCAAATATTGTTTATAAATATTTGTTTACACTTAAAGAAGAATATGTTATAGACGTTTGCATTGCTATGAATCTTAGTTTATTGATACAACTTAAGGACAATTTTGTTATATGTATATTTCTGTTCTTGATTAAGGTATTGTGATTGTATAGTTCATTTAAAAATGTAATGTATGATTAAGAAATACAGGTTAATAAATAATCATCTATAATAGTCAAGCTTGTAGCCATGTTAGTAAGATTTTCGAGATGTACATAGATATATTTCAGATGGATAGGCATTCTTCATATCTTTTAAAGACTACAGAATATGGCATTTTAAATGTTTTAAGAACTTAAGACTTTTCATGACAGCAAGACACATCTGCTCCTGGCAGCACCAATTACTTTGAGAGGAAAATGGGCATTGAAGAGGCTCCTTGTGGAGTTGGTTAGAACTAGACATGCAGGATCCACAGAGAGATGACTGCTGAACTTGCCTAGAGGTGAGACTGTCCTTTGGTGTTCCTGCTTCATGAAAAAGTCTGTGAGACATTCTACAGGATACAGAAGTAAGTGACTGGCAAACTGCCAATATAGACAGTCTTTGAAATTTCCTGCTTCATGGAAAAGTCTTCTAGACACTATGGACCTGTAGGCTGAAGATGGATGCCCCAATGATACAGAAGAACTTTAGGTGACTGTCTAGGCAGCAAGATGTCTCTGTTTTGGAAGTTGCTTACAATGCACTTCCTGTTTACTTATGTAATATTATATCCTTCTAGAATCTTTGATGGAGTTGAAGAATAGATAGATAGATATAGCTATAGTTTTCTTTAGTTATGATAACAGATAAAGTAAATAGAAATATTGTAACTGTAATTTTTGCTTGATACCTGTTATATATAATTTTACTATGTTAACATTAAAACATTCCTTTTCATTTAAACAGAAAGAAGGAGGTGATATGGGAGTCCCCTCTGTGTGTTGCTTCTTTTTGGTTAATGAATAAAGAAACTGCCTTGGCCTGTTGATGGGACAGAACTTATGTAGGCAGAGAAGATAGAACTGAATGCTAGAAGAAGGAAAGAGTCAGAGAGCACCATGGTGACAGATGCTGAGAATTTTACCCAGTAAGCCACTGCCACATAGCAACACACAGATTATTAGAAATGGGTTATATTAATATGTAAGAGTTATCCAATAAGAAGTTAGAGCTAATGGGCCCACCAGTAATTTAATTAATAAAGTTTCTGTGTGATTATTTCAGGGCTAAGCTAGTCGGGCAGCCAGGACAAAGAAGTGGCCTGCTCCTACATATTCCCTTATATACTTCCTTCATGGTCTGCCATATTTTTTTTATCTCACTATGTAGAAAAAAATACAGTAAATCATATTTTTCTCACCTAGAGGCTTGCCAAACTCTAAAATACACAGGTGAGCCTTCTCCAAGCCCTACTCCTATGGTGATGAGCATCCTATAGAACCTTCATAGACACTTAAAGCAAAGTCCATGAATGTGAAGCATTCACATCTTAAAGTCAGTTCCATCACAAAGTGTCCTCTACTATGAAGTATCATCTCCTATACCAGGTGGAGGAGATGATGGCCAGAAGGTTACAGAGCTGAGTAATACTCACCTCTCTCAAGTCTTGTACATGGGTCTGGCTTCTATTGTTAGGACACATGTTAGTGGTTAGTATGCAGACACTGGGGTTCAGATGAGACTTTGAACAAACTCCCAAATTCAGTAACTCCATTATAGTTTTGATAAAATAAAAACCAAATTTCAAGAGATTAGACACACAGTCTAAACTGTGTAATAACTACAGGTTTTACAGGAAATTTCCATTGTGGCACAATTATGAGACAGACTCAAGAGTATTTTTCCTTGCTTTTATTAGAAGTACAATTTCACATGAGAAGAAAACTGTGATATTTTATCTCCAGTTTCCAAGGAAGCACTATGGAGACTATAGTTAACTGGTGTTGTCAGGCAAACCAGCAGCCTCTCTGATTAGTGCTCCCTGCCATGTGAGAAGACATAAAGCCCAATCACAGAATATCCCAAAGAGCTCTAGTGTCCCTACTCTAGCAGTGCCTCCTAGGGATTTGTCAAGTGTCTGTAAATATTTTGCAGATTCTTAAGAAAAAGTGTTACCCTTCAGAGAACAGCAGAAAAGACTGCCCTTGCCAGTTTCTGGTGGACAAATGTTGCCTGTTTCCTTAG
>NC_022009.1:84203386-84206827 GCF_000317375.1 Microtus ochrogaster
TGAGCCTCAAACTCACAAAGATCTTCCTGTTTATACCTCCTGTGATTAAAGGTATGTGCCACCACTGCCCTGTTTCACATTTTTTTTGCGGGGAGGGTTGGGTTTTTTGTTTTGTTTTTTTGAGAAAGGTCTCTTGCTTTTATCTAAGGACTCCCCAATTCAGCTAGGCTAGCTAAGTAACAAGCCCCAGGCTTCCATCTGTGTTTTCTCAGTGCCTGAGTGTATAAACAATAACATCACAGACTAGTCTCTTATAGATGGGTCCTGAGGACTGGACTGAGGCTCTCATAATTTTGTGGTAGAATGAACTAAGACATGTTGACTTCATTTCTTTTTATCTCTCTCTGTGCTATATGTGAAAGAAAGCTATCCGTGTGACACTAAATCTTCTGCCCCGGATGTGCAGAAAGTGGCCATTATTCTTTATTGAGACCTCACTGAGCTGAGTTTGAGTGAAACAATCCACCACACAGACAAAAACAAAACAAAGGTGTTGAAGGAGCATCACCATCTGCCATACATTGTATTTCCAAAGCTGTGCTTCCCAATTCAGAGATAGAGAGCCTCCATCTCTGCAGTGAGTGAAATGAAAATACAGTAACTATTATTCAAAGTTGAGTTGTTTTTGAGCATCTTGATGGTTAGCAAGTTTTGTCCCATGTTTCTCTTTCAGATGTTGGTTTGTAACTTTAGAGAGGAGTAACTAGAAATTTCAGTGCCTAAGAATATAAATACATATACACACAAAGTTCTCCGTAAATGCACTGTTTGTTTTCAGTAAAGCTTCTGTTCTTGTTCTATTTTATTAACAAGAATATTCAAACATCTAAGTAGAAATCATCATGCTTCACCATTGGACAGTGTCCAACCTAGTCCCAGAAAGCATGGAAGACTGGAATAAGACAAGATACACTAGGCTGGAAGAACTGTATACAATCTACACTCATCCCTTTGCTAGGAGGCCAGATCAAACATTTTAGGTTAGAGCAGGATTGTTGTCAAGCAGAGATGAGAAGCAAAAGAAATTTAACAGTGGCTCCTAATTTTGAATGCTAAAGAAAATGCAGAATGAGAAGTCTGACTCCTTCCCCACAAAGCCTCTTCCCAGTTCTGTATATTCAAAAAAGGGGACAAAATGGATCTACTTGACTGTGCTTTTCTCATCCATACTTGACAGCTGCAAGGTGAAGAACCTTTCCAGTTGTTTGTGTATCTCTTGAATCTTCCACAGGTACAGTACTGGAATATCTTGGAGATATTAAGTGCTAATCTTTGCTTCTTTAGAGCAAATCAATCTACTGAAAACATGTACAGTGTATTTACCAACTAGCAAAGTTTGGAAGAACAAGCAAAATCTCTCTGAAACCTCCCTTTAACAAAATAAGGAACATCACAGACACCCATCTAATAACCTCCCACTCTTTCTTCCATTTCTATTTCCCCATTTAGCTTCATTTTATTGTGCTGGAAACATGAAAAATGACAAGGACATGGAATGCTAGATAAGTAGTTTCTGCAGCCCTGCCCCTGACTACCTCAGCCCTGCTCCCCTCCTTCTAGCTTTCCTCTTCTGTTCTTCTTCCAACTCTCCCATCCCCTGCTGTAGCTCTCTTTCTGCTGCCTGGCAACTGTACTACAGGAATTGTCATGCAGGGTTGCTTATTGCACCTCTAGAGAAAGAAATAGGATGGGGGATATTCTGGGTGATACATTAGAACTATTGTGTAAGAAAGAACTTAAACCAGGTGATTCCAGGAATGATACTGAAGAAAATTTTTCACTATAATGCCTAGTTCTTCCCTATCCTCCCTCCCATGGACATAAAGAAGCAGGAGCAGAAAGAAAAAAAAATGGAGCAAAGATAGCTATTAATTGACCATGTATTAATTGCTGTGGCCATCAAGTTAGCCTAGTCCTCAAGCATAATTATGTCTGAACTTTGAGGACTTTAGCAAAAAAAATATTATAGACACCATTTGTAAAGGGCAATAAGCCTGCGCAAAGCCTGACTCTGCAGTCCCCACGCTAATCTCCATTCTTAGAATTGTATGTGTCTCACGTTAGTAGGACTTAAGAGAGCCCCATCTAAAGTCTGGAAAGGGGCCAGGACCCATATTTTCTCCAGATATATGGAGATTTCTAGATATAATGAGGGTCTTTTGTTCTTCAGACATTCACTCAGTTCCACTACTTATAGCCTCTGACACTGACTGAACACATTTTTTGTGCCACCTACTAGAAACAATGAGCAAAACAAAAGACCTGCTGATTTTTTTAGGAATCACGTTATCATAGCAAGTATTTGACCATGAAATAAACCATTAAAATAAACTCTGATAAAGAACAAAGAAAGCCCACATTCTACTCAGGGCTGCCTGCCTCTTTATAGCAGAAACGTTTCTTTTTATCAGTGTTTCTTTAGGGTCAGATCAAATCCATTTAAGGAGGCAAAGGAAGGAAACAGATTTCCTCCTTGCTCAACTTCCTGACTTTGAGGAAGAGGCAAGACTAACATAGAAGTGAAATGTGACACTCTAGAACTATGGGCTCACCTTTAACCCAATTGTAAAGTCCTTCCATGTCCCAAGTCCCTTTGCTGTGAGTCTCAATCATTGCCAAGAGTAAAGTTAATCTAGTTTAAATTTTGGTTAAACTATTATTGGAGTTTAAGTTAAATTGGCTGTAAATTATAATGATGACCCAGTTTCTGATATCTTCTTACTCACACAAGGTTCTTGAAGACTCGGTTCCCCAATGTGAATGGCAGTGTTTGAGAGAGTGGGTGCTAGATATGAGATGGCTTAATATTATAATGAAGAAGGACAGAATGATATGATACTGTTGGTGTGCAAAGGAGTTCCACAATAGCCTGGAGTAGAGTAAAACAAAGTTTACTTATCTGGGGACAAATTCACAGAAAGAGTATTGATCCACAGTCCTCTGTGTGTGCTGGAAACTGAAACCAAATCCAGCAGCCAAGAGTCCCACACACACTTTTCATCTGCATTTATAGTACATGAAACGATGGCCAAAGTGGGCTGATATCGTAAAGGCTATTGGCTGAAAAGGTTCCCACAACATAATACCTTCTAAGAAAGGCTGATTTGGGGTAGCAAATGGTGTCAAAATGTATTTAGTATGAGACTGAGAGCAGTGTGAGATCCAGAAAAGTGTCTGGTAACTAATGGAGGTTTCCTGGCTGGTGTTCTAAAGTGATTCCCTGTTCACAGTATGCAACTATAATAAAAATGGAAGAAGAAACTGTCCAGACAAGCAGACTGGCCAAGACTACATGGATTACAGGGTAGGCCTCAGCCTTCTCTGTGCATTTTGCCAAGCAAGCCAGAATATTCACTTTCAATATGAACAAGTACTTTATGAAAGTGGGTGCACCCTCCTCTGACGTGCAGGCCACATATATGTTAACTGGATGGGGAAACC
>NC_022009.1:84207167-84209535 GCF_000317375.1 Microtus ochrogaster
GTGTAATTATTTTGGGGCATAAGCTAGCAGGTGGCCGGGGTACTGGGGACGCAGCCCCGCTGTTCATATTACAATAAAACCCTCTGAAGGGCAGGGCTTCTCTTCCCCAGCTTATAGTACTATGTAGACATGCATGTGGTAGGAAAATTGCTAGCCTTGAGTTATGGATGACACCTAGGTGTGAATATTGGCCCCTAGTAGGAATGTTAAATGTCTTAACAGAGAAAATCAAGTCCTCAGGACCTTACCTTCATCATCTATAAACTTTCAGTGAATATCATTATAACCTTTTATGAAAGTCACTGTTATACTTCAAAGGAACAAAAAGAGACATTTAGAACTTTTTCTGCTGTCATAAGAAATCAAAATAAAAAGGATGTTAAATGATTCCATTAGGATTTATGGTCTTAGAGATTGATAAGCAGTATTAATAATGCTATAGTGTCATTTTCTCAAAAATAGAAATTGTACATCATATAGTAAACTGTGCTTATTCCCTTGCCTTCTCTAGTGACCCCTCAACTCCCAGTCTCCCTATCCCATTATAGAACACTCGCCTAAAGCAGACAATTACATTGGCTACAAGTGCAAACTCTTAAGAACTTTTGTGGCCTAGATATTGAAGGATATAAAACTTGTTGATCAAAAGAGGTTTCTATACTACTGTTATGCCCAGATATGTGAAGTTTCCCTAAAACCAACAAGGAGACCGAGTCCCATATGTAAAAGCAAAGAGCCTTTATTTCATACAAGTTTAAAAATTCAGTCTCTCCATGTGTCTAATATATTGGAATAATCTGAGAGCGGTGAGCTCAGTTAGAGTTGGGTTTTTATATTAGTAAAGGTGGAGGTGAGGGATTTCTAAGTTTCAGGACCCCTTATTGGCTTACATTTGTCTAGGGGGTGGTCTTGATGAATATGTGCTGGCTGGTGGTCCTATCTACAATTGTTGAAACATTGGGAATTTCCTTTGGATGCTCTGTTCTTGGTTGGTACCTGAGTAATCTCAGTTTGTGGTTCTTTCTGCAATTATGTATTACCTCAGGGTAAACTACTCAGACTCGGGCCTCCATTAAGCTTATCATGGCTAGGTCTAACACTGACAGGTGATAATGGTTAGAAGTTGTGTGTCTGTTACTATTAAACTTACCTTGGCTGGGTCCTATACTACCTATGGATAAGGACAGTGTAAAATATATTTCTCTTTGTTGTCAGCTAGTTAAATTGATTGCAAAGGACAGTAAAGACCTTTTTTTCAGATATCCTGATGTCTGTCCCTACCTATATTTTCTTTCTTTTTTTTATTTTTTATTTTTTCAAGACATGGTTTCTCTATAGCTTTGGTGCCTGTCCTGGAACTAGCTTCTGTAGAACCAGGCTGACCTTGAACTCACAGAGATCCTCCTGCCTCTGCCTCCCAAGTGCTGGGATTAAAGGCATGAACCATCACCACCCAGCATATTTTCTAAAAATGCATTTTTCTTCGTGTGTGTGTGTGTGTGTGCGTGTATGTATGTATGTTTATTTAGTGAGCATGTGGGAGGAACCACACATGTGAATCGGCACATACATGTTGAGTGTGAGGGTGAATGGACCAGAGGTTGACATTGGTGTTTTCCTCCAACTCTTTCTACTCTCTATTCCTTGGGGCAGGACCTTTCTCTGAACTCATCGCTTGCACGGATAATACTTTATTCACCAAGTCATCTCCCAGCTACCCAACACTTTGAACTGAGGCTGAAAAGGCTGGTTTCTGCAGAATCTTTGTTGTGTTTGTGAATGACTCTGCACTCAACCTGAACTTTTTTGACACCTTATGATCCTCGTGGGCCACTGAACTATTTGCTCTAATGTCTGCCTTCTTTGTCTGAGTCTTCTGTCTTTTCCTACAGTAAGACACATCAGGGTTTGGCTTCCAATTTACACCCACTCTCTGCCTTCTCTGTACCAGACAGAGATTTTTCTTGATGAATTACTCTTGGACCTCAGGATCAAGCAGCACACTGAACCTTGTCTCTGCTGATGGAGAATCATATAGGAGTCTGTCTATTTTTCTCCAAGTTTCAAAAGGAATTCTGAGAACCTCAGCCAGGTGTCTCTCAGGGTGTTTCAACTGAAAACTGCATGGATGCTACCTGCAGTCTTAACAAATTAGGGTTTAGAAGAAAACTCCCTACTTACAAGCCAGGTCCTCTACATAATTGTCATCCACAATAAAATTGAAGGCTTGTTGACATAATCTCTTATTAAAGATTTTTATTAAAATAAAAAGGAGGGCATTCCATCTGGACGGGTGAGTGTGTGCTATCCAGGGGCAGATTGTCCCAGAAGACAGCACAAACCCCCTCCCCCAGCTCCTTCTGCAGGG
>NC_022009.1:84212096-84213056 GCF_000317375.1 Microtus ochrogaster
TCCAAAAATCATTTGTCCTCCTATATGCAAAGGATAAGGAAGCAGAGAGGAAAATCAGTGAAGCATCGCCTTTCACGATAGCCACAAATAGCATAAAATATCTTAGGGTAACTCTAACCAAGGAAGTGAAGGATCTATTTGATAAGAACTTTAAGTCTTTGAAGAAAGAAATTGAGGAGGACACCAGAAAATGGAAGGATCTCCCTTGCTCTTGGATTGGGAGGATCAACATAGTAAAAATGGCATTTCTACCAAGGGCAATTTATAGATTCAATGCAATCCCCATTAAAATCCCATCGAAATTTTTCACAGATCTTGAGAGGACATTAATCAACTTTATATGGAAAACCAAAAAACCCAAGAGAGCCAAAACAATCTTATACAATAAAGGAACGTCTGGAGGCTTTACCATCCCTGACTTCAAACTCTATTACACAGCTTCAGTATTGAAAACAGCTTGGTATTGGCATAAAAACAGAGAAGTCAATCAATGGAATAGAGTAGAAGACCCGGATTTTAACCCACAAACCTGTGAACACCTGATTTTCAATAAAGGAGCTAAAAGTATTCAATGGAAGAAAGAAATCATCTTCAACAAATTTTGCAGGCAGAACTGGTTGTCAACCTGTAGAAGAATGAAAATAGATCCATGTCTATTGCCATGCACAAAACTCAAGCCCAAATGGATTAAAGACCTCAATATCAGGCTGAACACACTGAACCTGATAGAAGAAAAAGTGGGAAGTATTCTACAACATATCAGCACAGGACATTATTTCCTACGTATATCCCCAGCAGCACATACATTAAGGACAACATTGAATAAATGGGACCTACTGAAACTGAGAAGGTTCTGTAAAGCAAAGGACACTGTCACTAAGACAAAAAGGCAACCCACTGACTGGGAGAAGATCTTCACCAGCCCCGCAACAGACAAAGGTCTGATCTCCAAAATATATA
>NC_022009.1:84214053-84234426 GCF_000317375.1 Microtus ochrogaster
ACCCTATCCTATAGCCATACTGATGAATATCTTGCATATCACCATAGAACCTTCATCTGGCGATGGATAGAGATAGAGACAGAGACCCAAATTGGAGCACCGGACTGAACTCAAGATCCAAATGAGGAGCAAAAGGAGGGAGAACATGAGCAAGGAAGTCAGGACCACGAGGGGTGCACCCACCCACTGTGACAGTGAAATTGATCTATTGGGAGCTCACCAAGGCCAGCGGGACTGGGAGAATCATGGGATGAAACCGGACTTTCTGAACATGGCAGACAATGAAGGCTGATGAGAAGCCAAGACTATGGCACTCGGTTTTGATCCTACTGCATGAACTGGCTTATGGGAGCCTAGTCTGTTTGGATGCTCACCTTCCTAGACTTGGATGGAGAGGGGAGGACCTTGGACTTCCCACAGAGCAGGGAACACTTATTGCTCTTTGGACTGGAGAGGGAGGGGAAGGGGAATAGTGGGAAGGAAAAGGGAGGTGGGGAGGAGTTGGGAATTTTTTGAGTGAACGCTCATGATTTTATTGTCTTCATAATAAGATCAGCTTAGAACTGGATCACTTGGCTCTTTCTCTTCTTTTTACCTCCCAGTTCAAAATGCTTACATCTCTTAATTGCCAGCATCCTCTTAGATCTGCAGTTGGGCTCCACCTATTCCAGTATCAGCACAATCTTCTTTGCAGTTTTAGGAGGTGGAAATTTTTAATAAAAAACATGAAGCAAGAACAAAAAAATATTTCATGAATAAAATGAAAATTGACAAAAAATAGAAAGTTTTTTAAAATCAGTCTATCCAGACATTTAGCAAAGATTTCTTTTTAACAACATAGTTACTTACAAATTTTTCTTTCATCTTATTTTTTATTTATATTTGCATCTATCTTTTTAAAGTAAGATGAGCCAAGTGATAAAAACAAGTGAATGACTGACCAGTTGACACAATGTAAGTCACCATCTTCATTTAGGATTCCAACCAGCCTCTTAGACGGTATTCTCAGTGCTGGAGATAGGGACATTTGTCCATAAGACACAAGCTCTTGGGCTGGAGAGATGGCTCAGCGGTTAAGAGCATTGCCTGTTCTTCCAAAGGTCCTGAGTTCAATTCCCATTAACCACATGGTGGCTCACAACCATTTGTAATGAGGTCTGGTGCCCTCTTCTGGCCTTCAGGCATACATGCAGAAAGAATATTGTATACATAATAAATAAATATTTCAAAAAAAAGACACAAGCTCTTGGCTTTGACTGAGCTTCCATGCTATGGAGGAGACAGGCATGGAGAAGTATAATGATACTTATTTCTTGATAATAACAAATGCTCTGAAAAATAAGAAAACTTCATGGAAAGTTTGACCCTAACTCAAAGGAGGGAAAAAACTTTGTTGAAGGAAAGACAGAGAAAACTTTTAGCAATCATTTTATATTAGAGGCCTAGATAGTGTGAAAGAGGTGGATGAACTACAAGAAGATAGGAATGGAGAGTAGCAAGTAGAGAACTGGGTGGAGGGGCAAGAACAGTGATGGACATGGTATGTCCAAACAGTAGGTCAAATAGGTCAAGATGGGTACATCAGAGTGAGCAGCTGGACAAACAGGGCCTTACTGGGCAAGGTAAGGGAGCTTTGCTTTACTTAAATTATGATGGAAGGAGTTTTAGGTTGCAGTAGCAATGCTACATCATCTCATATACACATTTATTTACCCACCTTTCACAGAAAAGACTGAAATGATAGAAACCTCCTTAGGGTCTATTTTAGTAGTTTTTGAGCAGGCAGGATATGGCTTGAATCTTAGTCTTTTCAGTAGGTACAGGAGACTGGTGTCAGGATGTATTTTGGGGGAGAGCTGAAAGATCTTGTAAAATGCATTAGGAGAAGTGGAAGATGTGGGGAAGTCAATGGTACTAAATATGATCTTGTTTTGACCAGTTGACTAAATGGTAGTACATTTTGTTCACATGAGAATTGCAGAGAAAAAAAACACTTTTAGAGAAAATACTGAGCCTTTTAGTTATGGCAGGTTTGTGAACTTTGTGTATGTGAGTTGAGACATTCAGTGTAGAATGAGTATAAAATCTAGGAATCAGAGCTACAGTCTGGAACCCATAACTTATCAGAGACTAAATATGAACTGCCACAGAAATGGAAGTGAAAATCCAAGGATGGAGAAGATGGAGAAAGACAGAGTAGAAAGATCTGCTTAGTCAAAAGCCAATGATGTGGAGAGGCCAGGGAGGAATCCTATAAAAGTGGACAATGTCTAGGCATATTACATATCACCCAGGAGACTGCTCAGCAACACAGAAAGAGTAGAAATAGTAAGTATTAGAATGTTAATAACTCTCATCTACTTTGTTGTTTTCTAAGTAAAAGATGTATGAAGTTTTGTAAATGAACTCTTCCAAAGGACTTCAAAATAGAGAACTACAGAAACAAGAGAAGCAAGAATCCAAGGAACCATTTTCACAAAGGGATAGAGTATTGGGCAAAGTATGAAGGATCTCTCTTAAACTATATCTTAAAATAAATCAACAACATCTGACAGCTTATTGAAAAGGGCAAAATAAAATATGCTGATCAGACATCTTATAACCCTGTAACATTTGAGAGAAGAGAAGACTTCAGATTTAAGAAATGAGGGATGGACATTAACATGCTTTGGTCTCCAGTGAATTCAGAAACAATTTGCGATTAGGAGAAAAGGAGGTAAGACTTACAGATGAAGGCATATTTTCAGTCCAGATGGATTTGAATAAACTTACATGTGCAGGAATAGTTTTGCTTTTTTTTTTTTTTTTTTTTTTGCCCAGGCCTCCTTAGTCTTATTCCCCATGGAAAGGTGAATGTGTTATCCACCCATTTGACAGCCAAAAGACACAGGACAATCAGATGCTATAGGGAGTCAAGTTAAAGCAGGAACTCAGCTTATTACTGTGAGTGTCAACTTATATAGGTTAAGTCACATCATGTGATGTGGAGGTACCTCCAGCCAATGAGAGACAGCAAGCCCTCCCTCTGGTTGGAGGGGAGTCTATATAGATTTTGCTGTTTTATCCTCCCTCAGTGACTTTGAGACATATTTCAAACTTGAGCCAGGCTTTTCTCTGTCCTACAGGACTCAAGGTACAGGCCCTGAACTTGAGCTAGGCTTTCCTTTGTCCTACAAGCCTCGAGGAACAGGTCCTAAGACAATTTTGTGTCAACATTTCCCTGTCTTGTTTTATATCCTAGCCCCTACACTGGACACCAAGTCAGAATAGCCCACTGGGAAAAGAGTATGAGTCAGGGCCACCCTTATTCAGAGTTTCAGCCTGGATACCTTCAAATTGAGAGTTCATCTGTGGGGTGAGATGTATTGAGCCTATCATAATGTATTCAAAGGGCCATGATACTTATATCTGTTTTTGGAATGCTTGTTTAAGCCTTTGGATAACACATGGGCCAAAAAGACAGATCAATAAACAAATAGCCATCTGCCCATTTAGGGAAGAGATGAGTGTGGTAAGCCATGGTGACCAATTAAACCAGGTCTCATAGGGGGTCCTTGACTTTCACAAATCAATATCCTTTCTTAACTCATCTAGGGTTCTTGTCATTTTCCTGAAATGGTCCACATAGAAACAACCTTCTTTCCCAAGTGCCCTGAAAATTTCTCCCTGTTCCATAAACAACAAGTGTTAGTGTCTCCTATTTTGTAAAGTTACCCTGCTATGAAATCTAAAAACTTTTGTAAATAATGTAATGCAGTCTCTGTCTTTTCTAATTATGTTCTGTTCAGTCCAATCACGTCCCCAGGAAAAACAACAGTAATCAGGAGCTATCCCTGATCCCTCCAAATGCCCAATGATCAGATCATTCATATAAACATATAGAAGGGTATTATCTTTGTCAAAATAAGGAGAGAGTATACTATACAAATATTGTTGCCAAAAGGCCAGACTATTGGACATCCCCTGCATGAGAACAGCCTACTTGTATCTTTCATCAGGTCAAGACGAGTTAACGGTAGGAATTGGAAAATGCAAACTTTTCACAATCCTCTTCATAAAGAGAAATTGAGAAGAAGCAGTTCTTTAGATGGATTACAATGAGGTGAAACTGCAAGGGGATTGCTGGGACCCAATGTAAGCCCCATAAAGGGGCCCCTACTATCTCCATATGGGCATTGATTGCTTGTAGGTCCTGTAACATTCTCCAGGTCACATTAGGCTTACATATCACAAACACAGGGCAATTCCAGAGACTCATCATGGGCCTTATCTATCCCTCTTTAAGCAGATTTCTGGTGATTTCCTTGAGCATTAAGTTTAAATTCAGATAATGGCCACTGCTTCACCCATATTGGCTTTCCAGGTGCCCACCTCATGGGAGGACACTGTGGGTAGTGGCCTCTACTATTGGGGGTGAATCCAGGTGTCAGGGGTCTGCCTGATGATACCTTGCTCAATTTTATCATCATAAAATGCTAGGTGATGATGGTAATAATGGCATCCATTTGTCCTAACAAATCTTTCCCAGGAAGTTTGCAGACAAACAAATCTGATCCCCAGGAGGATCAGAGGTCTGAACTTTCCTTTGTTTCTGTTCAGCCCCACACAAGTGTATATTCATTCCCTCCTGACAAGGATGGAGCCCCCTTTTTTGTCCCCTTCCCATCTCCCATTTTATCCTTTCTAGGGTAGCTGGAGACATAAGGAGGTGGCCACTCCTTGTCGCAGACAAGATCTACTTTCCTTTTTGTCTTTGCCTCTGCCTGCTGTATTCCTTCCCCCTGGGACTGCTCTTCAGTAAATTGTGCTTATTTTTGATCTTCCCCCTCATCTGTTACCTTTTCTCCCATTCTTTTGGTTAATTGGTTACTTTTGTATTCTTCAGACCTCTCCCCATCTTTGACCTTTTCCTTACCCACCATTGGGGAAGGCAGAGCAATGGGGTGAAAACATGCCTTAAGGGCCATAATAGTTGGGTAGAATCCCAATATTGGGGTATATCAAAATATTTTCCCCTTTCTCTGGCCAGAATCTCCTCCTGGTTCTACGTGCTCCATGAGAAAAAGATTCCTGGTGGGTACCCAGGGGGCCAGGGTAATTATATCCTCCCATACCTTGATGTCAGGGTTTCTGTCCTACCTAGTTCCCACAATCGCTAAGTCCCAAAGAAAATCACACAAAGGTCTACATTAACTATAAACTGATTGGCCCATTAGCTCAGGCTTCTTATTAACTCTTATAACTTACATTAGCCCATTATTCTTGTCTATGTTAGCCATATGGCTTGATATCTTTTTCAGCGAGGCAGTCTCACATCTTGCTTCTTCTGTGGTGGATTCACAACTGCAGAGGAATGGGCTTTCTCCTTCACAGAATTCTCCTGTTCTCATTGCCTCACCTCTACTTCCTGTCTGGTGGGCCTGCCTATACTTCCTGCCTGGCTACTGGTCAATCAACATTTATTTAAAATATAATTGAAACAATACAGACCATTTTCCCACATCAATGCCTAGATTTCACTGTGGTCTGACAAGTCCAGGCCTTGGGAGAGTAGCATATATCTCAGTGTCTTAAGCGCTGGGTCATTTTTGTGTGAAGTTGCATTAGCCATCATGGGGTCCCACTCACCTAGACCAAATGCTTTGCCCTGGGACCAGTTGCCCCACGTTTGTCACCAGTTGCCTGTTCTCCTTAGCCTTATTTCCCAGGGAAAGTTAAGTGTGCTATCTGACTGTTCCATAGCCCCAAGATGCAGGACAATCAGATCAGTATCCCCAAAACACAGGACAACCAGACGCAATAGGGAGTCGCGTCAAAGCAGGAACTTGATTTATTATTGTGAGCGTCAGCTTATATAGGTTAAGTGACATTGTGTGAGGTGAGAATACCTCCAACCAATGAGAGATAGCCAAGCCCTCTCTCTGACTGAAGGGGCATCTACCTAGATTTTTCTGTCTCATCCCCCCTTGGTAGCTTTGAGACCATACTTCAAACTTGAGCCAGGCTTTTCTCTGTGATACAGGCCTTGAGGTACAGGCCCTGAGAAAATTTTGGCCCAACAGTTCCTGTTTACTACTTTCTAAAATTTTATTTATTTTGTACCTATGGGTATTTTACATGAATGCATGTCTATGCATCATTTATATATCTGAATCCAGGGGTGGAAGACAGAAGACAGAGTAGAGCTACAGATAGTTATAAACAACTGTGTGGGTATTTGGGTTTGAACCTAGGTCCTCTGGAAGAACAGTCACTGTAATTAATGACTGAACCTTGACCTCATCCCTCCTGTTTAGTACTTATAAATAACCCAGAATGAAAATTAGTTAGACCATTTAGGTGGTGATGAATGAGTCAGGGAATGGATGACAAATCTTATCACTCTGTGGTCAGACATCTTGTAATATCTTTTCCAGCACTGTCCTCACCAGGCATCTGAGCACTGGGCATGTCCAGTGCTCACACAGCAGTGATCACAATTGAGTTTTGTTGACAATTAATTTGGTTCACTTATAGTATGGGAAGAATGTATCCACTTATCCATTTTTGGAAATGAACTTCCACACAAGGCCAACTTTTGGGAAAATGTTGTTTTTGTTTTGCTCCTTTTTTTGGGGGGGTTTCTTTTAAAATACATTTCATCAGATTTAAGAATATTGTCTTAACTCTTGGTAAGCTAACAAATCACTGAGTTTCAGAATTAGTAATATAATATTCCCTTATTTGGAAATGACATTACAAAATAAAAATTATCTTTACCACATACTGAAAGAACAAACCCTGCTAAGCTCTCAGCTGTGCTGAGATCTGGTATTCACTCAAGTTGATCCCAGCCTTTTTTCTGGCTCAATCTCTGTATAGTTTAAGATACTTTACAATAAAGTTACTGGCCTGGACTAATCCATGCTCTCTTAACTTACATAAAATATGTGATTCTCTTCTCTAACAGAAAGGGAAAGAAGTACATGCAATTCAGTCTCCAGTGGTGTGTAATTCCAGAATCATTTCCAGTTGACTTTAGGATATGTTTTACAATTAAGCTCATGATGAGGGTCCCTTACTTTTGGGAATTTACTTACAAAATAATTTAAACACAGTGAAAGTTGGTTCCTTTTGAGCAGAAAATATTCCAGCTTTCCCTTTCTGATGTACTCTTGGAAAACAGCCCTGACCTTGCTTAGTGTCCTCTCTAATGCTGAGTCTTTAGATTTCAAGATCTTCCCCATGGAGTGTTCAGTTCCTTTAAGGCTAGAGCTAAATGTTAGAAAATGTACCACCTGGGAATGTTGAGGGGACAGATACCAACACATCTGCTAAGCAGGGCTGAGAAGTGATACTGAAATCTTTTTCTCAATCTAATGCTGGTTTACAAAACATTAGATAGTGCAGGCCAGACCCTTGAGCTAAAGTCTATCTATGAAGTTTTTTTCTCTTTATAACTCTGAAATCTTTGGCAAATTACTTAATTTTTCCAATCTCTTAGTCTATAATTTTGTTCCCTGTGGGTTAGTGGTGAGGATTAAATGAACTAATACTCAGTCCTTAGATAACACAAGTTGCTCAATAAATGACCAAAGTCAACTTAACTCTTATTGCAATCTATAGAAGAAACTAAAAACCACCTCACACAGAAAGATGCATTTTCTAAAGAAACATATCCACTTATAGCTATCTTAGACAAATGCACTGTTACTTCAGAATATCTCTGTTTATGTATGAAGCAACAAAAAGTTAAACTGCCAGTTGTTTTGGTGTTACTGATCATTTATCCCTGCTATGACTATCTCCTGAATCTGGTGGCCCTGAATAAATACCTTACCATAACAGGACATCTAGTGTGTGATTTGTAACACTGTGCACTACAGTGAATAACAGTTGCAGTGACTAGAGAAAAATGATACAGTCCTATGTGAAGATGAGGCAAAAAGAAGCTAGAAAAGTCACTTTGAAGACAGATGGAGTAGTTAAACAAATGTGGACAAGATAAGAAAGCTGATTGGTTATTTTTGCTATTTGGAAGTTGGGAATGAAGACACTGTCACTATGGCAGAGTATCATTCTTAAGACCATTGATGGCAGCATATTTCAAGTACTATCAGGATGTCTGCAATTTCCAGTGTTTCATGAAAGCTTTCTTTTAAAAAATAAAATTTTTATAAATTTTAAATGTAGGTGAAATTTATCAAATTGGCCATTTGCTATTTTTGATTTCTCTAGATGATTATTTCTTGTTAAAATTATAGGGAATAGAGAAAAAACATTGTTTTAGACATTTAAAAGTATCCCTAAGCTAAGTGTAATGGTGTTTGTCTGTAGTCCCAATATTCACATTGAAGGCTGAGATGGGGGATTCTGAGTTCAAAGCAATCTGTACTAAAGAAGGAAGAGTGCATAAAAAATAATCAAATAAAAATAAAATAAACAGCTAGGAGGTATTGTCATGCACCTTTAATCCCAGCACTCAGAAGGCAGAGCCTGACAGATCTCCGTGAGTTCAAGGCCAGCCTGGTCTACAAGAACTAGTTTCAGGACAGCTTCCAAAACTACAGAGAAACCTTGTCAAAAGAAAAAAAACTAAAATGAGATAAAACTTATTATTTTATTTTGGTTTGGTTTTGGGGACAGGGTCTCAGGCAGCCTAGGCTGTTCTCAAACTCCCTAGGTAGCTGAGAATGATCTTGAACTAACTCAAGATCCTCCGGCTTCCACCTCCCTGCTACAAAGGTGTGTGTGTCATCACACCCAGTCAGAGGATAAAAAAGAAGAGAAAAAGGTTTTATGTGAACAAAACTAATTTGTTCTAAATAGCTTGTTTAAATAGAGAAAATTGAGATCTAAAGGGATCTGTCTATCTAACCAAACTGCTAGCTGCCACTGTACCACAGCTACTTTCCATTAGAGAATACGGCAGTTTTTGTCTAATGGTTTCAGTTTTCTGACTGCAGTCTCAAGGAAGGCAAAAGATCTTGAGAGAAGATCAATATGAGTGAGTGAATCTACATAGGTGGGTGAAGAAACTAGTACTTTGTGACGGGAAGGCATCAGGATCTCCTTTCCTGTATTAAATTCTCCAAGACTAAGGACAAGGACTTAGTGCCAAAGCAGAAGGAATCTCAAAATACTGCAATGTTGCCGAATAAATGGAATGTAGTCATGTTTGGCTCAGGCAGAATATATCCATCCACCGCTGCATTAAGAGGCCAAGAAGTATCATGTGTAACCAAAATGACTATTTTTGTTACAATTGAGGATGATTTTTATACTAAAAGGTGTTTAAAAATTTCAAGGCAGTGATGGATGGTTTTTTATTTTTAAGTGTGAACTATCACCAGATGTCTATCACTTAACCAGAAAGAGACAATTTACAATACTGGAGTATCTAATTTTTTAGGATCAAATGCTGTAAAGACCCCATTTAACTAAGATTTTGGTATATCATTTTTGTCATTTTGTGTATTTTTACATGTGTGTGTTTATACATGTATATGTTTATATATGTGTATGTACACATTTTAGTTGCTTTTCTTCTTGTGTCAAAAAAGAACTGACAATGAACCATTTAAAGGAAAAACACTTATTCTGGTTTTCAGTCAAGTGGTACTGTTATTCCATCATGGCAAGAAAAGCATGGTGGTGAGAGGGCCAGGAGAAGGGAAACAGACCAGGGAAGGAGTGACTTAGGCAGTGCAGTCTCTTTCTTTGTGCTGGCGGAAACTGTAGCTGGATTTTTGTAAAACTCAGAGTCCACCATCCACTAACCAACTGGGTACCTACATGGCTGAAAGGAAGGGATGGGGAAGGAAGTTGAGAGGGTTCTTTTTTACCCGAGGTTGGCCACTGCTAGACGAAAACAGTAAGCAGTCAGCTAAAGAATGTTAGGTGATGGATAAACTTCTTCCCTAGAGACCAGGGCTGTCAAGAGAAAGAAGTTCATTTACTTCTAGGAATTCAATTTCTATAGTTACTGCAACAGTCACAGCTCCATAAAAATAGAGGAGATGTTCAAAATTGTGGGGTTCTGGATAGCAGACAAGAGACAGGAAAAACATGCAATCTGCATAAGAAGCCCCTGGTCACACTGGACCTGCCCTCAGGAAACAGTGACTAGAAAGTAGACTAGGCTATGGTGTCCAGGGACATCATGCCCAGCCATGACTTTCTCCCTCTACTAAGGCTTTACCTCCTGAAGTTTCCACAACTTGCCCCAAAACAGCACTGCTAGTGGGGACCAAGTGTTCAAGTACCTGAGTCTGTGGGGACATTTTTTTATATTCAATGTATGCATTCATCCCTTTTGAGCCATAACTAGTTTGAAAATAACTTTTAATGCATTATGCTCAGCATATATAATATGAAATGGATGTTCTTCAGGTCATTGTACCTAAGCAATACAGTGTAACACTACTTACATAGCATGTTCATTTTAGTAGGTATCATAGGCAATCTTAAAATGATTTAAGCTATGCAGAAGGATGTGTGTAGGTTGGAGACACTATCCTATTCCATATGAGAGACTCCAGCATATTCAAGTTTTGGTACTTGTAGGGGCTTGTGTACCATGTCCCTACAGGCAATGAAGGATAAGTGAAAACATACTATTTTTTTTTTTACATTCTCAGAATTTCAAGTTGTACATGCATTTGCCTCTGCATGGCATTGAGAAATAAATGTCTTCCTTGTTTTTTAAAAAAATGATGCCTAGTCCCTGTCACAGTGCTCATGCAAATGTCTCTAACTAGCAGACCTGTTGTGTGTTACTGTGTGGACTTGGAATGTGTTTTAAAATAATCACAAATCCAGATTCTTGCTTATATCTTTAATCTTGCCTTGTGGGAAAATACAATATCTCTCTTTGGTTCCCTTCTTTCTTGATTAATCAGTAATATGTTTACTAGATAGATTCTTCCTCTGCTCTTCCTATCCACCCACTCTGGGGGATTTTAATTACATTTGAGGTAAATTTGCATGCTGACAATTCAAACAAATATGCAAGTGCTTTCTCAATTTTGTCTCTTGTTATCTTCTGTCTGAATATAATTTTCATTAAAAATAATAAGCAGGCATTCCCACAATTCTTAAAAAGTGTGCCGATTGAGTAATATTATGAAAACTACATTCATCATATTCTTCTTTTTGAATAAAACAAGAAAGGTTTCCATTTTTATCAACCTGTATTTTGTCTGTTAGAGAAAAATGCAATGTGGGGGGCAGTGTATGCTTGCCACAGTGAGCCCTGCACTGAACACAGGAATTTTGTCTAGCAGTGCCATGATCCAGAGTACAGCATTTCACACATGTCGGGAGTTCATAGAAATACTCTGTTCTGTAAGTCACTTGTCCGTTATCACTGAAGACAATAAGTATTTGATACAAAATAAAAGCAATGGGAACTAACTCTACTAGTGAATATGTACTCAGTAAGAACAAACAAGAAAGCCAACATAGTTCACTCCTGTTGGAATTATTTTATGGTATTTAAATACATCTTACACTATGTTGTGCAAGAATTGTTAAATGGGAACTCTGAAAATCAGCCTGGAAAATTGACTATTTCCATTCTGTAAAATATATTATTTACTCTCCTAAATTGCATAGTCAATGTTTTAAAATCTGTCAGGCATTGCTTGATAAAATCTCAATCCCCCCCAACTTCAGACCCTTTCCACATCTTAAAAACTGTAAAAAAACAAAAAAGAATAGAAAGAACAAGTACGGGATTCCAAATTATTGTGTAAATGAAATTTTCTGTTGGCATTTGAAACCGTGAGTTTAAGATAGAAAAATGGCTCATCTTTTCTTAGAAAAATAGCTTTATTTTTGTAGACCTCTATTCTTCTTGGTTGAGATGTGATCTGTCTCTTGTCGTCACAGTCACTAGCTTATGGACTTGGCCAGCACTCATGTTCATGATTCTATAATGTCAAATGTATAAGGTTTTTTCTAACTGCCTCTGAAAGACACACTTCTCTACTCAAAATTCTCAGCAGCTGTCTTTTACAAAAGTCATCTCCTCAGAATTTCTTCTGCAACTTTTGCAGCTGAGCCCTGTGTGAAAACCTGTCTTCTGAAAAAAGTAGCTTCATATAGATCATCTTGATGCAGAACTAGTCTGTGAATCAAATCCTAATCCTCCTATAAGCCAGACAACTACTGCATGTACTGAGCTAAACCCCTAGCCCTAAAATTTGTTTGTCTTAAATTTTATTTATTTGTTTTTAACTTTTTTACATTTTTATTTAAAATAAGATTATATTGCTTTCCTTTTTCTCTTTCCCTCCTCTAACTCTTCCCAGGTAATCTCTCCTCAATCTCTCACACATCCCCCACTCTCAATTGGATAGCTTCTTTCCTTTAGTTATTGGTGTGTGGGGGGGGGTTGTGCATATGCATTTGCAAAAAATATAAATATAACCTGCTAAGTCTATTTTTGTTGCTTGTGTGTATATTGTTTCAGGACTGACAACTTTGTATTGACCCCAATATAGGGGATTATCTCTGGGAGAGTCTAATTCTTCTCCCAGAAGTCATTAGTCTATAGTTCTTTATCTATGGGTAAGACCCCATGAAAATTTCCCCTTCCATATTAGTATGTCTATAGATATTGCCATTGATTCAAGTTTGCTTATGACATTCCTAGAAAGATTGACAGGATACATCCTGTTAGTGTGGCTCTTATATAATTTCCACTCCCCCTTCATCAGTGTGTCCTGAGCCATAGGTGTAAGAACTATGGTGTATATGTATTCATTGGAGGTGGGCTCCACATGATCTGTTGTCCTCCGCACTATTTCTATTTGCAGTTTTCTATGATGGTCTCCATTTGCTGTGAAGAGATGCTCTTTTGATAAAGGATGGTAGCTACACTTATCTGTGAGTATAAGAATAAGATTTAGATATATACTTCCCTGCTCCCATATCCACCCTTCTCTTATCCCAACCATCCCATTTCCCCAAGTGCTCCCCATCCTCCCCTTCTCACTTTTCTCTCCCCATCTCCCCTTACCCCCATCCCACTCCACCCCCAAGGTCCCAGTTTTTTGCCGGGCAATCTTGTCTACGATGGGATGGTTGGGATAAAGGAAGGGTGGATATGGGAGCAGGGAAGTATATATCTTAATTAAGGGAGCCATCTTAGGGTTGGCAAAAGAATTGAACCTAGAGGGTCTCCCAGGTGCCCAGGGCCATGTCCCAAGTTAGTTCCTTGGTCAGCTGAGGATAGGGAACCTGAAATGGCCCTATCCTATAGCCATATTGATGAATATCTTGCAAGGGCCATGTCCCCAGTTAGTTCCTTGGTCAGCTGAGGATAGGGAACCTGAAATGGCCCTATCCTATAGTCATATTGATGAATATCTTGCATATTACCATAGAACCTTATCTGGCGATGGATGGAGATAGAGACAGAGACCCACATTGGAGCACTGGACTGAGCTCTCAAGGTCCAAATGTGGAGCAGAAAAAGGGAAATCATGAGCTAGGAAGTTAGGACCACAAGGGGTGCACCCACCCACTGAGACAGTGTGGCTGATCTAATGGGAGCTCACCAAAGGAAGCTGGAATGGGACTGATAGAGCATATTATCAAACCAGACTCTCTGAACGTGTCAGACACGGAGGGCTGACTGAAAAGCCAAGGACAATGGCACTGGGTTTTGATCCTACTGCATGTACTGGCTTTGTGGGAGCCTAGTCTGTTTGGATGCTCACCTTCCTAGACCTGGATGGAATGGGGAGGACCTTGGACTTCCCACAGGGCTGGGAACCCTAACTGCTCTTCGGACTGGAGAGGGAGGGGGAGAGGAGTGGGGGGAGGGGGAGAGGGTAATTTATGGACCCAATTTCTGGTGGCACAAGGGGTAACACTTTTATCTGAATCACTGATTTTATCAAATAATATGAGTGAATACTCGCCAATTTCTGAAGTAATCAATTTCTTCAAGTGTATTTGAAATGTTAATTTTATCAGGGTTCAAGCTGCTAAAATGTCCAGAGTAGATCATTAAATTTCAATAGGGAATAGACTTAATATTTAACATAAACAGTCAAGTCATTTTGGCTGCCTGCATCCAACACCATATTTAGAAAGCCTTCTGTGTAACCATGGGAACGGTTTGCCTAAGCCCTGTTGTTTGTGTAAATCCAATTCATTCCGAATTAGCTGAGATGTGGGTGGGGAGGGCTGTTTGATTTATATCTTTTTTTGCAAGTTACTTCTTTAAAATTGAAGGGAAGTTAAAAATGTTTCTCTCTCTCTCTGTCTCTCTCTCTCTGTCTCTCTCTCTCTGTCTCTCTCTCTCTCTCTCTCCTGAAGCATGAATAAGATTATGAAGCAGGAAGAGTTCTCTTTTCGCTTCTAATGGCAACAGCATTGTCGTGAATAAAATATAAGGAACAGATCTTTTGTAATTAAAAAATATGTCCTATATTTGTTTTTTCTTTGGTTTGTTTTTCCTTAATATTGTTCATTGAGGAATATTCTCTTTCTGTGTATAATTTTATAAATGATGTAAAATCCTAATACAAATTTACTCATGCTAACATTCTCTTTTATGTACTAGGGTATTTTATGAATGATCTGACATGTATCATAAACTAGGCTTACTTCCCTGAAACTACTACAACTGAGCAACTGAGGAAATAAGACAGTTTTGCTGTATAGAGCACTAAGGAAAGAGAAGACCTGGGCGGTCTGCATGGGGAGTGCCCAGGACAATGAGAGAAAGGGGGGAGGGAGGAAGACACCATTCTGCTAGACAATAATAGTGAGCTCCATTCTGCATGTCTCCTGTTGGAAATACACTTCAGGCATTCTTAATCCATTATTGTTTTGCTTATCTTCAAAGGTTAGGTAAAACTTAATTAGATTCATGGTATTTTGCTAGTTTCAAGCCACACCAAAGTAATTGTTAAATTTTCATTTGTGGGTGGAATATGTAATATGGATGCACATATACATGTAGGTGTGCTGTGTGGGGCAGGTGTACAAACAGAAGAAGCTGTGCTGGCTATTTTACATCAATATGACAAAGTTAGAGTCCTCTGGAAAAGCAAAACTGAACTGAAGGAAGGCTTCTGCCTGATTGACTGGCAGGAAAGCCATGTTCTTGACTGATGATTGATGTGGGAGGAAACAGACCACTGTGGATAACACTACCCACTCAGTGTCATCCTGGAAGGTATAAGAAAGCAGGCTGGGAAATCCATGAGAAAGAATCCAGTAAACAGTACCCTACTGCATCAGTTCTTGACTCCAGTTTCTTACTTTGAGTTCCTTTCCTGACTTTTGTGGATGGTAAACTATAAGATATACATATCTCCACACTAAGACAGGCATTTTCCATCTTTTGTTTGTTTGAGATAGGAACTCTCACTGACCTCGAATTTGACAAGCAGTCTAGAGTAGCTGACTAGTTACTCCTTCAGGATCTGCCTACCCCTCCATACCCAGTGTTGGGATGGCAAGCATGCATGATACCAAACCCAGTTGTTTTTTGTTTGTTTGTTTGCTTGTTTGTTTTTAATGTGTGTTCTGAGACCAAACTTGAGTGTTTTTATTTACAAGTTCTTTGCCAACTGATCCATTTCCTCAGCTCCAATATTTGCTGAATTTTCATTAATTGACTATACATTACAAATATGTCTGTATATGTCAGATTCTCTTCTTTCTTGCAAATGATAGTTCAACTATCTATCTCCCTCAACAAAGAGTAAGTTGTAGGCAGGGAATACTCTTTTCTTTCCTAGAGTCTAGGACACTGCTCCTGAGAAGCCATAAATAGATATTCTGACTAGCAAATGCACATTAAAATGCAAAGATAGCGGAGATGCTGAGGGTAAACAGACTTTGTTGATCACTGCATCTGGCTTAGGGATAAAAGACTTGCTAGAAGGTGGGTTATGGGTTTTAGAAGAGGAGAGATAGAAGAAAGGGAAAGAAAAAACCATTAAGGTGTCAGTCCTGAAAAGACATATATGGTAGAGAGGAAAAAGAGGCCACTGACAGGTCTTACTGTACTGTGAGTGAGGTGGAAAGTCATTGAAGTCTGCAGAGAAGAAAGACAGTTTGTATTCCCACCATTCGGCAATTATTACAAAGAACTATCTGAATAAACTACATGACTATAGTGATCACTGATGTATTCAGTGGGTCATCAAACATGACCCTCAGCTGCAGTCTGGACCTGCATGTCACCATGGTCCCGGGTTGTAGTCAGCCAAGATCAGCATGGCCTTGGTGGTGGCACAGTCCTTGTATACCAACATGGTCACAGGTGGCAGCCCAGACTCTGAGTATATTGTGGCCTTTGGTGGCAACAAGAGTCATGAATGTCAATAGCGATCTGGCTACAGTAGAATCAGGGACCCAGACATAACCTTGGCAGTAGTCTAGACCCAGACATCACCCTCACCTGCATGGCAAACAAGCCCACCATGTCAGACTGTTTCTCATCACCTTTGCTTTTTCAGTTCTATCTCTTTCCACAGTACCACAGTACTTCTCTTTCTCTACAATTTTGCTATCATGTATTTGTTCATCAAACTGGCACCTGGCCTGTAGATGCCTTCAACCAGCCTGGATTGGGATGACAAAATCCAGGATTTCTTTCACCTGCCTGACCAAGTGGCACCAGGATGGCCTCTGAATGCTGTCAGCCAGCCCAGACTGTGAGAACCCAGTAGAAGGTAAACTTTAGAAATTGCTTCCTGCAGTAATCAAAGGATCTTTGAAATGCTTATTAAATACAGTTTTCACTTTGCTTTCTTCATCTCCTAGGATCTTTTTACCAAATTCCTTAGAACTTCTCACTCATACCCAATGAAATCTATCCAATTCCAAATTAATATTGTTGAAATATATATTACAAATTCCCTGCCTATAGATTATGAGACAGGAGAAAATACTGAATATACCAAGAGTGATGTGTGGTAGGATATAGGCAAGCCATTAAAGTAGTCATCCTTTTCTAACCATAAGCAATGGGTTCTGGAACCACAAAGTTCAGCATTGCAGATGTTCCAGTCCTATATACAAAACTTTATATAATTTGTATTTAGGCTACTAGCATCCCCCTAGATATTTGGAATCATTTAAATTAGTTATTGTATAGTTAGCTTTGATTGTCAACTTGAGACAGACTAAAATCATCAGGGAAGAGTCTCATGTCATAGGGACTGTCAATATATCAGATAGGTCCATAGGTACTTTTCTGGGTAGATTTTCTTCATTATTAATTGATGTGAGAAGATCAAATTCTTGTGTGTGGTATCATTCCCTGGGCTGGAAATTGTACACTGCAGTACAGAGAACAAGCTAAACAGTAGAAGGCATCCAACATGCATTTATTTTCTCTGCTGTGACTGTAGATGTGATATGACTGGAAGTTTGAAGTTCCTGCCTTGACATCACTGTAAAGAAGGACTGTAACCTAAAATTATGAGCTGAAATAAGATGTTTTCCACATGCACTTTTTGTTGCGGCAATAGGAAACAAAACTATAATAATTATAACACCTAATATTATTTAAGACATATAGTCACACTGTATTATGTGAAGAATGCCTAGGTTAAAGTCTGGGTGTATTCAGCACACATTCATTAAAATATTTTCTGTTCATGGTTGGTTGAGTGTGAGAGGGTTGACTCACTGAGATTCTTAAGTGTCATCCTTTATATCACTCATTCATATTTAGGTGAAGCCTGACTGAGTGTTCCACAATCTCTAACCATTTATGATCACAACTGCTGCTCCAGAGGTAAAATCCTTGTTTTCAACAACTTCTAGCCAACAACCTGCATATACAACAAACAGCATCTATCTATCATTCATGACAGATACATCACAAAAATTGGAAATATAATTTAGAGATGTATTTGTAAATCAGCATGATATCATCAGACTACATTGGTTTTTATGAACAAATCAGGTAGTTTTTATGTTAGGACCCTAAAACTTTTCAAGATTTGATCCTAACCCTTTATTCACAATAAAGTGATGGCACAAACATTGTTCTTACAACAAGAATTTTCACTTAAGAGAGAACATGACAAGTGACTTCCAGGTGAATAAAAGAGGGAGAATTTTTTCTGACTCTGTTAAACAGCTTTCATCTAACCCATGGCACTTTCACCTCACTATTGAGAAAGAACTTTTTCCTTTTTGGCTCTCATCTGTGTCAGATTTTGTAACTTTCGAAATGCATTTGCAAGTAAAGGTTCCAAGATATTCTTACAATAAAACAGGTTGGTGTTCTTGCTTCTTTTTGATTTTCACTGATAGCAAACATTGTTGAAATTGATAGCTATTTACAAATGGAAATCTGTTTAATAACCTGTGAATTCTGCATTGATATTTTTCTCTGCCAGCATTACTAGTAGCATGACCTCCATTTCCATGAACACATACTATACTGTGCTTATTCTAAGAAGACAGAAACCAAACCTGACAGAATAAATATTTTGAAAGAGTTCATTTTAGAAAACAATTGTAAGATCATCCAGCAATTGAGAGCAGCCCTGGACTTTCTGGGTAGACTTATGCACCTGTTTAGACCCTCAGTGAAGGAGCTGGTATGCAGGGAGAAAAAAAGGTGGGCCAAAGTGCTTAGAAACCTGAGTGCTTGCACTGTGAAATAAGTTTAAGTCTAAAATATCATTGAATGTTTTTTGATTCTTCTGTTTTTCAAGGTCCTGATGGTACTGATATAAATAAAACATCAAATATCCAAATTCTTAAAGAAGAGTAAGTATAGGAGTCTTTTAGTTACAGAACCTGAAATACTGAGGGGAACTGGGAACCAACAGGGAGGATTTCTGTGGGTGGGCTATTCCACAACTCGCCATGCCCCAACATCTGCCTGTTTGTTTGCAAACTCAGTGGAACCTTGGAACACAGATTGCTCCAAAACTGAGGGGAACTGGGAGGTAAGACAACAGCCACAGGGCCAGACAGCCAGACACCCCACTTTTTAGAACCTCCTCAGTGGGACAAAACCCAAAGGCCCCTCCTCAACTTCCTTGGCTTTTCTAGCCAGCCATCAGGGAGTATTCCTGTGACTAGGCTATCCTCCACCCTTCCCTGCCCTAAACCTGCCTATTTACCTGTGAGATCTGTAGAACCCTGAAACACAGTTTGTTCTAATACAGAGGGGACCTAAGAGCCTGTGAGCTCTGTGGAATACTGAAACAATGCTTGCTCCAATACTGAGGAGACCTAAAAGATAGCCACAAAAATGACTGTACCAAGATGCCAAGACACTGGTGGCCACATTTGAAGAAAGAGATTGGTAGGCACCAATGAAAAAGTTTCTCCAACATCCTAAAAAGCAACATGGTAACACCAGAACTCGGTGGACACACAAAAGGAAGATTGGATCATCCTAACCCAGAAGAAATAAAAGAAAAGAACTTTAAATGCAACTTTATGAAAATGATGGAGACTTTTAAAAAGGAAGTGAAAAACTCCCTTAAAGAAATGGAAGAGAAGACTAACAAAAAGTTGGAGCCAGGTGGTGGTGGCACACGCCTTTCATCCCAGCACTTGGGGGGCAGGAGAATTGTCTATATTCTGTTAATTATGTTTTAAATAAATGTTGCTTGTCATAGACAGAACCTGGAAACAACTTAATGTCTTTTGACAAAGAAATGGATAAGGAAAATGTGGTACATTTACACAATGGAGCACTACACAGCAGAAAAAATAATGACATCTTGAATTTTGTAAGCAAATGGATGGAACTAGAAAACATCATTTTGAGTAAGGTAACCCAGACACAAAAAGACAAGTATCACCTGTAATCACCCATAAGTGGTTTTAAAACATTAAGCATAGAAAACCAGTCCACAAATCACAATCCCAGAGAACTTAGACAACAATGAAGACGCTAAAAATGACATACAGAGATATAATCTACATGGGAAGTAGAAAAGGACAAGATTTCCTGAGTAAATTGGGAGCATGGGGACCATGGGAGAGGGCTGAAGGGGAGGTGAGAGGCAGGGAGAAGATCTGAGAAAAATGTAGAGCTTAATAATAAAAATCATTAAAAAATAATAAGAGTCATACACGTCTTCTACCCTGTTTTCTTAACTTTGTTGGTGACAGTGAAGTGCAGGAATGGCCTGAGGGGCAACATCAATATAGGAGGACATAGTCACAATGAGAAGTTGTGATCCAGTATGAAGGGTTTGATGTGGCTTCGAGGTTGGTGTTTTTGTAAAGTAGAAGATAGTTTATTTTTTCTCTGAAAGCTAAAAACAGAACTTGGAGATTGATTTATAACCACATAGATGGTTTGATTGGAAATGTGTCTTCTACTGGCTGTAGCTAAAAAGCAGTCATTTCTCTATAACATCATCATGACCTTAAATTAGCATG
>NC_022009.1:84234526-84237738 GCF_000317375.1 Microtus ochrogaster
AAAAACTCCCTTAAAGAAATGGAAGAGAAGACTAACAAAAAGTTGGAGCCAGGTGGTGGTGGCACACGCCTTTCATCCCAGCACTTGGGGGGCAGAGGCAGGTGGATCTTTGTGAGTTTGAGGCCAGCCTGGTCTATAAGAGCCAGGACAGGCTCCAAAGCTACAGAGAAACCATGTCTCAAAATAACAACAAAAAAGAAACTCAGAAGAAATTAATAAATCCCTTAAAGAAACCCAAGAAAAGCAAGAAACAACAATCAAACAGATGAAGGAAACAGTTCAAGACTTGAAGACTGAAATAGAGGTAATAAAGAAAACACAAACCAAAGGATGGCTGGATATGGAAAATATCTGGGTAAATGAACAGGAACTGCAGAGACAAGTATAACCAATATAATATAAGAGATAGAAGAAAGAATATCAGGTGCTGAAGATACTATACAGGAAATAGAGTCATTGGTCAAAGAGAACATAAATCCAACAAATTCTTAACACAAAACTTTGAGGAAATCTGGGACACCATGAAAAGACCAAACCTAAGAAAAAATAGGGGTGCAATGATAATAACCCAAAAACTTTACCAGATAACTCCTATCACTGAAAAATACCTTCAGTGATGTGCCAGAACACAAGATCAACTCAAAAAAAAAAAATCAGTAGCCCTCCTATACACAAAGGATAAATAAGCTGAGTGTGAAATCAGAGAAGCATCACCCATCATAATTGCCATAAATAGCACAAAGTATCTTGGGGTAACTCCAACCAAGGAAGTGGAAGAACTATTTGACACGAACTTTAAGTCTCTGAAGAAAGAAATTGAAGAAGATACCAAAAAATAAAAAAAGATCTCCCATGCTCTTGGATAGGAAGGATCAACATAATAAAAATGGCAATCCTACCAAAAACAATCTATAGATTCAATGGATCCCCCATTCAAATCTCAACAAAATTCTTCACAGACCCTGAGAGAACAATAATCAACTTCATATTGAAAAACAAAAAAAAAAAACCCAGGATAGCCAAAACAATCCTATAAAATAAACTAAATTCCAGAGGCATTACCACCACTGACATTAAGCTCTATTACAGACCTACACAAATCATAAAACAGAGACATTGGTATTAATATTGGTATAAAAACAGAGACGTTGACCAATGGAATAGAATTAAAAACTCGGATATTAATCAATAAATCTATGGTATGGGAGAATTGTCTATATTCTGTCAATTATATTTTAAATAAATGCTGATTGGCCAGTAGCCAAGCAGAAAATATAGGTGGGACAACCAGACAGGAAGTAGAGGCTGGGCAATGAGAACAGAAGTATTTTGGGAAGGAGGAAGCCCATTCCTCTGCAGTCCTGCCCAGACATAGAAGAAGGAAGGTATGACCTACCCTGATGGAAAAGGTACTGAACCATGTGGCTAACATATGCTAGGATAATAGGATAATATAAGTTATAAGAGCTAATACAAAGCCTGAGCTACTGGGCAGTTTATAACTTATGGAGACCTCTATGTGATTTTCTTTGGGACTTGCCAGCTGTGGGATCTGGTGGGAGGACAGAAACCCCAACAAGCAGGCCCACATGTTACAGAATGGCACTTACATGGACAACTGTATCCACATAAATCCTGAGACAGCTTGGGAAGTAATTCTAGAACAAAGTAACAGCATTACACATGGCTTCTTGGTAGCAGCAATTTCTCAGGTCTGCTCTGCTTGCTAGAGGCAAGCAAGTGCTCTATAGAGGCTTCCTAACTCAGCTTTATCTGTAAAACCTTGCAGCTCTTTTTAAAGGTCCTGCCACAAAACACTTAAACTATGTTGATGAAAAGCTGACTGCATGCTTTTTGGTTTTCAACCATAGCTGGAAAAAAGCTGCGCTGTTTTAAAATGCCAGCTTTCTGGGCCATCCTTCCTGGGCAAACTCTGACTCTTTCAGGCAGGCATTCAAACTATGAACCACTTGAGTGTTGTTTGTGGACACACTGCTGCAGCTTGCTTGCTGACAAGGACCTTAAAACACCATAGAGTTGTGGCAATAAATATGGCTCTAGCCAGTACCTCTGCCATGAGGCTGAAATCTCAGTTAGCTAAGGAATGGGCTGGATCCAACCTTCAAAGTCACAGTTTTAATCCTCTCCCCATTGCTTAGCAAATAAAAGACTCACATGTTCAGAAAAAGAGAGATAGACAGTAAAAAGAGATTCAAAGATGAATAAAATTTCTAAATGGTTTACAGTGTGTTAAAACATATGCAGGCTTGAAAAAAAGTTAAAGTCCTTCAAATAAAAAAAAGTAAGAGAGTAGTTGGGTGTGGTGGTACACATCTTTAATCCCAATACTTGGGAGGCAGAGGTAGACATATTTCTGTAGTTCAAGGTGTGGTAGCACACACCTTTAATCCCAATTCCTGGGAGGCAGAGGCAGACAGATCTCTGTGACTTCAAGGTGTGGTAGCACACACCTTTAATCCCAGCACTGGGAAGGCAGAGACAGGTGAATCTCTGTCAGTTCAATGACAACCTGGTCTACAGAGTGAGTTTCAGGACAAAGATACACAGAAACCCTGCTCAAAAAGCCAAAAATTAAAAATAAAAGAACTTGAGGTTAAAATAAAACAGCATAAAGAGGGAAAACACACAGAGAATCTGGATACTGTATGCTATTATTCTCTTTTTGATTTTTTTGAATGCGGAGGAAGGAGCAGCAGCTGCTAAAAGATATTTGCCTTATAGATGCTGTGAACTAATCCAAGATAGATATTTTGGAAATACCTTGACTTCAAAATTGAAGTCAAAAGGTATGTTACTTTGGAGAAGAGGATTTACTTTTATTTCCATAGGCTGTGGATTCATTCTGAGTTAAGAAAAATCAGGTTTGATCAAGGAAGACCCCCTAAGAAATCTCCAGGAGGAAAAGATGGCACAGATGTCAGTTCTAAATCCAGAACAGGTTCAAGACTGCTGCCTGAGATAATCAAGACTCACAGGATACTCCAGTCAGGACTTGATCATAATTCAAAATTTTCTTTATGTCCCCATAAGATTATCAGTGCCCCCAACCAGCAGGAAGTAGCCTGGAATACTGCATTCCCAATAAATGGACTCTGGATATTTTCCTTTGTTTAAAATAAAGAGGAGGAAGTGGTACAGGAGAATTGTCTATATTCTGTTAATTATGTTTTAAATAAATGTTGCTTGTCATA
>NC_022009.1:84238577-84239788 GCF_000317375.1 Microtus ochrogaster
CAGCTTTTTAAACTATTGATTGTTCCATACATGAAAATTTCTTTTGTAGTATATCAAACTGAATAAATGCTAAATACGGTAGCAGTAAAGTTTGGAATGTTTTCTTTACTAGTAAAAGAATCCTTTAGAAACTAAGACTGCCATGTTCCCCTCTATAATTTCCTTCATTGGAAAGCTGCCCCAATGTTATGATCACTCTCAAACTCAGAAGTGTTCAATATATAGTTGGAGTTCATTGGATAACTCCTTGGCTTATTTTGACCTATGAGAAGGATTGAGTCACTTCTGTACCACTAGTACAGTGTGTACTGTGTGTGATGGCTCCATCTTCCTGTGATGGATCTAAACGGAATCCAGTAATGTTCTGACATTAGACATGTAACAAACTAACTCACCTATGTAGCAGTATTTCATTTGTGTTTTATTTTAAAAAAGCTTTCCTGAAGTTCAGACAGTAAAAAAGCTGAAAAACTGATGAACCTTCCAGACGAGTCTGTAGAGACACACTTAATCCCAGTAGCCACATTAGTTTTCCAGAGAAACCAAGCAGTAGTGGTGTGCACCTTTAATCCCAGCACTAGAGAGGAATATAAGATGGGAGGAGACAGCTCTCACACATAATCATTCTGAGATTCCTGGAGGCAAGATGATCATTTAGGACTGAGGTACAGGTAAGAGCCAGGGACTGGCTATTTGGCTTTTCTGATCTCCAGGTTGAACCCAAATTTCTGTCTCTGGGTTTTTATTAATTGTGCTACCCACCTACACAGACAACATGTTGTGTTCAATTTCTCATCCACTAATTGATCTACTGACTTGGCCTTTGTTCTTTGCTTTTCTTTCTTAGGCACTTTAGCAAAAAAAAAAATCACTTAAAAACAGGTCCTTGGGCAGCTGAGGAGAGAGAGCCTGAAATGGCCCAATCCTATAGCCATACTGATGAATATCTTGCATATCACCATAGAACCTTCATCTGGTGATGGATGGAGATAGAGACAGGCCCACATTGGAGCACCAGACTGAGCTGCCAAGTTCCAAATGAGGAGCAGAAGAAGGGAGTACATGAACAAGGAAGTCAGGACCATGAGGGGTGCACCCACCCACTGAGACAATGGGGCTGATCTCTTGGGAGCTCACCAAGGCCAGCTGGACTGGGACTGAAAAAGCATGGGATAAAACCCGACTCTCTGAACATGGTGGACAAGGAGGCC
>NC_022009.1:84240533-84241643 GCF_000317375.1 Microtus ochrogaster
CTTAAACCTGAGTCTGATGGGAGCTCCGGTCTGGAAAATTTTATTTAGCTGGTCCTGGGAACTAGGTCAGATGGTAAGAGGCAGAGGGAATATTTACTTGTGAAGAATATTCGTCCTCTTAATCTATTTCCTTTCATGTGGGAACAGAAGAGATTCTACAGGATGAATGATAGCCTCCCTGAATTCTAAAGGAGGCATATTCTATTAATGTGCGGCCTGAAGGCATTACCCAGGAAGACCCTCGTAGCAAACTTGAAGTCACTTTTGCTCCACTGCATTTGGAAAACAGGCAACTAGACTATAGGGAGAAAAGCCCTCTTTGAGAGAGGTCACACTACGGTTTCAGTTTAGTGCCTATCAGAAATTATTAAACTGTTTCACTTTAGAGCACACATATGTAAAAATCATGTCAACAAATGGTATCCACAAAGGAAAGACAAAAATAAAGCGTGTTCCCTGAGCACATAAGGAGAAAAACGTGACATGCCACCTTCAGGCCTTCCCTGATGGTCTCACTGGGAACCTGCAGGTTTCTGGGTTGGATGAGTAAATGCCAACTCATGTCCCTTAATTGAACCCATGCAGGGGTTGAGGCATGGGTTGGCCAGAGGATGCTGTCCTTAAAGTCCTCATGTGATTGGAATATAAAAGATGTTTTTTCAATGATCTAGGCTTGCTGAAAAGCAGTCTGACAGTGAATAAATCCAGTCCTTTGCTGCTGTTTCTACCACAGAAAAACAGTGATAAAATGGGATGAATCAGGTCAGATTTAAATAAAGATACTTGAGAGTTCTGTTTCATTGAATTCTATGAATTTAGTCACATTTGCATACTCTAAAAGCCTTGCAGTACCGCTTATACTGTCTTAGGTTTCTTTTTTTCTTTCTTTCTTTCTTTTTTTCTTTCTTTCTTTCTTTCTTTCCTTCTTTTTTCTTTTTTCCTTTCTTTCCTTCTTTTTTCTTTTTTCCTTTCTTCCTTCTTCCTTCTTTCTTTGCTTTCCTTTTTTTCTTTTTCAGTTTTGGAGATTGAAACTAGTGTCTCATGTACACTAGGGATGCATTCTAACCTACATCTTTCTGCCTGCTTCAATTCCTTTAGAAGCTACTGGGC
>NC_022009.1:84241743-84246351 GCF_000317375.1 Microtus ochrogaster
ACACGTGCTGGCTTTTGGGGGGCCTGGGCAATTTGGATGCTCAACTTACTGAACCTGGATGGAGGTGGGCGGTCCTTGGACTTCCCACAGGTCAGGGAGCCCTGATGGCTCTAAGGGCTGATGGGAGAGAGGGACTTGATTGGGGGGCGGGGGAGGAGGTGGGGGGCGGTGTCGGGGAGGAGGCGAAAATCCTCAATAAATAAATAAATTAAAAAAAATAAGGTCTTCTCTTGGGCTGTGGTTGATATAGCCAGTATCAATCCACTGAAGAAAAATCATTTTCACAAGCCATGAATTGCAACTATATTCTTAGCTAGGGGTGGTGTTTTGTGACCATTTCCCCTTCTTTGTGCTGGAATTTTTGTCTGGTATGAACTTGTATAGGTTTTATATATGCTATCACAGTTTGTATAAATTTATTTATACATCAGCTTTGTTGTAGCTGGGGAAAATGCTGTTTCCTCGGAGTCATTCACCATCTTTGACTTCTAAAATCTTTTAGTCTCTTCTTCCAAATAGGTCCTTCAGTTTTAATGGGAAGAATGTGATAATACCATCTCATTCAGGACTGAGGGTTCCAAAGCCTCCCACTCTGTTCATTGTATAGTGTCTACTTGTGGGTCTCTGTATTAGTTACCATGTACTACAAGAAGAAACTTCTTTGATGAAGGGTGAGTGGTACTCTGTTCTCTACCATTAGAAGCCATTAAATTGTTTTATTCTTTTAACAGAATGATAGCATGTTTTACCCTTGTAACCAAGCTCTACCTAGGTTTAGGTTCCCCATCACTTTAGCAGTTTCATAAATATGTTCCATGTCATGGAATAGGCCTTTAATCCAATCAAAAAGTAGTTGACTATTCCTACAACATGACACTGTTGCACTAGTGGCCACAACTTGCAAGAATGTTGATGCTGTAAGCTCAGGGTTCATATGATTATATCAATGACTACCTCGTCTGTTACTGTGAAATATATCTTCTAGAACTATAATGCTACTCAGTAGGGGTAAAATCTCTTGTTGGGCACCAGCTGGATTTCTCCATGGCCTATTGCATAAACTGGGTCTCATCTTCAGGTTATAGATAGTAACCAAAAGCTTTGGCCATAATGTGAAATGTTTTATTATTACAGGGTCTATTCTCTTTTGTTTCTCTAAATTGTAGGTTCTACTTCATAGGTTTAAGTACTGTCATTCTGGACTGTCTTTGTCTTAAAGTATCATACTGACCTGTAACTATATTGCTGTTTCAGAGCCATCTGTTGTTGTTTTTCTGTATGGCTAATTGAACCTATGACTTCACATATACTAGACAAGTGACCTAGCACAGAACTAACCCCCCAGGCTTCCAATCCTGCTCAAAAGGAAAAATATTCTGATTGCCCAAAGGCCCACTACTGTCATATTCCTGAACAATCCTCTCTCTTTCTCTCTCTTTCTCTCTCTTTTTTTCTCTCTCTCCCTCTTTCTCTCTCAAATTTTAAAGAACACTGATTCAGATTTTGGAAGAAAGTCAAGACTCATAATGAAAATTCTTATTTTTCTATGGGTACTTTTTGTATGTAGTTAGAAAAGTGTCCCTGCTCTAGGAATTCCTTTAAGTTATCCACCCACTTGGGCATGACCTATAATGTTATGTTTAAAGTAGATTTCTTCTACTTCTTCTAAATTAGGGTGTTAAATTCTTCCTTTCTAAATTAGGGTGTTAAATTCTTCCTGTTGTGTGTTCACTGGTTTCTGGTGTTGTCATGTTACTTTTCAGGTTGTTGGAGGAATTCTTGCATTGGCTCCTGCCCATCTTTTCCTTCAAATGCTGCCAGGAGAGTATTGGCACCTTGGTCTATTCTTTGCTGTGACTGACTATGTACTTGGGTGATTTTCTTTGTCTGCCCTCTCTTAGAACCCCACAGCACTGGAGCTGGCTCTCTGATCCCCTCTACCTTGAAGCAGGCTGTGCTGGTGGATCTAAGGACCCTGTAGATGGAAAGGAGTGCTTGGGGCAAGATGGGATGAAGTGACTAGAGAAAGCCAGTAGACAGGGAGACACCCTGCTAAATGGCCAGAAGCATTTAGGGAAATGGAAGGGGCCTGTAATCCATTTCTGACACCATCCAGCTGGGCGGGCACACACTTATCCCTCTGGAAGGATCTCCTCAGTACAGGAGCAGAGACTTTTGCTGGGTAAAGGACCTTCCAGACAAAAGGGCCTGCTTGAGGGGGCAGGGTCATGTGGAACAAAGAAGACCCTTCAGCAAGAGCTGGAGGGGGCCTGTACTCTGTTTCTGGGACCATCAGGCCATGCAGGCACACACTTACTTCTCTGGATGGATCTCCTGAGTACAGGAGCACGGACTCTTGCTGGGTGAAGGACCTCACAGACAAAAGGGAGGGCTTGGGGGGGGGCAGGGTCATGTGGAACAAAGAAGCCCCTGTAACAGGAGCTGGAGGGGTCCTGTACTCTGTTCCTTGTATCGTCCAGTCAAAGAGGCACACACTTACCCCTCTCTATTGATCTCCTCAGTTCAGGATCAGGGACTCTTGCTGGGTCAAGGACCCCTCTGGATGGATCTCCTCAGTACCAGAGCAGGGACTCTTGGTGGGCCAAGGACCTTGCAGCTAAGTAATCTTCCACCTCTTCAAAGAACTACAAAATATGGCATTTAAATAACTTAGGGTTCTGTTGATGTGAGACATGATTGCTCCTGGCAGCACTGATCTATTACCAAGAGAATGTTGATCACTGAAGACACACCACTTGGACTTTGTTTTCTTCTTGGCAAAACTGGACTTTGGGCATCAATCACTGACAAAATGCATGATGTCTGGACAGGACAAGCAGGATACAAGAAAAAAAAGCTGTCAAATCTTGCCAAGACAGGGTAAGATGTTTTCGAAAAATTTTCTGCCTCTGAAAATGGTCTGTCAGTTACTCTAGGCCTTAGCCAAAGTTAGTTGTTCCAACATTGCAAATAAGACATTGGGCGATTGCCCAGGTAGCCAGTTGTCTCTGTCATTTGTTGCCCAGTTTGGAAGTTGCTTGATTGCACTTTCTGCTTACTCAAGAAATACTATTTATCTTCTCAGATCTTCACTGAGGTTGAAGACTAGATAGTTGTAGTTACTTTCCTCTCATGACTTTTCCAAGTCATTTATTATACAAGGCTTAAACTCATTAGGATAGAATAATTATTGAGACATTTATTATATGTTTCTTGCTTCATATTGTTTATGCTGGTTGTAATTCTCATTTTTATACCTGATATTTGTTTTTATTGTATATAACTTTGTATTAGGCTTCGACTTTTCCTATTTAAACAAAAGGGGAAAGTACTGTAGGAATTCCTACTGTCAGTAGTCTTTAAGATACCTGCCCATGTGGGTGTGGCCTCTTATACTGTATATGCCGATGTAAAGCATGCATCCAGTCATTTTTCAGCTGCAGAATTTATTTTTTTTCCCCATCCCAGCAGAGGATTGTGATCTGTGTGTCTACCTCTAAATAAATAACCCTCTATTATATTCAATTCTGAGCTAGTGTGGGATTTCTTTTAAGTGTCCTTCTTCACGTCCCACCATTTCTCTGAATCTCTCAGATCCAATGGTTTTCACATTACTGAATTATCTTACTTATATATTTAGGTTTACTCAGTATATTACTGGGTATATTACTCTAGTGCTAAAAGTGTTCTAAATACAGCTCAATATTTTTAAAAAACCTTTTAGTTCTTTTAATGTGCTTCCTTAGATATACTCTTCTAATTATGCTTTAATATTTCAAATATTTTTAATATTTATATTTGATATTTCAAAAAATATATGAAATATATTTTGATCATATCACCATCACACTATCCCTAGAACCTTTCTTTCCATAATGTTTCCTTCTATAAAAGTTTCTTCAAAATTATTTAAACATTTATGTGGGAAATATCAGCTTGTGGTTTCAAATAATTTCCTTGGGCCAGTGAAATGGCTTAGTGGATAAGATGCATCCCACTAAGTCTAATGTCCTGAATATAATCCTCATGAATCAACTGGGAAGAAAAAAATGATTCTTCAAATTATTGCCTCATCTTTTTCATTTAATAAGCTGAATTTAGTTCATTAGAGGTTTGTGCTTAGAGTATGGAAAGCTTACAAGTGGCTTCACTGCTGAAGAAAAATGACTCTTCCCTACATAGTAGTCAGTTACTGCCATGATTTCATTGGTGTGGGTGTGAAGACTGGGCTTCAAGAGCCCTTCGCCTCCACATGCTGGAATGCTGTTTGACTCAGTCTTGAGAAAACCTCGCACAGGTATCCACAGCTGTAGCCAGCTCACAACACTCCTCCCTCCTCTGTTTTGTACTGAATCATTCTCTGTTCCATCAGTCAACTCCAAAGTAATGACATTGAGACTTATTATTAATTATGAAAGCTCAGCCTTAGCTTAGGCTTGTCCCACTAGTCCTTATAACTTAACTGATATTTTAAATGTATGTTCTACACCATGTGGCCTTTACCTCTCTCCTGTTCTAACTTCCTATTGCCTAGCTCTTACATCTTAATTTAACCCATTTCTATTAATCTGTGTATCAGCATGTAATGGTGACTTAACAGCAAGGTTC
>NC_022009.1:84247584-84253515 GCF_000317375.1 Microtus ochrogaster
ACTTTCTCTTCTATCAGGTTCAGTGTGTTCGGACTGATATTGAGGTCTTTAATCCATTTGTACTTGAGTTTTGTGCATGGTGATAGATATGGGTCTATTTTCATTCTTCTGCACATTTACATACAGTTTTACCAGTACAATTTGTTGAAGATGCTCTTTTTTCCATTTTATACTTTTAGCTCCTTTATCAGAAATCAGGTGTTTGTAGGTTTGTGGGTTAAAGTCAGGGTTTTCTATTCGATTCCATTGGTCGACTTGTCTATTTTTATGCCAATACCAAGCTGTTTTCAATACTGTAGCTCTGCAGTAGAGTTTAGAGTCAGGCATGGTAATGCCTCCAGATGATCCTTTATTGTATAAGGGATTTACTGGTCTTCAATAACTGTTTGCACTTCTAAAAGACTCTTAGAGGACTCTTGAGTCTGATGTATAAATAAATCAAAGTTTAACTTGAAAGACTTAAGAAGCCTTAGAAAAACATTCTTAAGATGATGTAGTAAAAATTCTCTTTAAACAAGTATCTCATCGCTAAAAATACAGAATTTCTACTAGAAACTAAAAAAAAAGTTATTTATACAGCTAGAGACTTGAAAAATATAAAAGCCATTGAACTGTTCCCTAAAACTCTAGCAGCACCATTCAGCATGCTACTCAGAGTAGTCCACCATCAAGGATCATAAATATCAAGTGTTTTCTCATCAATAGAGAAATGAAACAAATGGCATATGTCTGGGGGGGGAGGTCCAGAAAGATAGCTCAGCCACTAAGGGTATTTTTTTCTATCTAATTTGGGCACCAGGCCCATACATGGTGCACAGACATACCAAAAAGCAAAACACTCTCACATATAAAATGAATACCTGACACTAGAGAAATTCCCAATAATCCACAAGGATGACCCCCACCTAATACCCTAAGCAATAGAGGAGAGGGTTCCTTAACTGGCCTTGCCATTTATTCAGAATGATGAATATCTTAAATGTCACCATAAAAACTTCATCCAGTAGTTAGTGGAAACAGAGGCAGAGACCTGCAACAGAGCACTGGACTGAGGTCCCAAAGTCCAGTTGAAGAGTGGGAAGAGTAAGAATATGAGTAAAGATGTCAAGACCATGATGGGGATACCCACTGAAGTAGCTTACCTGAATTAATGGGAGCTCAACAACTTGGACAGAGAAGGAACCAGCATAGGACCAAACTAAACTCTCTGAATATGGGTGACAGTTATATGACTGAGGAAGACTGCAGGGCCACTGGCAGTGGCACCAGGATTTTTCCCTACTGCTTGTACTGTTTTTTTGGGAACCCATTTTCTTTGGATGAATACCTTGCTCATCCTACAGTAGGGAGGGCTTTGAACCTTTCCTAAAGCAATGTGCCTTAGCATCTCTGGGAAGTGTATGGAAAGTGAAGGGAATGGAAGGAGGGATAGGAATGGAAAATGGGATTGGTGTGTGAAATGAAAAAAAGCTAGTTTGTTTTTTGTTTATAAAAAGAAAATGAAAAAAAGAAAAATGTCACAATTTATGGAAATAAAGATATTAGAGAGAAATTGTGAAATAATCCAGGAATAGAGCAATTTCAGGAAGACAGATGACCACTGACGAGATTGTTGTCGGGTAGAATGGCCATCATCAAGAAAATAAGCAAGAGCAAACACTTGTACAAATGTGGAGAAACTAAATATTCCTTGCTGCCAGTGGAATATTCAATTGTTTAGCTACTATGGAAATCACTAAGAAGGCTTTTCAAAACCTAAAACTACTATATGATCAGGTTATAAGCTCCTGGCAAATAAGCAACAGATTCTATGTCAACGCAAAACAGACAGCTGCTCATCTATGTTTACTGTTGTACTATTCACAATAGCCTTGAAGTGGAGCCAGTCAGGAAATCCATCAACAGATGAATGGATAATGAAATGTGGTACATGTTCACAATGGAATTGTCTTCAGCCATGAAATGTCATGTCATGAAATAATGACATTATAAGCAAAGTAGGAGGGAATCTGAAAGATTATGCTAAATGAAATAAGACAGATTCAAATACTACTTCTTTTCTCTCAAAGGTGGAGTCTAGTTATATGTGTGTATACAAAATTATCTGTACTTATCTATCTGTGTGTAGGAAGGCAATGAAATTAAAAAGGGGATCAGGTGGAAGAAAAAGAGATATTTAGCGTAAAGAAAAAAACTAATAGAATACATGAGCTATAATAAGAGGAATGGGGACTATCTGTCAGAAAGAAGGAGACTCACCAGAGGGAGTAGACATAAAGAGGAGGGTGGAGGTAAATAGAAATGGATGAGAAATAAAATTATGCCACATACATAAAAAGATGATAATGAATCACATTACTTTGTGTTTTAACCTAAAAATTTAATTAAAAATGAAACTTCTTCAGGAAAGAAAGGTGTGCCAAGCATTCCCTGTGACATGAGCAACATAAGCAATCTACTATTAGGAGCTGGTTTTCAGACATCGAGACCTTACAATAGAAACTGGAGGAAGTCCTCTGGTAAGGAATGAAATATTCTCTCTGCCAGTTTTTTTCTGAAAGCTTACTTTGCTTCCCTGATACTTTGGGGGCGTACTTCGGTTTCCTTGGTATCCATCACTGTGCTCAGCTTATTTTTAAAGAATCTCTTTCAATGGTGCGGGGTTGTGATCCTACTTCATGTTCTGGCTTTGTGGGAGCCTAGCCAGTTTGGATGTCCACCTTCCTAGACATGGATGGAGGAGGGAGGACCTTGGACTTTCCACAGGTCAGGGAACCCTGACTGCTCTTTGGACTGGAAAGGGAGGGGGAGAGGAATGGGGGGAGGGAAGAAGGGTGGGAGGAGAGGGAGGGAAATGGGAGGCTGGGAGGAGGCTGAAACTTTTTTTTCCTTTTCTCAATAAAATAAATTTTAAAAAAATCAAAGAATCTCTTTCAATACTGGAGACAAAAATGGTGAACAAAGCAGTCATGTCTCAGTTCTCCTGTAATTTGAATTTAAGATGAGAGTGGCAGCACCTAAGTAAAAATACATAAGCCAGCAATAATGTGCATCTCTGACATGAAGACAGACCTTGACAACATGAAGCAGAATGCAGTGTCTGGAAATAGGGCTGGAGGCAGAGCAGGATGAAGTTAGCAAAGGAGCCAATGAGCTCAAAGGGAAGAAAAATAATCTTTCCAGAAAAAAAAAAAAACCAAAACGCTGCTTTATGGGAAGAACAGGAACTTTAAGGAGTCTAGGATGATGGAGATATCCTATCTCTCAACTGAAAGGATAGCCATTCCAGTGAATATATTTGTCCAATCTAGAACCACAGTAGTCCTCCTGTCTCTGCCTTCTTTTCTGGAGTTATAAACATGTATTACTGCACTCAGCTTCTTCATACAGATGTTAGGGATCTGAACTCAAGCCATCCTGCTTGAGTGGCAATCACTTCCTTTACTGAACCATCTCTCCAACCCCACAGGAGAGACTTTAGTAAGTGAGAAAAGTGTTAGGGGCTGAAGAGAAAAGTACCAAATGCAGTTAAACAGCTAGCATGGAAGAGGGTATAGAAGAAGCACGCAGTATGTGGTGAACTGAATGTGTGAGCATGTGTGCTGAAAGATATGGAGGATAGACTTGGTTGTAATGTTGTCACACCACAGAACTTCATTTGAGGAGTTTAGTCCATCTGACTGGCCTGCGGGCATGTCTTTGTGGCATTTTCTTGGTTGCTTATTAATATAGGAGGGATGAGCCCACTGTGAACAGGACAGGTGGGTCAGAGTTTTTTTTTTAAGAAATGTAGCTTACCAAGCCAGGAAGCATTGTTTTTTTCCACAATTTATATTTCAAGCTCATGCCTTGAGTGCCTAAATGAGCTTCTTTTGGTGATGGACTATAATCTGCATTCTAAATAAACCCTTTATTTACCCAAATTGCGCTTACCCATGCTATCTTCTCACAGCAACAGAAAACAAACTAGAATCAAGGGAATTCTACAATTACACCTGAGAAAAAGATGAACAAAATCTGTCATGACCAACCCCCTGAGTTCTTATCTGATGGGGGTGCAATGGTACCAGTTGTGAAAATATCTGAGGAAGTAGGGTTGAGGAGAGGATAAATGGGCTGGACATTTGACATATGACTTGATGTTTCAGGGAAGTCAAGTAAAATGTATTTCTCACAGTCATAGAGATGCCATTTGAAACAAAGAGCATCAAAGAAGCCCTTGCAAACAGAGAAGCAAAGAAGACTAATGTAAGCAGGGTGATGATGGGTCTGTGAGGTTTCCATGATCAGATTCAGAGATCCTAGGATGTGACGATCTGATAGCACTGAGGACTAGGATGGAGTGATTTTCCTTGATTATCCAGATTGGTCAGTGTAGTCTTTCAGTCATTTGTGTTGGACAACCTTCCTGGAGATTAGTGCATAGACTAAGACAAGAGGTAGAGAGTTCGATTTGAGATATCTGGCTCTGGTGACCAGGAGTGAGGACACCAAGCCAAGAAAGGTAGACAGTCCTTAGCTGTCCCTTGCCCTTACAGAAAGGAGTTCCATCCTCATAGTGCCATAGTTTCAAAAAAATGCATTAGTTTTCAAACTCGAACAAAGGTGCATTATCTTACAAAGGGCAAAGGAACTTACAAAGAAACTTTTTGCAGTGGTGCCAGAGTTTGACAAGAGTACACTAGCCAGTTCAGTCAGTGATAGAATCAGGGTCATGATGTCATTTTAATAGTCAAGGACAGTAAATATCAGAGGTGACTTAGGTCCTGTATTAAGAAAGTATAAAGGCCTAATAAGTAAGATAATGGATTCTAGGTAGAAGATCACAGAAGATGAATGGAGGAAAGCCAAGCAATGAGGAGAGGCAATGGAACAGGAAGGATATGGTAGGCAGGGAGATAGGAAGCCATGATGGCCTGACTTAGGGTCTGTACCGCCACATAAATACAGATTTATATCCATAGCCAATGGTCAGATTGTTGAAAATCTGAGTTTTGATACTAATAAAACTACTTTCTAATTATATGACCTTGAAAAAGAAGCAAATATTTATGTTATACATATGCAGCTCTGCTGAATCTAAAAACACCCCACATTTAACCACAAAGAGGACAAGAGAGTTTATATTATGCAACAAGCAGTAGCCATGTTCAAGGAATACATATTTAATCTCACCAATTTTTGTGTTCTAATGAGTTATTGTATGAAGTTTTTCATAGAAGTAGAACAAACAAGGCACCGTATCAAGGCAATTTTAAAAGATTTTTGTGGAATCATCATGCAGATACTCTTACTGTGCTGGAAATTAGTTATCTGTTGGGTCTGTACATTTCAAAAGTTTGTGTTAGTTCAGACACAAATGAGTGTAAAAATAGTTAAAAGGGGGCTAATGATAAAACAAGATAAATTTTAATTAGACTCTTGACATGTAATATTCTTATTTATTACAATCATTTAATTTTTTCAAAAATTGTATGAGTATGGGTGTTTGCCTGAATGCATATCTATGTGCCATGTCTATGCCTAGTATCTTTGGAGGCCAGAAGAAGGCATTGGTTCCCCAGGCACTGGAGTTATATATGATATTAAGGCACCGTGTGAGTTCTGAAAGTCAAACCTGAGTCTTCTGGAAGAGTATCCAATACTCCTAACCACTGAGCAATCTCTACAGCTCCCCATGATTGAAGTTTTAATCAGTTAGAAGTCAGTTTTGCAGGAGCTTCACTAAGAGGTGCAACTTTCCCCAGGAACTTCCATTCACAGATACATGGACACATATATACCTACAATATATTTATCTGTAGATCTTTGGGAATGTGCATGTTTGCTTTGATTTACAAACATTTGTGATGACAAAAATTCACAGCATATGAATGGTTTGTGTAAATTGAGTAGAACAAGATGTTGTAGGACTTAGAACTATGGAAGGTT
>NC_022009.1:84253615-84256239 GCF_000317375.1 Microtus ochrogaster
TGTGTGTGTGTGTGTGTGTGTGTGTGTGTGAGAGAGAGAGAGAGAGAGAGAGAGAGAGAGAGAGAGAGAGAGAGAAGCCAGAGGACAACAACCATGGGCGTCAGTTCTCAGCTTCTTGAGGCAGTGTCTCCTTGTTCACAGCTGCATACACAAGACTTCATTACCAAAGTTTCAAGTTTCCATTTTTCATAGGTTATTGAGGGTTACCAAGGCCTGTTATTGCATCCAGCTTTTCCTGGATACTTAGGATTCAGACTTTGACTCTGTCCATCTTTCTCCCTGTACCTCATTTGGCTTTCCTGCCTAGGTTTATTCTGCCTGGCTATAGGCCAAATCAGCTTTTATTATAAACCAATGAGAGCAACACATAGTCACATCATACAGAAGAATTATCCCACAGCAATGGGATAATTCGTCTGTATTGGGAAAGTTAGCATACCAATATTAAAGCAGTGTCTTTCTGAAGTTGAAAGGCTGGAATTTTTTGGTTAGCTGTAAGGATAGGGGAAAGGAAAGACTGTGGCTAGAAACAGATGGGACAAGCTAATAGACAATGAAAATCAGGTAAGGCCAATCATCACCTCATGAGCATACCTGTCTGCCTCAAGCAAGACAAGAATCACCAAACTGGCACAAAGAGAGTAATCTTGGTCACAAGGAAATTGAAAATCAACACCAGTGAAGGGAAAGTTTGAAAACATAAAGCCCTTCAAATCTTTCAAACATGGAAAAATTACATCTCAAGAAAGTGAAAGAGTTAGAGATTTCATCATAAAACCGCCACAGTCTTGGAGCTAAAGAATGGAAGAAATGGGATATGTGGAGGAAGGGGTTCTTTTTTTGAAACATCACTTACAAAATAGTTGCTTTCAATGAAAACTAAGGGGTAATATAAACAGACACTGAAATAAATTTTAACATTTTTGAAGTAATTTTTCTATTAGTCTATTTCTGACGCATAAACTATAGATTTATTTATTTATATATTTTGAGACAGGTCATCCCTGTATTTCCCAGGCTGTCCTAGAACTCTCTTTAAATCAGGATGACACTGGACTTGAAAATCCACCTGCCTCTGCCTCTCAGATGCTGGGATTAAAGGCATTATTTACCACTACCTGGCAGAAAACAAAATTTTAGCACAGCATAAAATCATGTCTTTTAAGGTTTAAAGTGTCAGAAGATGACATACAGCATTTTAGGAGAACATACTAGCTTGTATAAATTCCCCAGGTCTCTGACAAACAAATGCTATGTACAGCGCACACAAATTATTTTTAAATAGCCATCAATATTCGGAAGTCAAAAACTGAATAATCAACCTTCTCTTCATCTTTGTGATTCTATACATTTGATCACTAGAAAAAAGAAATAAAATAGCTTTCCATTGTATTTTAGGCATTCATGACATACATTTTGATTTTCTGAAAGACTGAATTATACATATTTGTAATTCATAATTATTTATAAGAAATTAATACAACTTGAAGATTTAAGAGAGGCACATGTTTTTTGACCTCTCAGAGTCAATAGCAATCATTCCTTTGGCATATTTATCTCCAGAATTCCCATGTGAATTTTTATATTGTAATATCTAAACTACCGAATTATCAATTTTTATTTACTTTAGTCTTAAACAATCAGAAGTTTCAGGGTAGTGATGTCTTCTTAAAGTGATCCCATATAGAATGCTGTTTATTCAACCTTTTCTTCTTTAGTACATTGTCCCCAATTTGGACTGTGACAAAGGTTGAAGACCATCACAGCAAATAAAAATATGTTATTTTATAGAGTTTCCTGTTGGCATTTATTCCTTCATCATAGTTGTAATATGATGACTCTGCACATGTTAGTCAATATTTTTTAGAATATGTGAGGACTCTTTTGATGGAATCCTTAGGTCTTTAGGCTCTGTTCATCCTACAATCAAATGTAAACAGATTCATTTCACTCCCAGAGCCAGCAACTACCACTGTCCTGTCAGTTCCTTTGATGTTGAGAATTTTAGGTTCACATGTGAGAACATGCATGGCTCTGTCTGTGCTGAGCTAGCTTTCTTTGTATAATGTTCTCTGGGTTTATTCATAAATTCTTGTTGCCCTGCTTAGACGCATGTCTTTCTTATGGATGAGCAACATTCCATCATATTTGTACATCAATGTTTTTGTGCATTTGATGGGCATCTAAGTTGTTTCCATATTTTAGTCCATTGACTTTTTATACTGCCTAGAACACAGGGGAGCGGATATCTCCTTGCAATACTGATGCACTTTTTTGTGGGATACTGGATTGTACTGTGCTTCTATATTTACTCTCTTTTGAATTTTGAAACACTTACTTATATTGCTGTATTATTAAATAAAACTTCGGAGTCAGTTATGGGGGTAAAACATGATTGATTAGATAAGTGAAAGAGAAGTAAACAGTGACCCTATCCCTCTTTCCCCGATGCAAAGGGCCCACAAATCTTTCTCACTTCCTCCCTATTACTTCCTGTGTCTTTATGTATGATCCTAGGTTCTCCAAAACCTCTAAGGCTAATTCTGGTCAGTCATACACTAACTCCTTTCCTGATTCATAGTTAAACTTAATTGGTAGTCACATAGTGTCAGTGCAAAGAAATA
>NC_022009.1:84256469-84258811 GCF_000317375.1 Microtus ochrogaster
TTTGTACCTAATTCATTTTCAATCATAACTTGTATTACCAACCTAGAAATTTCTTTTTGGACCTTAAAACATTTTCTTAGACAATTAGTCTTTTATGTCTTTCAACCTTATATACTTTATATATCTTTTGTAAGTTTCTTTTCTAAATTTAATAACAAGAACAACTGTAACCATAACTATTTAGTCCTCAATCCCATCAGAGACCCCAAAAGAATATACTATCACCTGAGAAAACAGGAAGTGCAAAACAAACAACTTCCAAAACTATATAAGCGACAGAGACATCTGGCTGTCTGAATAGCCACCCAAGTTTCCTCTGCATGTTTTGGGCATCCATCTTCAGCCTATGGTGCTAGGATATCTGACAAACTTTTCTGCAAAGCAGGAATTTCAAAGGACTGTCCTATCTTATCTTAGCAAACTTCAACAGTGACCTTTGTGTTCTGCTTGTTCAATTTAGACAGCATATTATCATCAGTCAAGGCAAGGACAGTACCTCATCCAGTAGCTAACTTTGCCACAGTGAAAACAAACTCCATATGGAGCTTCTTCAATATCCATCATTCTTTTTTGAAGTAATTTGTTGCTGCCATGAGCAGACATGTCTCACTGTCATGAAAAGCCTTATATTGTTAAAAAAACATCTTAAAAGCAATATGGAGGTCTTTGAAGTATTTGAAGACCATCTGTCTATCTAAAACATATCTGTTTGACCTTGAAATCATGCCTAACTTGGCCACAAATTTGATTGTTATAGATGATTGCTAACTTGCATTTCTTAATTATTCTAAATAGTATATTATGAACTGTGAAGATCTGTGTTGCCTTGTGCTTGCAAAGTTTATTACTTGTTTTCTGTGTCTTACAAAATATCTGGCAGTTCTTTCATAAAACAGGAATCCTAAAGGACCATCTCACCCTTTTTTGGCAAGTTCAGCAGTCATTTTCATGTGGGTTCTGCATGTCCAGTTTACACTGCATGCCATCACCAACTTCTCCAAAGTAATTGGTGCTGCCAGAAGCAGACATGTCTCACTGTAAAGAAAAATCTAAGTTCTTAAAATGTTTTAAATGTCATATTCTGTGGTTCATTGAAAGAGTTGAATTATACCTATTCATTTTAAATATATCTCTGTACATTTAGAAAATCTAACTAACAAAGTGAGGACCAAGTGTGAGTGACTGCCCACTCAGTGGGGAACCACACTCTCCAGGCCCTTCATACCAGGGCAAAACCCCAAGTCCCTCCCCCACCTGCTTTAGCTTCTCTAGCCAGCCAGCAGAAAAGCCTCCTGTAGGTAGGCTGCTCGAACACCAACAACACATAGATTGAACTTTGTAAGTTACAAGCTCTATTCTATCCCAAACCATCCTATCCCCTGCAACCTCAGAGGAACTCTGAAGCACAAGCTGCAACTACTCACAGAAGACCAAGAGAGAAACCTGAAGTACAGGCTATGACTGCATAGAATGGACCAAGAGAGAAAACCAAGAGAGCAGACCAAGAAAGTGGGCCATGAGAGACCTCAATGGCTCCCTGAGACATAGCCAATGATAGTGCACAGCAGAACAAGAACAGTTCACAAAGACACAGACATGGATTGGACCAAGAGACAAAGAAACTGCTGGCACCGATTGGAAGAAGAAATGGCTAGGCATCAATACAAGAATTTATTCAACAACCTAAAACACAAAATAGTAACACCAGAACCCAGTGGTCACACAACATGAAGACTTGGTAATCTTAACCTAGGAGAAGAAGAAGAAAACAATTTTAAATGTAACTTTATGAGGATGGTGGAAAAATTTAAAGTGGAAATGAAAAATTCCCTTAAAGCAATGCAGGAAAAGGCAAATAAAAAATTGGAAGACATCAATAAATCTCTTTTTTTAAAAAACCCTAAGAAAACCAAGAAAAAATAATCAAACAGGAGAAGCAATCCATTCAAGCTATTTAAGAATTGAAGACAACCCCTTCTACCTCCCTTCTTCAGGTCCATAACATCCCCCAGCTCAGCCTGTTTGTGCACTGGGACCAGGTCATGAGAGCAACCTGGCTGGCTGGAGTGCCATTGTTTCAATAGCCTGCAGCAAGGTAGGCCTTTTGTCTATGAGCTCCCTGGCCAGCAAGGAGACCTGATCCTATAAAAGAAGATCCATAGGGGAGCATTTGTAGGAAGAGATGGGCAGGCACAATGCAAAAATTCCTCCAACAATCTAAAAAACAACATCAAATCACCAGAACCCAGTGGACTTACAACAGGAGGACTTGAACGCCTTAATCAAGAAGAAGTAGAAAAACTTGACTTTATGAAAGTGATAGAGGCCCTTAAACAGGAAGT
>NC_022009.1:84271439-84272741 GCF_000317375.1 Microtus ochrogaster
CTTTGAGAAAATCAGCAGCATATAAAAACTCTTATCTAAACTAATAAAAAGGCAGAGAAAGAACATCCAAATTAACAAAATTAGAAATGGAAAGAGGGACATACCAACAGACAATGAGGAAATCCAAAGAATCATTGGGTCACAATACAAAAATCTCTACTCCACAAAATTAGAAAATGTATAAATTGATGATTTTCTGGATAGGTACCACATACCAAAATTAAGTCAAAACCAAGTAAACAATTTAAACAGACCTATAACCTGCAGGAAAATAGAAGCAGTCATCAAAAACCTCCCAACTAAAAAAAGCCCAGGGCTGGATGGTTTCAGTGCAAAATTCTACCAGAACTTCAAATACCTATAATCCTCAAAGTGTTCCACATAATAGAAACAGAAAGAACATTGCCAAATTCTTTTTATGAGACTTCAGTTACCCTGATACCCAAACCACACAAAGATTCAACCAAGAAAGAGAATTCCAGACCAATCTCACTCATGAACATGGATGCAAAAATACTCAATAAAATTCTGGCAAACCAAATCCAAGTATACACCAAAAAAAAATCATCCACCATGATCAAGTTAGCTTTATCCCAGAGGTGAAGGAATGGTTCAACATATAAAAATCTATCAATGTAATCTACCATATACATAAACTGAGAGAATAAAATGATATGATCATCTTATTAGATTCTGAAAATGCATTTGACAAAATCCAACACCTCTTAAGGGTCTTGGAAATATCAGTGATACAAGGAACATACAGGGAACATATCTAAACATAATAAAAAGAATATACAGCAAGCCGACAGCCAACATCAAATTAAATGGAAAGGAATTCAAAGTGATTCTACTAAAATCAGGAACAACAGCAAAAAAGGCTTTCCACTTTTTCCATATCTATTCAAAATAGTTGTTGAAATTCTGGATAGAGAAATAAGACAACAAAAGTAGATCAAGGGGATACAAATTAGAAAGGAAGAAGTCAAACTTTCACTATCTGCAGATGATTTGATAGTATACAAAAGCAACCCCAAAAACTCTACCAGGGACTCCTACAGCTGACAAATACCTTCAGTAATGTGGCAGGATACAAGATAGACTCAAAAAAATTAGCCCTACTATATACAAACTAAAAAGAAGCTGAGAAACAAATCAGAGAAACATCACTCTGCAGAATAGCCACAAATAACATAAAATATTTGGGATAGCATTAACCAAAGAAGTGAGTGAAAGACCTTTTGACAAGAACTTTAAGTCCTTGAAGAAAAATATTAAAGAAGATAGGAGAAAATGGAAAGA
>NC_022009.1:84274267-84308945 GCF_000317375.1 Microtus ochrogaster
GTTAATAAAGAATTTGCTTGGGGCCTATGGCAGTGCAGAATAAAGAAAGGTGGGAATTCCAAGCAGATAGAGGAGAAAAGAATATGGAGTCAGAGAGACACCATGTAGCTGACAAAGGAGGAAGATGCCTATTGCTAAACCACAGCCTTGTGGTGATACATAAATTAGTAGAAATGGGTTAATATAAGATATAAGAGTTAACCAGTAGTATATCTAAGCAAATAGCCAAGCAGTATCATAAGTAATATAATTTCTGTGTGATTATTCATGTCTAAACAGTCAGGAAACAAGAGAGCAGTCTCTGGTTACAATTCAACATATTGGTTTAAGAAAAAGTCAACTGGAAGTTTCTACACAACGCTTTACTCATCTAAAGAAAAAAATAGAAATAGTGATCACTTTTCATCAAGCTTGAATTCATATGTATGGGGACAGTGGATACGTGTGCATACTGCAGCCATCTTGAAATCATAAGGCAAGTCAGTCTAAAAATCAAAATCAAACAAAAAGCTACAATAAACTTGAAATAACACAGGTAGACAATTTGACAAGAAACTGCAAAAAGTTCCCTCTATCCCTTTATTTCTGGTTATGAGAAACAATATAGTTGTTTAAGAAAACCCATGTCTGAAATTATTTTTGCTAAAAGATGGGTCCCTATTTCATTTTCACACTGAGCCTGTCATTAAACCTTCGAAAACTGAAGTGATTATTTTCTTTTTCTCACAAAAATATTGTTTCAGAAGTACGTGAAACCTTATTCTGGTCCCTTAATGGCGCTTTCTTCCTGAGTGTTGAATGATCTTTCTAAAGTCTTATAAGAGGCTGCCAAGTACTGCCTGCTCTTCTCACATTCTGGGTCCTACACTGATGACTTATTTTGCAAGACACAGAACACTTGCATGACTCTGAAAAAGTAGTGGCAGGTGCATTTTAACCTCACATAGAAAACTATCTCCTGCCTTACTCAAATTTATGGTACTTTCAGCTTTAAATTAGCACCAAAGGAAGAAAATCATAAAAAATAATTTTAGTACATAATCAAAGGAAAAATGGTCTAAAATGTTGTCAGGAATAATTGAAATTAAAAAGAAAGTATCTTAGTAAACATGCTCAATAGGAAAAAACTGCATTGCACCACCCAACCACAGGCCATTACTGCCAGAAGACTTGTTAGGCAACTGCCTGAGGACCTTACCCACACTCTAGTTTCAAAGCAATTCAGTCCTCAGTTATCTCTCCCTACCTTGTTGATTTGTCCCAGTCCCCAACATTGGCCAACAACCCCTGCCTAAACACAGGCTATGCCTACCGAAAGACCGTGCAGGTTTCTCACCCAAAAACCTTTTCTATGCACTGTTCAGAATCCCCACTCCTCTTCTCCTTGCTATGTGTAAGCTACAGCTCAGTCAGAGACTCTAGCTGGATTAGAGATCACACCAACCATCATAACTCCAGGCAAACTAATCACTCACAGACTACTTGCCACCCCTTACATTAATGCCAACCACCTCTCCCTTCTTTTTACAATGTTTTAGTCCCCAACATTAGGTGAAGCGTCCAAGATCATCAAGAGACCACTATGGCCAACAGAAGCTCAGCCCACCACTAGGGGGAGAGTTCCTTCTCAAATACAGGTCACAAAGGCCAGAAAACCAGAGAGGAAACAGAAACCAGGACAAAACACCCATCACAGAGACAAACCCTGAAAACAGCACAAAGACCTATCATTACCCCAAACCTATGCCTAGACATCAGCTTAAAAATATAAGCAACAGCCAAGGCAATATATTCAGGGCTAGAAAAAGCCCTAAATATTCCAGAGCAGCTGAAGCACAGGAAAATATCTCAAAGCTAACTTTATGAAGATGACAGATATTCTTAAAGAATAAATGAATAAGTCTCTTAAAGTAATCAAGGAAAAGATTAAAATTATAGGAAATGAATAAATTCTTTAAAGAAACTAAAAAAAATTAGAAGAAAATGGTTCATGACCTGAAAATGAAAATAGAATCAATAAAGAACCCAAAAACTACTGGAGGAATTCTGTAAATTAAAAGTCTATGTTAGCAAACAGGAACTACAGAGGCAAATGCTACCAATAGAATACAAAAGATGGAAGTCAGAATCTCACATGTTGAAGATATGACAGAAGAAATAGATACACTGGTCAAAGAAAATGTTAAGTCTAGAAAATTCTTGACATAAACCGCCAAGGAAATCTTGGATAATATGAAAAGAAAAGAAAGATCTAATAACAACAACAATAATAGAGAAAATAGAAGAATTCCCAAATCAAAGACCCAGGAAATATTTTTAATAAAATCATAAAAGAAAAATTTCCTTACATAAGTAAGGAGATGCTTATAAAAGTACAAGAAGCTTAGAAAACACCAAATAGATTGTACCAGAAAAGAAAATTTCCTCATCGCATAATAGTCAAAACACTAAACATACATAACAAAACCAAAAAAAATAAAAGCTGCAAAGGAAAAAGAACACGTAACATATAAATGCAGACTATTATAATTACATCTGATACACTAAAAGCTAGATGTGTCATAACAGTTGCTCAGCAAACTCTAAGAGACCAGCCTAGACTACTATACCCAGCAAAACACACTATAATCCACAAACCCAGAAATGCTAGGTAACAAGGAGGGACACATGGTTCTCTCTGCAAGGGAAAAATAAAACAGATTTTTCAGGGAAACTGGGAGCAAATGGAAATAGAAGGTATCAGGCTGAAGACAGAGGGGGAGAAGGAGAGAGTACGGTGAGAGATGACTGGAATTGGAGGGCACTTGGGGGGCATATAGAAACCTAGTGCGGTTGATATTTTCTTGAATTTATGAGGGTAACACTAGCATGGACTAGATTTTGTCAATTCAATATTGTTCCCTCTTAACTGTAAGTGGAAATTAATATGGAACAAATGCAATCATGAGTTCATGACCTGGCATGGTTCTTCTCTCCTTGGTCCATTCCATTCTTTTACAACTGTTCATGACTCCATCTTTTTTACAGGATGACATCTGGCTTTCCCTGATCTGCTTTGGAACTCTGGCCCCAAAACCCAAAATCAATCTGACTGTTTAAGTGTTCTGTAGCTCTGATGCTTAAAAAGGATATTTAGATCTTGTTTGAACAGACTATTTCTTACGGAGAAGGCAGCTTTAAATAAGGCTTTTGTATTTACGTTAAATTTAGATATGCCTAGGCAGCTAATTAAGATTTACTTTCAAAATTTTGCCTCTTCACCTAGAACATAAGCCTCTAAAAATTAATTATTCACAAACTTAAGATAATTGGCAGTAATTCATATCATGAAATACATGATATAAATTACTGAGAAATATTAAAATCATTCATACATACAAAAATAATGTATCCATAAAAAGTAGCTATTAGAATATTCATGTTTACTCTTTCCACAAGCTAATTCATATGGAAATGTTATGCATTTACAGAGTTACAGAGAGAATTTTTTGCATTTATTAATATTTGTTCATGTGTGTGTGTGTGTGTGTGTGTGGTGACAGTACCATGGTATATGTGTAGAGTTCAGAGGACAACCTACAGGGTCAGCTCTGCCTTTCCATCATATTGCTTCTAGGGACTGAACTCAGCTAATCAAGTTTGGCTGCCTGCACCTTTACCCACTGATCTACCTTGCAGTATCTCCTCCCATATTATTTTTGAAAAAAAAAAAAAAACTTCTATGTCTTAGGTGATAGTTATAGTAACAATTTCAAGACAGTAACTCATAGAAGAGGAGTCAGGAAAATCACTGTGTGTACTTAGCACATAGATTTATTACTAATATTTTCTACCTGAAGTAATAAAATAGTGTACCTGTGTTTATTAATATTATTAGCTTTATAGGAGTTATAAAGAAGTGTAATTTACATAAGGTTAATTGAGAAGAGAAGACCCACCCCAGTTCCGGGTACATCCATTTTATGGGCTTGGTTTCTGGCCAAATTAAAAGATAAGGTTTGCTGAGCACCAGCCTTATGTCTCTCTGCTTTCTGATTGTAAATAAAATGTCAGCAGCTGTCCCAGGCTCTTCCTGTCATAATTACCCCTCCATGAAAGAGTGTGCCTTGAACTGTGAGCCAGATAAACTTCTCTTTTGTTAAGTTGCCTTTGCCATTTTGTTAGCAAAGTAAGTAGCTAATACAATACTCATGTTACTAACCACTATAAAACAGAAGAATTTCATCAGGTATATTTAGTTTAACACGTGAGGCAAAAACTAACATTTTTTTAGATTTGCTTATCAAATTCTTTATATTTGTATTCTATATATTTCATAAAAAGCATTACTGTATATGAGCTATAATGAATAATGAAAATATTTTCCATGTCTGCTTTCAGTAAGCAGAATCATAATGAGCATTTTTTTGTGTCCATAGATCAATTAAAAACACTTGGAAAAATACCAAGTGGCAAGTGATTTCATCAAAGCATTAAAGTTCAACCAGCCTTCACTTAAATTTTTTTCATTACACAGCAGTTATATTTTATTTTTACTGATTTTTATTGAGCTCTACATTTTACTCTGTTCCCCTCTCTACCTCTCCCCTCCTCTTCAACCCTCTCCCAAGGTCCCCATCCTCCCAATTTACTCAGGAGATTTTGTCTCTTTCTACTTCCCATGTAGATTAGGCTCCTCATTGTTGTCTAGGGTCTCTAGAATTCTGATTTGTAGGCTGGGTTTTTTTTTTTTTTGCTTTATGTTTACAAACCACTTATGAGTGAGTAAATGTAATAATTGTCTTTCTGGGTCTGGGTTACCTCACTCAAAAAGATGTTTTCTAGTTCCATCCATTTGCCTGCAAAATTCAAGATATCATTATTCTTTCTGCTGAGTAGTACCCCATTGTATAAATGTACCACATATTCCTTATTCATTCTTCAGTTGAGGAGCATTTAGGTTGTTTCCAGGTTCTGGCTATGACAAACAAAGTGGCTATGAACATAGTTGAGTACATGTCCTTGAGGTACGATTGAGTATCTTTTAGGCATATATGCAAAAGTGGTATTACTGGGTCTTGAGGAAGTTTGTTGCCTAATTTTCTGAGAAATCACCACACTGACATCCAAAAGGGCTGTACCAGTTTGGATTCCCACCAGCAATGCAAAAGTATTCACGTTACACCACAGCCTCTCCAAAGTAATTGTCAAAATGTTTTTGATCTTGGCCATTCTTACAGGTATAAGATGGAATCTCAGAATTGTTTTTATTTGTGTTCCAGTAGGATAGACACTGAGAAAAACAATTAATAAATGGAACCTCATGAACCTAAATAGCTTCTGTAAGGCAAAGGATATGGTAAGAATGGGAAAGTTCTTCACTTAACCCACATCAGACAGAGGTCTGATTTCAAAAATACATAAAGAACTCTAGAAATTGGTCATCAAAAGAACAAATGATCCAATGAAAAAAATGGAATACAGACCTTAACAGAGAACTCTCAGCAGAGAAATCTAAAATGGCTGAAAGACACTTAAAGGAGTGTTCAACATCCTTAGTCATCAGAGAAATACAATTCAAAACAGAAGTTATTCGTAAATATGGTAATTATTATTAAACTTAGTAATCCCTTCTAGAACATTATATGACCTTGCAAAAACTGATAATAAGGGTGTCACAGCAACTATTCTACTATCTTTGACTTTCAATGTTTTATTTGCATTTAACAAAAGCAGTTCCAATTGTATGTATGAGAATTACAGATATGCTTCTCATCTATAGCAATAAAATATCCTAACAAGTGTTGTTGTCTTATAGATCATTGTACTCAGACTTGAATAAAGTGTTTCAATCATTCACTTTTGACTTGTTCAATCACATATTGTTTAATCAACTAATTTCCATATAATTATTTAACATGAAAATTATTATTTAAAATATTTTCTAAATATTTGGCTGAAGCACAATTAATAAATTTTCAGAGATAGAAATTGGGGTTCAGCCTGAAGATCCGACAAACAAAGCAGCCAGCCACTGGCTCTAACTTGACCTCAGCCCTAAAATGGTGATCCTGCTTCCAGGAAACCTCAGAATGAGACTGAGCCTGAGTGCTGTCTTCTCCCATTTTATAATCCTCTGTAATTCTGTGATTAAAAGCATGTACCACTAGGATTAAAGACATACATTGTCCAGTTTCTATGACAATTATTGTGGCTACTGACATTAAAGGTGCATGTTACCACTGCCTGGTCTATAAGCCTGACCAGTGGGGCTGTTTTACTTACTCTCTAATCTTTAGGAACACTTTATTTATTGAAATGCCACTGCACTTGACTATTTCCTCTGATAAACCTGTAACTAAACCTATTCTATATATTTTTCTCTTAATAGTTTCTCCTTCATACTATTTCAATTTTAGCATGCAGGAAATAAAGAACTAAGATTTCTACTGAGGTATGCTTGTTTCAAATTTCTATCAAGTGAAAAGAAAAATAATTCAATTATGTTCACTTTGTAACAGCGTAAGTTTGTACATTTTTCTACAGACTAAAGAATAAGTAATTAAAGAATATATGTGGAAAAGGAATTTAGTCAGTCAGATATTATGAGCAGCCAATTAAATGAAGAAATTTGTTCTGCAATAATTGTAAAATTATGTATGAAACTGGAGTATAATTCCATTAATAAAAACAAGCAGAATTTGAGTGACAAAAATACTTCAAGTGTAACTAGAATTTCTAATAAATATAATGTCATTAGACTTCAGGGACCTTAGAGAATAATTTAATAAGTTTTTCTCTTTTATTTTTAATACTACAGTATGCTTGCATAACTATCTCCTTTCGTGTATATATATATATATATATATTACAACCCACTCAATCTGCATAAAGTTACTTGTATGCAAGTTTTCAGGTTTGACCATTTGGTATTGGTTAACTAATAGAGTGGATGACTGTTTCTTTTGTTGCCTGTAGTTCTTTGAGTAGAGTTGAAGACTCGTGTTGTTTCTCTGGTCTACTTTGGTAAATCTATGGATATTGTCCTTATTCATGTCATATTTAGAGATTCAAATTGGTGAGACTTTATGGATCTATCTTGTGAGATTACTACAACATTTTCTAGTAGACTAAATTATCTTATGTAGAACAAATGTACACATGGCATCTTCTGTTTGCTATTCTTAATATCTCCATGGCAAAATAGAAGTTATTTAATATTGCTTTGTCTTTGTCAAGTGTTGCATGTTCTCTTAATGCAGTGGTTTCAAAGAAAATAGCCCCCAAAGGCAGTGACACTCTCAGGAGCTATGGCCCCATTAGAGTGTGTGTGGCCTTGTTAGAAGAAGTATGTCACTGTGGAGGCAGCTTTGAAGTTTCATGTATAGTTAAGTTGGGATAGGCATGACCGTGTTTTTGTTTGGAGGAATTTGGTCTTGGGTACTTTGGGTTAGGAAAGCAGCGGAATGTTTCAAGCTTAATGGGTCTTCCTGGTAGGATCATAAAGGACAGTGTTGAGAATGACTTGAACTATAGTTATCAGGAGGCTTCAGAGAGAAGGAATGTTAGTATGTGGCCTAACAACTGGTCTTTTGATATTTTGGTGAAGAATTTGGCTATTTTTGTCTTTCTCCAAAAAGTCTACATGAAACTAAAGTGGAGAATTTTGGATTAATTCTTCTGGTAAAGGAAATCTCAAAATAATCTAGTATAGACTCTGTTCTGTCATTGTTAGTAGTAACTCTGATGATTTATCATGAAAATGAATAGGCTTAGCAAATAATATACAAAATGTACAGATTGAGAAAAGGGACATCAGAAACTAGAAGACAGCTAAATTTAGTGTTTATAGAGATAAAGAGATTAAGAAATGGAATAAACTGAGGAATGACCTCAATGAAAATCCCTAGTAGCTAAGTTTCTAACCTGTGAAAAGAAATTAAAGAAAAGTTTAGAGCAGGTTGTAGTAGTGCACACCTTTAATTCCAGCACTGGGAAGAAAGAGGCAAATAGATCTCTGAGTTCAAAGCCAGTCTGATCTATAGATCCAGTTTCAGTACAACAGTGAAGGGCAGAAACCTGATGAACAAGGGTGCCATGTCCCAACCTCAGTGAATGACAGAATTTGACAGCTTTGGTCATGTGATTCTGAGGCAATGCTATAAGAAAGAAGCTATGAAATTTGCCCCCATGACTAAGAAAAGTTGCCAAGGTATCAGGGGTGTCCCTGAGTGGAAGCCTTGAGAGGCCACTGATGAAGCTCTGAAGGTAAAGCCTAGATTGCCTTGGAAACTGCAAGATGGTGGAGATGCCAGAACTGTGGGATATCTGCTAAGGAAATCTGCTAACAGGGCATGGAAGCAGTCCAAGAGAAAAAAGAGTTATAGTCAACAAAGCTGAAAGAATTGGAGATCTGAAGAGTGTGTTTTGCTTCATTTTGTTTTGTTTTTATTTAACTTCTTTATTGATTCTTTGGGAGTTTCACAATATGGGTCCTAATTCTGCTTATCTCCCTGTATCCCTGAAAAACCTCCCAGAAAGAAAAAAAAAACAAAGTAAGCAAGCAAGTAAACAAAAATAACAATAACAACAACAATAAAATGTTCCTTTGCTAATCCTTCTTTCCTTCCTCTCCAACACCTCTTCATTCATCCTGATGACACTGGGGTTTTGTTCTATCAGCTTTACTAGAAAATTTTCATTGCAATAAGCCACTGATCTGGTTCAAGATCTGTGGTTTCTGGTACACCATCAGCTTCGAATCCCGATGTGGGAGGGTCATCTGTCTATGTGTTACTTTCATTGGTTAATAAAGAAACTGTCTTGCCCTTTTGATAGGCCAGCCCTTAGGTGGGTGGAGTAGACAGAACATAATTCCGGGAGGAAGAAAGCAGAGTCAGACAGATGCCATGCTTCTCCTACCCAAGAAGAAAGGTGGTTAGACTCATGCCGGTAAGCCACAGTCAAGTGGCGATACACATTAATAGAAATGGGTTAATTAAGATGTGAGAGTTAGCCAGTAAGAGGCTAGAGCTAATGGGCCAGGCAGTGTTTAAATGAATATAGTTTCCATGTTACTATTTCAGGTGTAAAGCTAATCATGCATGAGTCGGGCAGGAGGAAAAGCAGACCTGCTCCCCTCATCACTACAGACTCCTTACCAGAATTCCTCTGGGATATCCTGTTGTCACCCTGAGTCTTGGAAATCCTGCAAGTGTTGTTCCACAGATGAGTCAGTCCCTTCATGAGCTCCATGAGGCCCTACATGGAATAGATACTAGGGTGGACTTGCCCGAGATCAAATCGTAGGTCTAAGTGCTTGCTGAGTTGGTCAGACCAGGCCACCGGGGTCACCTGCCTCAGGAGAAGAGGCTGTGGAGTCAGCTCCTCTACATCCATGCCCTCAGAGATGGTTATCCCTCACCTACGGTGAGAGATGGGATCATTTCTCCCAAGTGGAGGGGCCAGTTTTCTTGCTACAGTGTCTAGTGTGAGGCAAGGGAAGCTTTCTCAAGGACAGCCAAAGGTGGAACCAGCAGAGCATTGCCCTCTGATTTTATCTCACATGGTTCCTAAGGCCTCCTGAGGTGACATGGACCACAGACATCAACACAGACCCCAGCTGCAGCTCGGCCATGGACCCAGACATGGCCCTTGATAGCAGTTTTGTCCCAGATGGCATCCTGGCTCTGGGTGGGAGCAATGATTACTCAAGTCAGGATGGTTCTGGCAACCAAATGGCCACTAGATACCACCAAGCCCTAAAATTATTGTCCCAACCCTGGATTGCTATGTGCCCTTTGGTGGCAATAGGGTACTTGGACTTCAGCACAGACCCAAACTATGATAGGATCACAGAAACAGACATGGTCCTCAGCAGCAGTTGGGCCTAGATGTCTCCACTGTCCCAGGAGGCAGTACAGATAGCACAGGCCCACAGAGACAGTATGGCCTGCAGATAAAAACATGACCCTCAATCATGGGTGTCTGTAAGGATTTTAATGGTAACAGGTATCTCAGCCATCAGCAAAAACCCTGAATGCAGTAGGGTCATTGACCCTGACATGGCCCTCAGCTGTTGTGCTGGCCTAAATATCACCATGACATTGAATATCAGCACATATGGTAGTCACTCATATCTATATGTATACTGGCCCTTGTATACCAACCTGGATTCAGGATGGTGATCAGACCATGGCCATCTTCGTGGCCACTGGGGCAACAGGAGTCAATTACATCAATCCAGACCCTAGCTGCTATAGAGCCACAGACCCAGACATGATTCTCAGGAGAACACTGGTCAAGGATGACCAGTTCCCTAGAGGCAGAATATGCCACCCATATCTGTATGGCTTCTGCTGTAACCTGGCTCCTAGTTTCTAATGAATCTGCAGGCTCCCAGATACCAGGCCTCTGTGTGGACCCCAGTGGCAACCTGAGGCACAGACTTGGCCCAGATATGGCCATAGGAAGCAAATTTCCTGGTTAACACCCTAGCTTCAGGTAGTAGTGCTGGTCACTCAAATTAAGATGGCTCTGGTAGCAGCATGGCCCCTGGAAAACAACAAGGTCACAGGTAATGTTCTAATCCCCAGGTATCATGTGGTCTTTGGTGGCAATATGGGTCATGAACATCAACATAGACCTTAGCTACAGGAGGACCATGGACCCATGCATGTTCCTCTTCAGCAGTCTGGGTCTATTTGCCACCATAGCCCCAGGTGCCAGAAGTAGTCACCCAGATCAAAACAGCCTCAGTGGCAGCATGGTCTCCAAACAGGGCCCCAGGAGGTGGTCAGACCACTGGAATCAGCATGATTCTCAATGGCAACATGAGTCATAGACATCAGCATAGACCTTTGTTATTGTATGACCACAGACCCAAATATGGCTCTTGGCAGCAGCCTGGCCTGGACATTACCATGGTCATGGATGGCAAGCAGACTTCCCACCAACTACTCCTCACCAACTTACTATGACCCAAGGAAGCAAGCAGGCCTCCAACATCTATCCATTCCTCACTGTGTTCATTTCTTTCTTTCTGTGTGTTTCCACGGTACATGAACCATTCTACTTCTCGATATTTCCCATTTCTCCACAACATATTTCCTTATCACAATGAGGCTTACCTGCCAGGAGCCACAAGGTGCCAGGCAGACCCATGGATATCTTTATGACAGCCAAGGTCTTGAGAACCCCAACTGGCTACTCCCTGTCTTAATAGAACCACATAATTTGGTACAGTACTTCCTGACTATGCTCCTTTCCTTGTGTTTTAGAACACCAATGTGATATATATATTGTGCCATTATATGTTGGAATATACAATTTACTTTTTTATTTTTATTTTGCAGATGACTAGAGTTAAGAGATTTTATAATTCTCAGAAGAGACTTTGAACTTTTAAGAAAGAATGAAACTTAATATGAGACTATGGGGAATTTTGAAGTTGGGCTGAATGCATTTTTGCCTAATGATATGACTACAATCCTTTGGAGCCAGGGAGGGAAATGTGGTGGTTTCCCAAAGGGAGTGAAACTAATAGGAGGTGTGATCTTTTTGGAATAGGTATGGCCTGGTTGGAGTAAGTGTGTCACTGTGGAGGCTGGTTTTGAGGTCTCATATATGTTCAAGTCATACACGGTGTTTCAGGTCACTTCCTGTTGCCTGCAAATCAAGATGTAGCTCCATGTCTTCCTGTATGCTATCATGCTCCTCAGCATGATAATAATGGATGATACCTCTGAAAATGTAAGCCAACTAAATGTTTTTCTTTATAAGAGTTGGAGTGGTCATAGTTTCTCTTCACAGCAATAGGAATCCTAACTAAGACACTTAATAATGTGCTATTTTTCAGTTGGCTTTGTGTATAAAATAGCATGCTTCTTTGAAGCTTCTATTCTTATGCAATAGTTTATCTCATGCATGGAAACCTTTTTAAGTCCCATTCCTAGTTAAACTGCCCACTTGATATGGCCTATAGCCATCTGAGAAGAGGAACCTCAATTGATGGATTGCCTGCAATAGATTTGCTTATGGGCATGTTTTGAGGGTGATTCTCTTGATTGTTAACTTATATCGGAGGGCCCAGCCAATTATAAATGACACTATCCTTATATAAAGCTAGTCAAACATGTTGCTGTGGGTAAGTGAGATAGCAAGCAACTTCGATTTCTTATTTAAATTCCTCCTTGTGTTCCTGCCCTGAATACATGTTACTCGGGATTAGACTGTGACAAGGAAGTATAAGCCAAATAAATCTTTCATCCCCTCCATTGCTTTTGGTTAAAGTGTTTCACAGTGCAATAGAGATAAATCTAGAATAGGCCCAAGCGTTAGAAAGCAACCATGATGCTATTCAATAGAGATTCATTAATTGCAATTATAATAGCCCAAGTTTTCTTTTCTTATTTTCTGTGTATCTAGGTAAACTTCTTCTAACCATGACAATACACGCATCTTTGAAAGAAAAAGTGAACAACATGTGCCATTAGGGATTTCTGAAAGTCTCTGTATTGGTGATGGAGAAAATCAGTTGTATTAACAGAGTTCTGTTTTATTAAATTGAATGTGACCATGATACAAAACATCATTTAAGTCTTTTTATAGATATGTACCAATAATTGATATACACTCATGTTAAGTTAAGGGACAAAGAGCATTTTCCAGAGACCATTAAGCATTCAATGGAGGAAATATCTCTGACTTACATAAGCAGTAGATGCTTTTTTGCCAAATTAGAAGTCATTCATGCATTAATATTTTATTTGATAAAAGAGTTTGAGTGGATATATAACACTGAATATTAAAATAACATTTCCCTCAGAGGACCTCAGCTTATTTTTATAAACCTTTGCCTCATACTTCAGTTCTGAGTCAATGGTGAGTTAGCAACATATTTAATACTTGTGTAAGTTTTGCTTGTGGTGGTAGGAGTAATGCATGTGGTAATGTGTGGGCATATTGAAGGTGGATGAGGATATCATGTATATGCTCTATTACTTTCTACCTGTGTTGAAATAGGAGCAGTGGGGCTGCGTCCCCGGCACCCAGCAGCCCACATGGCTAGCTTATGCCCCGAAATAATTACACAGAAACTGTATTCTTTTAGATACTGCTTGACCCATTATATCTAGCCTTTTCTCAGCTAACTCTCTCACCTGGACTAGCCCATTTCTAATAATGTGTGTAGCCCACGAGGTGGCTTACCAGAGAAGATCTTAACCTGTGTCTGTCTGGAGTGGGAGAATCATAGCGACTCTCTGATTCAGCTTCTTTCCCCCAGCATTCTGTTCTGTTTACTCCGCCTACCTAATTTTCTGTCCTATTAGGGCCAAGCAGTTTTCTTTATTAGTTAACCAATGAAAGCAAAAGATAAGATACAAGACCCACCTCCATCATACCTGATTCTCTTGAGATAGTATCTCTCATTGAGTGTGGAATGAGGCTGGTGACAAGTAAGCCTTTGCAATCTTCCTGTGTCTGTGTACCCCAATTCTGAGTGCATAAAATATGTCTTCATACTTACACGAGGGAACTGTCCAAAACCTATACTCTTTTATTTATTTCTTTTATTTTTTTGAAAACTCCATGTCTTCTATTGATATGACTAACAGATCTTTCCAAATCTCATTCTCTGCTCATGAGGACAGTTTCCTTTTAAGTGATAAGATGGTCCTGTGGCAGTTGTAGTATGATCCACAAGGGTTTATTTATTGAAGTGCAATTTGTGAGATGTTGAAAGGATAACAATCAATTCAGCTATAATCATTATATGGTGTGGGAGGTCCTTCTGTTTATGTGTTGCTTTTATTGGTTAATGAATAAAGAAACTAATTTGGCCTATAGCATGGGAGGATAAAGGCAGAGTTAGAGAGATGCCATGTAGCCCCACCAGAGACAGATGCTATAACTTTAGCCAGTAGGCAACAGCCACATGACCATACACAGAATAATAGAAAAGGGTTAAATTAATATGTAAGAGTTAGAAAAAAAAAAGCTAGAGCTAATGGGGCATGTAGTGATTTAATTAATACAGTTTCCATGTGATGATTTTGGGTCTAAGCTAACTGGGCTGATGGGAACCAATAAGCAGCCCACTCCTTCAACAAACTGGTGACTACCATGGGACCAACAAGTGGCTCCCTCCATATAACCGATTGATGCCCAAGTAATCCTAGACACATAATAACAGAGTTAAGCATGGTTTTGGTAGCAGCATTTTCTTAGGTGGGCTCTGTTTGCGAGAAGCAAGCAGAGGCATGGCTCCTATAAGAGAGGTTTTCCTGATTTAACCATAGCAGAAAAAAAAAAAAAAAAAAAAAACTATGAGGTTTTAAAACACGGCTTCATGGGCCATGCTGCCAGCATGAACTCCAGCTATGAAACCTTCAAATGGCATTTGTGGGCCCAGGTGTTTGAGTGCCCACTTGGGGTCTGAAGGAAAGTAGCTGAGATCATGCCTACGGCTCAGCTCTCCGCACCTGCGCAGGTGGCCAGATCAGGTCTATGAGGCATGCACAAGCATGGCAGATTCTTGCTGCCATGCACAGAGATATTTTTACACAGCACACTTCTCTGCCTGGCATATTTAGCTATTACTCAGATAAAAAGAGTGTATGTGCTCATTATCAGAGTTAAAGTATTGAGCACAACTTCTATCCGGTAACCCCAGACCTGGCAGCAATGGTAAGTCCACCATTTTAAAAGTAGAGAGAGTGGGAGCAAGCATCAAGAGCAGCTGCAAACAAACTGGTTACCATTTTAAAAAGCTCTTCAAGACAACAAATAATAACAGATAAAATAATAAAGAAAGATTTAGACATAAAAAACTCTAAATGGGTCATAGTATTAGATAATTGTATGTAGGCATGGGAGAAAGAAGAAAAAGAGTAAAGAGAGTTGGAAAAGAAGTAAATTGTTTTTAAAAAAGTCTTTAAAGAGACAGAGTAGAGTCATAGATTAAAAGGAATAAAAACATAAAGCCACAGAAAGATGGACTATTCACAGAGAGTCTGGATTATGTATATTATTGTGTTTTCTTTCAATTTTTTGACTGTATAGGAGCTAAGTACAGAGAGATATTTCATTGCATGGGCTTTTAAGCTAAACCAACATGTATATTGTAAAGATATCTTGACTTCAGAATTTTGGTCTAAGGATATGTTGCTTTGGAAAATAGGTGCTTCTTTTGTTTCCACAGAGGATAAGAACCTGTGGATTCATTCCAGGCTAAGATGCTTTGATAGACCACGACCCCCTGAGAGGTTGTTGTAAACACTCCCAAAAATACTTCACCCAATAAACAGCAGGAAGATGTTTGGACAAAACTATGCCCACATTTCCAAATATTGTTTGTAAATGCTTCTTTACATTTATAGGCGAATATTCTATAGAGATTTGCATTGGTATGGATCTTGGTTTATTGATACAAATTTAAGGACAATCTTGTCATGTGTATATTTCTGCTCTTGATTAAGGTATTGTGATTGTGTAGTTCATTTAAAAATGTAATGTATAATTAAGAAATATAGGTTAATGGATAATCATCTATAATAGTATCTTGTAATCATATTAGTTAGGTTTTCTAAATGTATAGAGATATATTTCAGTTAGATAGGTAGTCTTAAAATCTCAGAGACCTTCAGAATATGGCATTTAAAATGTTTAAAAACTTAAGACTTTTCATGACAGTGAGGCACATCTGTTCCTGGAAGCACCAAGTTACTTCAAGAGGATGATGGGCATTAAATAGTCTCCTTATAGAGCCAATTGACCATTTGTCAAGAGACTGCTCTTGCCTAGAGTGCTTAATAAAATGGACATGCAGGACCTGCAGACAAATACTGCTAAACTTTCCTAAGGTGGGACAATCCTTTGGGGTTCTTGCTTAATGAAAGAGTCTACTAGACATTTTGCAGGATACAGAAAAATGTGACAGACAAGTTGTCATTATAGGTGGAACTTTCTTTGATACTTTCTGCTTCATGGAAATGTCTGCTGGATAGTATGGGCCTGAAGGCTGAAGATGGATGCCCCAATGGTACAGAAGAACTTTAGGTGACTGCCCAGGTAGTGAGATGTCTCTATCAATTCTAGATTTTAGGAAGTATCTTGCAGTGCACTTCCTGCTTAATTAAGTAATATTATATCCTCCTGAAATCTTTGATGGAGTCGAAGAATAATATATTTTCCTTAGTTATGATATAAGATAAATAGATATAAATATTGTAACTGTGATTCTTGCTTGATAACTGTTTTGTTATATGTAATTTTACTATGTTAAAGTTAATACCTTTCTTTTTGTTTAAACAAAAAAGGGGAAATGGTAAAGGAGGTCCTTCTATTGTTTTTATTGGTTAATGAATAAAGAAACTGGCTTGGCCAATAGCATGGGAGGAGGAAGACAGAGTTAGAGAGATGCTATGTAACGCCCTTGGAGACAGACACCACAACTTTAGCCAGTAAGCCATAATCACTTGGACACACACAGAATAATAAAAATGGGTTAATTAATATGTAAGAGCCAAAAAGAAGCTAGAGCTAATGGGCCAAGCAGTGATTTAATTAATACAGTGTTTATGTGATTATTTTGGGTCTAAGCTGGGCTGGGCAGTCATGAACAAACAAGTGGCCCCTCCTCCAACAATTAGTGGCTGAAATGTAGTTAACATCTGATGCAGTTTCTATGGCTGCCCAGCATAGCCTCATAAGAAAAGGGAGAGACAAGAAACTACACATATGACCACATCTTTCTTTAAGATGTCCTGAGCTATCTCTGAATTCTTCTAGAAAAAAAAAGGTTATTATGGTCACATGAAGGTCCTATAGCTCTTGGTTCAGAACTAAAGCAAAAATGAACCTTATTTTTCTTTATCACTTACCCAGAAAATTCATACTAATAGATTTGACAGTTGCTATAGTCTTCTCCTTTGTCCAGTGTCAGAAAACTTCAAGACAGCATCGTTTCTCAAAAGTCTAATTCATTTCCTGGATAAGTGGGGGAAGGGAGAATATTTTTACATGAGTGAATAGTCAAGTTAGTAGAAGATACTGGAGAGGTAAGATAAAGAATATTGCATGTTAGGACATTGACATTCACACAGTGAGGAAATTTTTATCTAGATTTGATCTGTCAAGACAGAAAGTCCAGCTCAGGATGAAATGTTCCCATCACCTAAGTTTCAACAGAGGTCACTAATCTTTGTAATTACAGATGCTTATGATGCTATGATCAGAAAATTATACATGTAGATAGAGTAAATGAGTAATTAGAAATTATGAAAATTAGTTAAGTAAATGTCATAAAAGGGATGGAAAATATTATAGGAGTAATTTATATTATGACGCATCATAAAAATTAAATAGATTTGATATGTATAATCGACTCAGTTCTGGTTATTAATGGCTTCTTCCTAAATCCACTTACTATTGTTTAGTCACTAAGAAAAATGTTTGTGATCACACCAGTTTAAGGTTTTCTTTGAGGACCTGATGTATAAAGAAGAAATATAGTTCCTTGTCTAAAACCTACAACACACTCAGCAAAGCCACCAACAGCCTGGAACCAGGACTTAGAGGAAGTTTTCCATAAGGGTTGAATTATGGAGAAGAAACATAGTTTCTTGTCTAAAACAAGGAACAAAACATTTAGCATTCTTTCTTATTTCAATTAGCTAAAGTTAACAACATGGCATTCTTAATTATATCTTCATAACTGTTCACTTTCTCCATAACTATAACTCAATCAGAGAATGGCACCTGCTTTACTTCTTTGCTCTGTCTGTTCTCCAGGGAAACAATTATATTGAGCATACTCTCCAAGAATTAGGAATATTAGTGAGCAAAAAGAATTTTACCCACTACATACAAAGAAGTCTCTTAAATTTCAAAAATTCAAAAACTCTAATGTGATTAGTCTTCAAGTGGGATTCATACATTTTCTACATTTTCTACAATTCAGTACATTTCTGAATATTTACTCCTCTATCCTTACACAGCATCATTATGCTCTTGATCCAACAACAATGGGGAGAGACATTCTCAGCACTCACCCATCTTCCTACTACTGTGTTGTTGGCATGGACAGACATCCAGTCCCTTTCCAGGCATAAATAAGTACCACATCTCATTTCATCTGTCTCTGCTTGTCCATAGAATCAGTGTTCAGTGATTATGTGCATTGATGCAGCAACCATGCAAAGGTCTAAATGAGTGACTGGAAGAAAAAAACCTGTCCTTTCCAAATGGGCAACTGCCTCAGCTTGTCATTACAGCCTTTTTCTACTTGTGCCTAATAGTATTGATGAGTAGGTTGTGATTACAGAGGTAACACTGCCAATGCCTTTGTGCATTTCCTTGTCCATCTCATTAAAAATCCCAGTGTTAATCCCTCCATGCTTATGTATCTCTAGGCAATTTGCCTTATCCTATTGATACAAATTGAGCATGAACAGCAAAGTATTCCCTTGTAGTCAATTACTGTAAAATGTTTATTGTTTCCATTTCTTTTAGAATGTGGAAAATATATACTAAGCGAGCATAAAAATAAAAAAAGCATTTAGGGCTAGGGTTTCTGGCTTTCAGTATAATTATCTGCCTGGTAGATACACTGTTGCAAAATAATATGTGTAGGACCACAAATCCTTCAGAAAAAACCTTCATCACTAGGGAGCTGAGTCAAAGCCTACAAAAACTTCAATGAAGGTATTTGGTCTTTAATTTAAAACCCAGTGTAGATGGGAAACAAAACTAACTGGAATACATGACATGCATATGACAATTTGCCATAGGAACAACAAAGGCAATGGCCAAGATATCAACAGTAGAGAAAGAAAGCATTTGCTCTAGAGCTGTAGGCAGTTATATAAGTCCCATATAACTGTGGATCCTTGATATAAAAAGACACTAACCAACCTTTGCATGTAGTACTAGACAGAGAATCCATGATTTTAAAGACAACAATCACATTTTGGAATTCCAAAAGAGAATTTTGTATTGAGTTCTCTCTCTCTCTCTCTCTCTCTCTCTCACACACACACACACACACACACACACACACACACACACACCTTTTTTTGAGATTTTCTAAGGAGAGGGGGTGCCTACACACTTTGATCTGTTAGATTAATAGTGAACTTGAGTTTGCCCTAAGAGTACTCAACTTGCCAAATCGAGAGTTTGGAAGGAAGGTCATCTCTGTGAATCCTGTTCTTACTACTCACTTGAACAACCTAGAAGCTTTCCAATCTAAATAATGAATCATGACTGTTTGTTTGTTTACTCCACATGGCTGGCTGCCTTTTCTTCTTTCCCAAGTACCTGTCAGACACACAAAAGTGAATTAATTTGACATTTTTAAAAAAATGCCAAGCAAAACTTCCTTAAACTAAATAGGCCATGCTCTTATATATAGAGGAAGGTGCTTGTTGAATAAATCCACTCAAGTTAAAACAATAATGCATGCAGAATTTAATTGCAGGAGTCTAATTAGTTTTAGACTAGTGCTATAAAACTTAGAAATGAGCAAAGATAAATAATTTCAGCTAATTTCCCTATGTAGTGTGAATAAAAGTGTGGAGAGGATTCTCAAATTGAATGTTACAAACATTTTTCAAAGTACATTAAGTTAGTTTCTTTATGTAATGAAGTGTCCTTTACAGGGAAGAGACTCCACAGGAGCTGGCATTTCTCTCATGATGAACACAGCTCTTGTGGCTTCATTAGGAGTTCTTGAAACAATCTGAACTTTAGACCTTTCCATCTACCACTGAGTACACAGTCACACACTAGCTGATGCCTAATTGTACCTTGGAGCATCATGGCACAGAGTCATTTCAACTACCATGACCTTATCTCTGGTCAGGCAATAGCATGTGAAAAAAACTACTTGAGAGTACCTGATTTGTTCTCCTTTCCAAATTCACCAAGTGAATTGTGTATTGCACTTCTTCTAAGAAATGAAAAGAAAGAAAGAAAAGAGAGAGAGAGAGAGAGAGAGAGAGAGAGAGAGAGAGAGAGAGAAAGAAATCATTGTATAGGGAAAAGTAATGGAGAAATATAAATATTACTATGAAACAATTCCATATATTTCTTGCTCTCTATTACAAAACAAAAAATTTAATGATTCTTTTAGAATTTCAAATCACACACACACACACACACACACACACACACCAATCCTGCTCATTTCTCAGTCCTTCCATATCTGTCTTCCACCTCTATAGCATCCCCCACCCAAAGAAAAATAACCTACATCACTCCTCTATCTTGCCTGCCTCTCCATTATATATTTGCTCATCCTAGTGGTATGAGAAATTACAGTGTGTTATGCAGTAGCACAGTATACCCCTTTGACCAAACAGCTTTACTTGCAAATATTAATTGCAATGAGTTTTTTGTCTGGTTCATGACTTCTGTTACATTATTGTGGTGGTTTGAAAAAAATGATTGCCACTATTGTGGTGGTTTGAAAAAAATGATTGCCATAGAACGTGGCACTATTAGGAGTTATAGTTTTATTGGAGAAGTAGGTTCGGCCTTGTTGAAGGAAGTGTGTCCCTATTGGGGTGGGCTTTGAAGACTTGTATGCTCAAGCTACACCCAGTGACACATTTCACTTCCTGTTGCCTGTGGACTAAGATGTAAAAATCTCAGCTTCTTCTCTAGGCTGCCATGTCCTTCGATGATGATAATAGACTAAATTTCCTAAACTATAAGCTACCCCAAATAAATATTTCCTATGGTAACAGTGGCTCTTATAGTAACAGAAATCCTAAGACATAAGTGGGTACAAGGGACAGCAATATTTCTGGGATAGCCCTGACCACATTTTTGTTTAGAGGAATTTAGACTTTGGTACTTGGCTTTGGGCCATGAAAGCAGTAGAATAATTTAATTACTGCTTATTGGGCCATACTAGTAGGAACATGGAAGATTTTAACTGTGGAGGCCTGGTGAATTTTAATATGCTTCCTAGAGATCATTCTTGTGGTATTTTCATAAAGAATAGATCTGCTTTTTGCCCTTGTTCAAAGAGACTGTGTGTGATGTTAATAGAAGAGATTTAGATCAATTCTATTGGCAGAAGAAATCTCAAAACAGCCTAGTATAGTATAGTCTCTGTCTTTTGATATAATGAAAAGGAGAAAGCAAAGCAAGTAAAAACTTTAAATTTAAAATTTGAGGAAAAAAAAGAATACCTGAAGTGGAATGGATCTAAGTTCTATGTTCAAGAAAATAAACAGACTGAGAAATAGAATAAAGGAAATGATGACATCAGGGCAAGATCCTACCCAGCTAAGTTTCCAACTTGTGAAAAGAAATTGAAGAAAAGCTTAAGGCAGGATGTGGTGGCTCATACTTTTAATCCTAGTATTCCAGTGGCAGAGGCTGGCGGATCTCTGACTTTGAGGCAAGCTTGATCTAAGACCTAGTTTCAGGACAGTCAAAGTTGGGCGGTGAAGGAATCCATCAGAAGCAAAAAGATGGTGAAGATGTGATTGAGTGAGGGGGCTGCTTTCCAGCTTTAGAAAATAGCAGAACTTGGCAGCTTTGGCCACATGGTTCTTCCTTTAGAGTCAAGGACAGAACAGGGTTATGTAACCGTCCTCCATGACTAAGGAAAGGTACTGAGGTCAAGCAAGTGTCATGGGTGTCTCTGTATGGAGTCCTAGAGAGGTCAATATATGAAGCTATGAAGGTGAAGCCTGGATTGCCTTGGAGACACCAAGACGTTGGAGATGCCAGAGTCATGAGATACCTGTGAAGAAAAGCTCATAACAGGAAATGGAACCAGCCTAAATTAAAAGAGTGGATTATAGTCAATAAAGCTGAAAGGTGTTGGAGATCTAGAGTGTTTTGACACTAGACATAAAGGTGCAGAATTTAGAGTTTGCCCAGTGAGATTTTGGTCTTGCTTTGGTACAGTATTTCCTCATTATGCTCCTTTTTCTACATTTTGGAATGGTAATGGATATCCTGTGGCATTATATGTTGGAAGTATGTAATCTGCTTTTGAATTTTAATTTTACAGGTAATTAAAGTTAAGAAATTACATGCCTCTCAGAAGAGACTTTAGACTTTTAAATAATTTTGTGACTGCTATAGACTATGGGGACTTTTGAAGTTAAACTGAATGCATTTACATTATGATAAAACTATAAGCCTTTAGGGGCCTGGGAGTGGAATGCGGGTGTTTGAACAAAAATGACAACCAAAGTGCGTGGCACTATTAGGAGGCATGAACTTTTTAAGGGAAGTATGACTTGTGGAGGCATGCTTTGAGGTCTCATATATGCTCATGACACCACCAGTATTACAGATCATTTCCTGTTGTTTGCCTATCAAAATATGGAACTCTCGATATGGGAAGTAGACAAGATTGCCGGGCAAAAACTGGGAACTTGGGGATGAGGTGGCATGGGGCTAAGGGGAATTGGGGTGAGAAACGTGAGAAGGGGAGGATTGGAGGAGCTTGGGGGAATGGGATGGTAGGGATAAACGAAGGGTGGACACAGGAGCAGAGAAATATATATCCTAATTAAGGGAGCCACCTTAGGGTTGGCAAGAGACTTGACTCTAGAGGGGCTCGCAGGTGTCCAGGGAGATGTCCCCAGCTAGTACCTTGGGCAACTGAGGAGAGGGAACCTGAAATGGCCCTATCCTATAGCCATACTGATGAATATCTTGCATATCACCTTAGAACCTTCATCTGGCGATGGATCGAGATAGAGACAGAGACCCACACTGGAGCACCGGACTGAGCTGTTAAGATCCAAATGAGAAGCAGAAGGAGGGAGAACATGAGCAACGAAGTCAGGACCAAGAGGGGTGCACCCACCCACTGTGACAGTGGAACTGATCTATTGGGAGCTCACCAAGGCCAGCGGGACTGGGACTGAATAAGCATGGGATGAAACCGAACTCTCTGAACATGGCTGGATAATGAAGGCTGATGAGAAGCCAAAGACAATGGCACTAGGTTTCGAGCCTAATACATGAACTGGCTTTGTGGGAGCCTAGCCTGTTTGGATGCTCACCCTGCTGGACCTGGATAGAAGTGGGAGGACCTTGGACTTCCCACAGGGCAGGGAATCTGGACTGCTTTTCATTCTCGAGAAGGAGGGGGAATGGAGTGGGGGGAGGAAGAGAGGGGGAGGGAAGTGGGGGGAGGGGGCAATGTGTAGGAGGAGGGGGAGGGAAATGGGAAATGGGGAGGAGGCGGAATTTTTTTTTCAACAACTAAAAAAAAATAAACAAAAAAACAAAATATGGAACTCTCAGCTCCAGCACCATCTCTACCCGCATGCCACTGTGTCTCATAATAATAACAATAAACCGTAACTATGAAAATGTAAGTCACTATAATTAATTGTTTTTCCTTTATATGAATTGCTATGGTCATGGTGTCTCTTCACAGCAATAGAAAACCCAAATGAGACATGTAGTAAAAATAGTCATCCTACCAAAATTATCTAAGAGTCAATTTAAAAAAATTAACACTATTCTTCCCAGATCCTAAAAGGACTATTTCAGTTTCATAATGAATACAAAAACACTGAATAGCTAAAACAATCATGAACATAAAAGAACTGCTGGAGGTATCACTATCCATGATTAAAACTATAGTGATAAATAAAGCATTTTATTATCATAAAATGCACATAATGCTTAATGGAATGGAATTGAAGACCCAGACATAAATCCATGCATTTATGGAAACCTCTTTTTTTATTAAGGGGTCAGAAATACACACTGGAAAAAAGTATAGCATCTTCAGTAAATGGTTGTAGCCAATTGCATGTCTGCAAATCGATTCTTACTTATCATTCTACGCAAAATTAATTGCAACTAGATCAAAGACCTATTTGCACAGGAGTCTTTGTGTGCTGTCTTACACAGAAGGAGCATATTACTCCAACTTGAGCTGCCCCAGGTCACTGAGGTGTTTGTAGCTTCATCATCCCATTAGGGTCTTAAAAAATGCAACTGCAGCTCCTGTAACATTGCTTCAAAAATTCAAATAACTAGAAGGGCTCAGCCCTGACTCTGAATTATAAAATCCCAAATGTGCACAAACCAAACTTAAGCACTGGAATCAAACTTAAGTCTTTTCCTCTGTTGTTAAGAACATCTCTACAAAGTGCACAAAAAATCACATTCCTGTCACCTTGTCATTCCTTGCTCTTCCAGCCTTACAGAAATTTGACTGTTATTTTTTTTTAAATATCATGCTTTAAGTCATAATACATACCTTATTCCTTAATTTTAAGTTAGAAATAGTATACAGTAGTTTCAAGAGAAGTAAAAGTCATTTGCACAAAATATATTTTTTCCTCCGAAGGTACATGTGAAAAGCTGATTTTTTTTTGTTCTACAATAGGTCATGTGACTGGTTTCATGATGGATGTACATACTTTGCAAGAACCTTGTATTTCTCTAGCTCTGACTCCACTGGTAGCAAGACAAAATCAAAATAGAAAGCTCTCAGTTTTAGTAAAGACTAGAGGTTTCTCTGAATATCCCAGAAGCTCAATGGCCATCAAAACTGCTTGAACAAATAGCTTTAGAGTTGCCTGAATCATGAATTTAAAGAATGAAATTCAGGGACTACAGAGGATGACGTTTAGAAAATGTATTATCATAGTTAGGTGCTTAGAAAGAGAGAGAGAGAGAGAGAGAGAGAGAGAGAGAGAGAGAGAGAGAGAGGAGAGAAGACCAAGCTGTTTGAGTTAGGCATAGTGGTCAGCCACATGATTAGACATGTGTTGTGGAGGGGAGAATTTGAATAAAGAAACAAAAAATGCTCAAAGTACTCTGACCAGAATCTTAACAGAAGGAAGAGGAAAAAAAAAAAAAGGTGAAATTTTTCCTTTTTGATTCAGGACTCAGAAAAATAGAGAGACATACCAGAACCCATGCACATCCTAAAGCCTATGCTAGGACGTGGAAAATTTATGATGGAATAGTATATTGTCTTATTAAAGAAATGATAATTTATTCTTTCTCCTTAGTGAAACTACATTCCTTTGGCAGGGTGATTGACCTGCTCAACTGGATTGACTCTCAAGGGGGAAGACAATGTCATCTCTTTAAGTAGGGGTGGTTTTCACTCTTTTGGCTAGGAGGCAAAGAAGCTTTCCCTACCTAGACCTTCAATGCTACTGTATCATCTTGTCTTAGCTGGACATCAGGACAGCCTAGAAATGTCTCTGATTCTTTCTAGGTATATGTCTACAGTCTGGGACACTGTACAAATATAAACACTTTTATAGCTATTAGAGATCAAAATAGGTGTGTGTCTGTGTTTGTGTGACCTCCAAGGGCATTTGAAGGTCAGACATTAACCTTAGACATTGTGCTTCAGGCACCATCAGCCTGGGTTTCTTGTGAAATAGAGATAGTTTGTCATCTTCCTAATCAGAGGAATATTCATGTGTCCTCCAGAGCACTGGAATTACAAGCACACACCAACATGCCCATCTTGTCACATATATTCCAGGGTTTTCAAGTTACTAGAAAAGCAGTGGGATATCTAAAAACACATAAGGAATCCTACATCTAGAAGTGAAAGAAGTTCATGAGAACGTGTGCAAGTGTAGAGAGAATCTGTTTGAGAAACAGACTCATACAAGAGAAAGAGACAGGAATCAAATCTGACCAATGCAGAAAACCACCAGCCCACAAATAAAAACAAGGAATAGAAAAGGAATAAAGACCGTCCTTGTTCCTTTGTATCAACGCTCTGGTAGAAACAACCAGAAGAAACTTTTTGAATGTCATGACTCTATGACTAAGCAACCCAAGCAGCCCGGCCTGCGCGTTTTTTGAGTATGGAAAATGCGAATCTCTCCGAGAGAGATCTGCTTCCCAGTTCAGCTCAGTTAGTCCTCTATATGGTTTATAAACACCACCCAAAGAGGATACTTTCATTTGTAGCTGAAGGTTCTAAATGGGAGAGAACAGCTTGGAAAACGCAGAGCCAACCAAATTTTAAAACCCAAATCAATGGCCACTCCAAGTAGAGCACCTGTAGGAATAATTAACTGTCTTCAATCTTTCCTCTCAGGTGGTTGATTGAATGTAGAGAAATTGTTTCAATTCTTAGCATTCTTAAAAGAATAAAATGATTCAACTTTTATTTAGAGGAATTGGGTATATTTTTAAAGAGAGAAAATACAAGTATGTTTCAGTATTTATTTCAAAGGAAAATAAATAGCCTAATTAATAAGCACGTTAACCAGAAACCGAAGAGAGTAACCCATATTGGCTAATAAGTGTTTGTTTCCAAGCTGCCATGTTAATTTTCTGAAAAGGTGATTGCTCAATGGGATTTTCCTACTATGTCCTCAAAGTAAATATATATGTATTTGCAGTAGAAATGCAGTCTAGAAGAAAAAGCCAGTTAGAGGCTGGAAAAAATGTACACATTATAGGTAGAGATAATGAGATAAATGCGTTCCTTTATTCTCTGAGGACAGATTCATTTGAGGTCACTGTTCTGAGCATGCTCTTCAGGAAGCCATACAATACACAGAAGGAAATTCCCAGCCTTTCCCGGAGTTAATAAAGGCCCTCTTTAGGACCAGGGCTCTGGCTCCTGGGAAAAGCTGCCGGTCTCTTGGACTGAAAACAGAAAGTAACATTTGTCGCACTGTAAACAGGAACTCACACTTCTTTGGTGACAGGAAAAACTGAAGGAAGCTGGACAAATCCTTCCTTCTCTTCCATCCACAGTGGTCACACACTGCTGCATAATGAGCAAGTTCCAAGTCCAGCCCTCAGCCTCTCTTCATGTTCCAAATCATGTTCCTGGAACTACAGATAGCCACTGTGTTTATAGCTCATGTACATGAATGGTGGTAAGGAAGCATTTACAATTTTAGATAATTTATTAGCCAAAGTGTACATATGCAGCCTGTGTGAATCAAGAGCCTGACCAGAAGACAAACTTGCAAATACTTTCAGCTTTATAAAAAATATTTTATAAAATACACATTAGAAAGCATTTTATTTATAATTCTAACACATATTAGTAAACCATTAAATATCTTTGAGAATCACTTTTGAAAATAAAAAAATCTCCAACTTTTTCAGTACCTTAAAAAAATTTGAAGTCTGTAAACACATATTGTATGAAGGACAATAAATTACTAATTTATATTTCTTGGGTCCTGTAATCTGACTGCAACAAGAAAATATTTTAGAGCTGAAAATGCATATAACCTGTAGTGAAAAATTCTAAAATCCCAAGGAAATTTCTGATTAACTTTTCCAAAACAAACAAACAGAAAAAAGAAAGTAAGAGGTATCATATAATCATAAATTACATAACGTTTCAAATCAGAATATTTCAAAATCTTCATTTTGATTTTAAAAGCTAAAGACTCAAAATTTGAATAACTTAACTGATTTATATATCAAAAGATTTTTTAAAAAAGATTTATTATTTTTTAAAAACTATGTATATGTCTCTATGTAAATGTGGTCCTGAGTCCAGAGAAGAGTGTTGAATTCCATGATGCTGGAGTTACAGTTGGTTATAAGTTGCCTCAGGTGTGAAACAAATGCAGGCTCTCTACAAAATAAACAAGGAAGTAAGCACTCTTAACCCTTGAGCCATTTATCCGATCAATCTTTTGTTTTTGTTCTGGGACAGGGTTTCAATATATAGCCAAGGCTGGCCTAGAACTCGAAGTTCCACCTGTGCCTGCCTCCCATGGCTGGTATTAAAGGTGAATGATATCATATACCACTAAGGGATGAGTTTGATTGCAGAAAGAAACATTAGAAATAGTCACTCATGACAGCCCTGTCACCCCAAAGGAAGGCTGGCCTGATAAGTAGAACAAATTTTAGTACCACAGACATTGTTTTGTGACCCTATTACATCATTATTACATAAAATAGTGGAAAATTCTAGATTTTATAGAAATTCCTCAGTTTTTGTAGAGCCAAACCCATGAAAACATGCAAGTAATAAGTTATTAAATTGGGATTGGAAAGATGACTCAGTGGTTGACAGAACTTGCTATTTGGCTTTTTAGGTGGGGTGGGAGGGTTTGTTTTCATGTAACCTGAGTTTAGTTGTCAACACTCAAGTCTTGGGGCTGCAGGGAGCCCAACACCCTCTTCTGACCTCCATTGGCATTTGCACACGTACACACACACAATGGTGCCCACACTTTTACACAAATATGTTCTAACACATAAGGTTACTACCTAGGATTAAAAGCTCAAAATACTCTTTATTAACCATTCTGAAAATTTAGCTTGGGTTTGACTCAGTATTTTTTTAAAGCTAAAAAAGTGAATTACAGAAGTTAAAGTATATGTCTTTAAAACATATCATTTGAAATGAAATATCACTGCTCATAGTTTGGTCACACAATTGTACCACTTATACTAATTATAACATATAAATTCTATATAGCGAAACTGATATAGAGAAATTACAGCGTTTATCGCACCTGGTACAGGCTGGAATATTCTAGTTTTCTTTAGAATGGTGGAAATAAACTGCAAATACAGAATGGACTGAGCTAACTTTGTGACATTTTTTTTTACCAAAACAAGCATTCTTCTGAGAGGACTCTCTCTGAGAAAACAGCTCCCAAATCCATGTAAGCAGCAGAGTCAGCAGTGAGCCTTTAGTAAGGAGACATGCTGGTACAGTCTAAGAATCCTGCCTGGTGCTCAGGAATCTCTATCATCTGACAACCCAATGCTAATGCTGCTTCCAGCTTGATAACATCCGCACACAGTGTGTGTGCAGAACAACGAAGGAACAAAATGCTATTGCCTATTATTTTCCACTTTGGAGTTCCTATCAATAACTGCTAGGTCTTGACCGTCTGGTCAGAAATGTCTTGAACAATTTTTGGGAGTGTCTCTGTGCATAAGGGAAGCAGCAGGAGGAGGAATGAGGCCTGTTTGCCTCATACAGAAGTAGAAGTGGCTCCTGGACTTAGATTATCCTGAGTAATGGAATTGTAACTGTTATCTACCTAGAGCCTGTAATTCAGTGAAACCCTTAAATTTAACATCTGCTTTCCTGCTAAGAGCTGGACTCAGCTTTCCTTTCACAACATTATGAAGATACAGAAAATAGGAAGAGGCTGCTTATTCATCCTGCCCACCCAGAACCAAAATAACCACACAGAAACTATGTTAATTAAAACACTGCTTGGCCCTTAGTTCTAGCTTCTTATTGGCTAACTCTTACATCTTAATCTAACCCATTTTTATTAATCTGTGTATCACCATGTGGTAGTGGCTTACTGGCAAAGTTTCAGCATGTCTGACTCTGGCAGCTGCTCCACAGCTTCTCTCTGACTCCACTTTCCTTCTCCCAGCATCCAGTCTAGTTTCCCTGACTACCTAAGTTCTGCCCTATCAACAGACCAATGTAGTTTCTTTATTCATTAACCAATATAAGCAACACCTAGACAAAAAAAAAATCCCACATCAACAGAATACAGAATATACCATATACTTATAACGGGTGTGATGGTTTGGCATACAACTTATGTACTTAATATCTGATACGCCTCTATCGTAGGTTTAAAGTCTAATTTGATATTTAGGCAGCATCACTTTGGCAAATTAACATCTATCTACTCTTGCATCTCTCTGTATTTTTCAGCCCATCGTATTACCTGTTAATTAAAACAATGCATGGTTTCATTTATTTTGTTGCCAATGTCACTGTCAAGTGGCTAACAGCAAGGGTGACATTGAGTTACATGAAGATTCTATGGCACTTAAAAATAAATTGGCTTAGAACAGGAGTTCTATACTTCTTTAAAAGAAAGATAAATAAGTATATTCCATATGAAAGAATATAAACATTTGCATCTGTTAAACATATATATTTTAAGGAGTCTGGCACAAATATATATGGCTCAAAATAGTTTTATTATTATATAATTGCCTTATTTTGCTGGTACATATTGTATGTTATTACTCCCAAAAACATACCAAGTAAAGTCATACTTATCTTAGATAAATGCATGCTGAATATTTTCAATAACATAAGAGAAGTTATCACAATAAATTAAAAGTTACATGTGGTTGAGAAATATGCCAATGGAGGAAACAGCCTTGATTTGGGTGGTGTGTTTCCTGAGCTGCAGCAGTATTCTGCATTGCTATGTGTATCCATACATTTTTATCAAAGCCACTTACAGTTCTTTGTCTAGCTCTGTAATATATAAAAGATGAATATGTAGGAGTGCTACAAATTGATGTCTAACTTCTGACACACCATTGCAAAAAAAATTCAGTTCACAGCAATACCCTAAGCAATGAAAAGTGAGGAGTCATGCCAGCTCATGGAATCCTCTAGTTCATTTTATGCATCTTCTGAATGAAATTATAAACACTGTATTTCAACAGTATATATCCAGTTCAACACATTATCTTGGTTTACCTCCAATCCACTAGAGAGACTCTAATTCATGTCTTGATGATCAGGTGGCTTTCATAGGTTTTTGATTGGGAATGATTTGGTAAGTCTCAGTTCCACATACACACACCACACACGAGAGGTGTTAAATATTAAATGTTGCCTATTTTATTTTCTCTTATACATTTTAAACAGCAAAAAATAAAAACCTTTTATTAGTCAGTTAAATTGGTGTAATGACTTTGCAAGTGGAGCTGAAACTCACCTAACACTACTTTGAAAACTCACTTGGAATGCTCACTCTTACAGTAAGCCTACTCAAATCACAACTAGAGAAGGACAGATTAGAACTGTTAAAAAATGATAAACACGGCCGGGCGATGGTGGCGCACGCCTTTAATCCCAGCACTCGGGAGGCAGAGGCAGGCGGATCTCTGTGAGTTCGAGACCAGCCTGGTCTACAGAGCTAGATCCAGGACAGGCTCCAAAGCCACAGAGAAACCCTGTCTCGAAAAAAAAAAAAGATAAAAAATGATAAACAAATTCATAATGTTCCATACTGTCTTTGAAATCACCTGGGAAAGTACCCATTTTCAGAAGTGTGGAAAAAAAAAAAAGGTCTACCTACGTGATAATGTGATTTGGTCTTACAAAGAAAGGAAATTATGGCCCTGACTGCAGTGTGGGTGAACTTTGAAGACTGTTTTAAGTGAAAATGGCCCATTGCAGAAGGACAGAAAGGATGTAATTTACTTATAGTTAGGTGATCACTAGTCAGATCTAGTTTAAAAACACAACAGTCTAGGTAATGGTGGCACAAGTCTTTAATCTCAGCACTCGGGAGGCAGAGGCAGGTGGATCTTTGTGAGTTTGAGGCCAGCCTGATCTACAACAGTTAGTTCCAGGACAGCCATAGAAACACAGTAGCAAAAATCAAACAAATGAAAAACAAAACAACAACAACAAATACCATAATGGTAAATGGCAGGGAAGTGGGACATTTTGTTTTGTGCGACCCTCACACCTTATTTTCAAAGGGATGAGAATTTTCCAGCAGAATGTTTTTAAAATTATAAACACAGACTAGCTTCACTTACCCCCCTCCCACCCAAGAAATTTCAAAGTACAAGAACACTCAGCCAACCAACTGGAGATAAAGAAAAACAAAGAACAAGCTGACATAGCATGATGGGAAAGAGCAAAAGACCTTACCCATGCCAAAGCAGCTCTGTAAGGCCTTTTTATAGTTTCACCTTTAAAAACTAACTCCCCAAAAAAACTTTAACTTCATCCTCTACCTTGCTGTTTCAGGGTAATGGAGGAAGGTCATTGGTTAATAAAGAAACTGCCTTGGACCATTTGATAGGCCAGCCCTTAGGTGGGTGGAGTAGACAAAACAGAATGCTGGCAAGAAGGGAAGTGAGTCATCAGATGCGATGAAGCTCTGACCCAAGATGGACGTAGGTTAGAATCTTCCTGGTAAACCACCACCTCGTGGTGCTACACACATTAATAGAAATGAGTTAATCAAGATGTGAGAGTTAGACAGTAGGAGGCTAGAGCTAATGGGCCAAGCAGTGTTTAAATGAATACAGTTGGTATGTTGTTATTTTGGGGCATAAGCTAGCCAGTGGCTGGGAGCTGGGAGGCAGGAAGCTCAGTTCCATCTACATCAGAGTATTGGAGAAGAAGTTCCTAGCTAGCCTGTACTTGCAATAAAAGAGTTCACCTGGCATTTTGCAATCTGTTCTGCTCTGGTTTCTGGTGGTCTCCCTCTGGGGGTTGTGATCTGGGCATAACAGTTTAATTGTACAGTTTGTCAATTTCTCAAGATGAAGGGTAGAAAAAGGGGTTATTGTTGTCAATATCCTGAATTTGCATAACACCACTGTCCTTAAAATGAATATTTTACCATAACTTGAAAATAATTTTCATTTAAAAAAAATCACCTATGTGAATACAGATCCAAATGATGGTCTTCCAATACTCTAATTGGAGGACTCAGTGCAGAGGATTTTCCGTTCTTTTTTCTACCTTCTTGGCAAAGAGGGTCGGGAACTCCTATTTTATGCTGTAATGTGACTTTATCAATAATCTTGATCAATTCTTTGAGAGAAACAAAAACATAATAAAAGATGGCACAAGCGTCTAATATCATTATCAGTTTATTAAAAAAATAAAAAACAGAGGGAGAACTGAAAAAGTAGTTGTACAGCAATCACTTATGAACTAAGCTATTCATTGAACTCAATCCCTAACATCCATAAAAAGCTGGGTAAATAGTAGATGCTTTTTATTCCAGTGGTGGGGAGATAATGGCAGATTACCTCAGGCTGTAGCTAGTCATTCTGAGTCAGTGAATTTACACTTTTAGTTTATTGACAATGAAACACCTCAAAGAATAGATTCTCCTGTGTCCCATAGCTCCAACATAATGGAAGCCCACCATCCTGACCCCCAAACCTTCAATCTTTCCAACAGCTTCCTGCTTCTATACATGAGTTCATTCCAAGCTTGCACAACACCATGAGACTGACTTCATTATTGTCATTTTAAAGGTGAGAAAAGATCCTCAGAGAGATGACTTTATGAAGGTCACACAGCCAGCTTTCCATGTTTAGATTTACTTTTCATCCATAAAACAGTGCTATTTCACCTCTGAGAAATATATTGATGAAACCAAATAAAATTAAATGCCATAAAGATAATGCTAAAAGGAGTGAAATCTTGGTGAAGAGAATGGACTAGACAGCTACAGCTAATTGAAGGTTAACTAGTAGCTTCTTTTTGCCTTAGCCTTTAAAACTGAGACTCTCTTAAATAGATTGAGACACATCGTGGTTTATGTAAGTTTAGTGTAATGAGCACAATTAAATCTCTGAGTGCTTTTTTAAAAAATCCATCTATTCTATCCCTGTGTGTGTAGATTATACAGGGGCTTAACTTGAATATTTATAGAGGCCAGGGAAAAGCTTAAATGTGACTGATTTGACCAACTCCTTAATTGAAGATTACATGGTTTCTTTCTTTAAAATAAACATCAAAACATAGGTATGATTTCTTAAGACTCAAGGGAGTTGATTTATAGAAGACAATTACATTGTTAAACAATTTTAATCTGAATAAATGTCCTTTTTCTACTTGCAGGTGTATCCAACCTGTGACCACATACTGCACACAGTCCAACACAGCCAGGAAAACATCATTTTGAAGTTGTAAACTTGCTTCAAACATTGGGATGCTTCTTTTTTGTAATATTCTTTTGTAACTTGATAGCATGATTCATGTTCTTGGTTCTCAAGTATGACTTCTGTAGATGACAGTCCTATGTCTTAAAGTCTGAAGGTTAGAGATGTCTGGTAGTATTATCTTATATCACAGAAAAGATGGATTAAAGTTTCAGAGATTTTTTCAGAAAAATTAATGTCCCCACACTTCCTCAGTTGAGAATGCACTGGTTTCTCAATTATAGGAGGACTCTGGTTTCTTGTGATCTCTTGAAACTCTGGCAAGTTTTCTTCAAACTCTGACACAAATCAGTCTTCCCTTGCACTGGCCCTACCTGCATTGTTTTTCTTGATGAGCACTTGCTTTAAAAAAAAAAACAGTTGAATATCATGAAATGGAAAAGAACTTAAAAAGACTCAGAGAAACAAGGATCTCAAGTGTCCATTCTAAGTATTTCAGATGTCTAATTTTTAGTCATCACTAATGTTGGCAACAGCAGCAGAAATAAATTACTTTGTTTTGAAGTAGGACTCATGATATTTTTCAAATAGAGGCTAAAATATTAAAAAGATATTTACCAATTTGTCAAAATATAGCTTATAAATCCAGTCTGCCTTTCACAGTTTGTGAAGAAGAATTTTTCTCTAGGTTTCATTCCTATCAAAGCCTCTGTCTACATAGTAGACTGAGGGAGAGTTGATCAACCTAAGCTAACTATAAAGACAGCTAAATGTTGTTATTATAATATTAAATTTGTTGCATCTGTCTTATCAATCCTCTATCCTAGATGTAGTATTCTTAAGCTAAAAACATTTAAAGTTGAAAATTAGCAGAACATGTAAGACTGTTTTGCATATGCTTACTGATAAAATTTCTAAATTTGTAGGGGAATTTTATTTTCAAAGATATAAAAAGTTTTTTTTTTTCTTTAGAGAGAGACAAAGTAAGTCAGCCATGAAAGAACTGGCTATTTATTGATTCCTTCTTGATGGAGGAAGGTCATTGGTTGATTAAATAAAGAAGCTGCTTGACCTGATAGGTTAGAACAGAGGTGGGAGGAGCAGA
>NC_022009.1:84309063-84314935 GCF_000317375.1 Microtus ochrogaster
AATTTGAATAAGTCAGCTTATGATGCTAGATATAAAGTATAATGTATATGTACATTCCTATATATTCAAGTTGCAGATAGACTTGGTTTTAAAATCACTTCCACTTTGTTGGCTTATAATTCTTCCTATGAGCTGTATTTGAATGTTCCTAATAAAAGGAATTGGTTATCTGTAATGGTTGGAGGCAATATGTCAAGAACAATGTGCTATCTTAGATTGATGGTTCCTTTACAGAAGCTGATTTGTGAGAATATTAAAAAGAATTGTTGTGGGCCTTGTTCCTTCTACCTGTTGTGTGATCCCTTTTTCTGGGGTGCAGGAGATGAGAAGACAGAGAGTCAATGACACAGACTCTGAGAGATTCCAATACAGAAATTCTTTATTATAAAAAGATTGGGGATTTTATGGAGTTAGGGAAATTAAACTGTTGCAAGAATTTTTTTTTTTTTTGGTTTGTTTTTTTTAAACTGGTGGTCAATGTTTTGTCAAAAGTGAGACCCCAGCGCTCCAACACCCCTATATCCAAAGAGTCTGGAATGTAATATTAAGTTGGAATTGTCACCCCAGCCCTGGCCTAGGAATTGCCAAGCAATTAGACTCTAATTCCCAACCTGCCAACCACTGACCCCTCCCCAGGGAGGGTCAGGACCACTCCCACAGGGTATTTAGGCTGGCACCGGAAAAAGGAACAAGTGTCTTGGGGTTTTGCCTGTGCTTTCCCTCTGTCTTCCCTCTGCCATGTTCCTGTTCATTAAACATGTGCATTTTTGATTCAGTCTAATCTCTTTTGATTGGGATTCTTTGTGCCAGCAGAGATGCTCTGTAAGGAAATATTCCTAACATCTTGGATGTCCCATTGAGATGGGTCTGTTTTTTCCCACAGGGGCAACACCACCATGCTGAGAAATGCACATCCCTGTGCTCACAGCCAGACTCGGCTTTGGACTCAGTGAGTTCCCTTCTTTTGCGCTATGCCTGTGGTATCCCCCATGGTGACTCATTTACTTTTTGAGCTTTTGTTGAAGCCATGGACTGTGCCAGGAGCCTGAGCCATGTGTCAAAAGCCAGGCTTTTGCTGAGATGGGACTTGAGTGTGGAGATACTTCCTCCACTCATTTCTGATGCACGCCCATTTTGAATCAAGGGCTCTGTTCGCTGGACATATCTCAACAGACTTGAGTCCCATTGGGCATAGACTTTTAAAATGGGTCCTTACAATTCCAAGCCAATTACTCAAACACCCTTAGTGGTGTTTTACAATAATAATAATAATAACAACAACAACAACAACAATGCTCCATAACCTGCGGTTTCTTGATGTTCATTCCCGCCCCTCTTCTGCCTCTCTTTCTCCACTTATTTGTACCTTGAAGTTTGTCCCACCCCCACCTTCTGCCTCTCCTTCTCTGCTGATTCATTGTCTGTGATTTGTCCCACCCTCATTTACACCTCTCCATAGCCCAGACGGTTCCCATGCCATGCCTGGAGGCACAGCCAGCTACCATCCCATTCCAGATTCAGGGATCTAAACCCGACTCCCTTTCCACCAGCTGAGGACAACAGAGGCTATTGTCCACCCCTTCACCCATCCTCTGTTTGCTATGCTTCACTGGCCCCTGCTACTTATGCCGGAATCACTCTGCCCCCACTCCCCAGCTGTTTACTGTTTCTCTCACTCTGGGATTTTAAAAATCTGTTTTCCCCCATTCTTTCCCTGACTTCTGCCACCTATTCTGGGATACCTCTGGGCCCCTCCCACCTCTAGCTGTTTGACTCTCTACAACAAATCTGTTTTTGTGGGTTTATTTTTTTTTTGTTGTTGTTGTTTTTGTTTGTCCCCTATCCTTCCACTTTGAAACTGGATGAATGTTTTATTTTTATGTTTCTGTTCCCTCTTGCAGCATCTGCTAGTCTGGCCTCAATGGATCACCTCTATGCTTTTCTGGCTTTTGCTGCCTGCCTACACAGGTTTCTAAAAGTGTTTTGTCTCTCTGTTAAAATAATGTGGCCACAGTATGTCTGTGTAACTTTATAAATATTTCTATGCATGTGTGCTCATTTTAAGATTTTTTGACTTATTAAAATGTTCCTTTTAATCTTCTTACATTTACTAGCATTGGCAAACTGTAACTTATTGGATAAAATACACGACTAAATTTAGCTTATATGTCCAGTTTAAATAATAGGTAAGGGTACCTAATTCTCAAGTGCCTTTACAGATCTGAGGGTATGGCATTTTAACAAAAAAAAAAGCCTCTAACACAGACACACCCTTTAGCTCCTCCAAAAAGACAGAAGACCTTCTGACTCCAGGCTTTGCCTTTGGGTTTGGCAGAGCAACCCACACAGCAAAAGCAGACTTCTACCTCTTTAGCTTTCTGGATGCCTTCCAGGGAATCGATCTCCTTATCCTGCCAAAACAGGTAGACTAAATCTTCCTCCCCTCAGGAAAAATCTTTGGGCCTCTTGTACTCAGGAGCTAATGGCAAGCACTGCTTCCAAGAACGGTGTTCTCCAAGGACCAAGTAGAGGATTTGGGATTGCCTGTGTAGGTAAATTCTGTCTCATTTCTGCTCATTTTTCCCTAGCAGATCTGTCTAATGGCATTAGACAACTTAAGAAACTGTTAACTTATTACTTCATCCATGACATTTAATAAAGTTTCCTGCTAAAATACAGACAGGTATGCTTCTTTAACAGACTTCATAGTCCAGGATTAACAGATTTCAGGTGTGTCTTCAGAGGTTCCACTATGTAAGTCTGTTCCAGTTCTTTTACAGGTTCCTGGAAAGTTCTACTGCTGTATCAAAATTCAGATCTGTTTTTTTTTAAAAAAGCAAACATTCAAATTCTCAGTCTCCAGAGCCTTTTGCTAACCCCAGCCAGTTTCAAGCATATTTTACAGGGCACCCCTGTTGCCTGAGCCAAGACCAACCTACAAAGCTCTCCCTTCTAGAACCCAAAGAAAAACATATAGGCATCCTCCTGAATATTAACCTTCATCAGGCGATGAAAGGAGACAGAGACAGAAACCCACTTTGGAGCACCAGACTAAAATCTCAAGGTCCAAATCAGGAGCAGAAGGAGAGAGAGCACAAGCATGGAACTAAAATCTGATTTTATCTGCTATTGTGTCCTATCCCATTGTTAGCCCCATTTCTTAGGGCCAATAATAGCAATATTTTTTTTATCTTGGCCACCTGCCTTCTCATCCCCCCCCCCCAAAAGAGCTGCCTGAGGATTCCAGAATGACAGAAACCCAGGTGCAGCCCTAGCCACACCTCTCACTGAGCATGAACGCACCAACTCCCAGCTTCCCCTTCACCCATGTTTCCCCATGCACCCAGGAAGTAGCCAGACTTGAGCCAGTGCCCCTATATCCAAAGACTCTGGGATATTTGGTCAAAGTGATACCCCAACCTTCTAACACCCCTATATTCAAAGAGTCTGGAATGTAATATTTAGTTGGAAGTGTCACCCCAGCCCCTGGCCTGGGAATTGCCAAGTAATTAGACTCTAATTCCCAGCCTGACAAACACTTGGACTCCAATTTTCAGCCTACCAAGCACTTGGACTCCAACTCCCAGCCTGACAAGTGCTGACCCCTCCCTGGGAAGGGTCACGACCACTGCCACGGGGCATTTAGGCTCACACTGAAAAAAGGAACACATGGTTTTGGGTTTTGCATGTGCTCTCCCTCTGTTATTCCCCTGCCATGCTCCCAGCCACCCAAGAGTACAGCATTCATTAAATGTGGACATTTTTTATTTGGTTTGACCTGGTTTGATTGGCGTTCTTTGTGCCAGTAGAGAGGCTCTGTGAAAAATTATTCATTATAGTCCCTGTTGGCATGTTGTGATTTGCTAGGAGTACACATTATTACTTACTATGCTTTTGGTCTGCTGACAGGTTATTTTGGCCTACTTTCCTTATTCATTGTGAGTTTGCATGTTCTTACTTGTGATTGAGCTATTGCCTTGCCTCAAAGAGTAATGAGAATTTAGAAATCATAATAATGACAAAGGTCCAGCATTCCCCATGAAACCAACACTAATCAGAGAGTTAACCTAAGATGAAGTGATGGCCCTAGCACTTGGCTGCCAGAAATGAGTCAAGGAACTGCCTCTGTCAGTGTAAAAACTGACCATAAGTTCTAACACAAATATATTTAAAGCAAATATTTTGGGGATTTCTCTCTTCCTCTATCATAGCACTCAGGTGTTTTGCTGTCCTTACAGTTAGACTAACCTTTTTCATTTGTCTTTCATTATAAATTTAAAAATTTGGGAATGAGATGTCAACTGATCTAGCAAAGAGTTTACAGCCAGGCACTAAATTCTGGCAATTGAAGCCGATTTATTGTCATCTTTTTAAACTTGTTATCTCAGATTCCTGGCAGCCATGAGATAAGTATGTTCTTCCAATTCCATAATGTCCATTAGTCAAGACATTCTTACTGATACTGATATTGTTTCTTGTCTCAGGCACAAAAGAATAAAGCTAACAAATCATAAAACAGAACTTTTGAAACTATGGGTCAAAATAGATGTTTCTTCCTTTAAGTTATTTGTCTTGGATATTTTATCATAGACAGGAAAAATTGAATAACATTGTCAAGTTGCAAAAGGGTAACAAGTGTATATAAAACATCAAACTTACATTTTTTTAAAGAGAAGTTATGCTCTATGCTTGCATTATTTATGTTACTTGGCAATTACAATGTCACCTCTAACTATCACTGCATTCATGAACTGGCATCAGGTATCCTGTGCTCCAAATTGTCTAATCCTACTGACACACTCAATTCTCTAACACTTGTAGAAATTATAACAAGAAGTGTCCTAGCCTAATGTAATTTAACTTTCAAAATTCTTGTACCTCACCTAAGTGGTTCTGAAGCCACACCTTTCTTTCTTTCTTCTATCTTTTTTTTTCTTTTAGCACCTAATAAAAGTTATTATGCCTGTATTTTTTAGCTCTGAATTACACTGTTCAACAGAGAACGTATATTCTTGGCAGGAGATATGGCTAAGTTGGTAGAGTGCTTTCCTAGCACAGGTGAACTCTGAGGTCTATTGAGTCAAGAGGATCAGTTCACTAGCATCCTCAACTACAAAGACTGTGTGAAACAAGCCTGGATACATGAGACCTGTGAAAGAGAAAGAAATGGAGGGAGAAAGGGAGGAGGGGGTGGAGGGAGCAAAGAAGAGAAAGAGGGTGGGCAGAATAGAGGGTGGGACAGAGGAAGGTAACAATTTTTCATGAAGAGGTTTCACAGATTATAATCTCAATGTCTTTCTAAGTCCACAGCTTCATCTTTGCAACAGAGGCCTCTTTTGCCTTCAAAATTTGTCACTGGAATTTCAATTCTGACCAGAATTTTGGGAAGAAGAAATATTACACCTTGAAAAATGGAGATGGAGCTAAAGAAATAGTAAAAGCTTTGTGTTAAAATTTGATGTTCACCACCCAATAGACAGGCATTAGCTTCAACGTGGCTTCCCCCAAAACGTTGAAAGATGCAAAACTTTACCTTAGGAAAGCCATGTGATTTTCTAAATGGTGGGTTTTATTGAGCCCTTTAGACAGTTGTAGCACTTTAGTATCTTAACCCTTTTGGCTACTGTAACTAAATATGTGAGCCCAGGTGGCTTTAAAAACAAATAAACTTGTCTTCCAACCCTTGGACTTCCAGATAAAACAGACTGGTGTATGATAGGGATGGACCTTCCTCTTCCTGGTTAGGTAGATGGGCTTCTTTCATGTCCTCACATGGTGAAGACAGAGGAAGGAAGACCAAACTACTGTTGTATAGCTTCTCTTAAGGACTGCTATCTTTTTTTTTTTTTTTTTTTTGGCTTTTTTATTTTGG
>NC_022009.1:84315663-84333872 GCF_000317375.1 Microtus ochrogaster
ATTCTTCAACTCCATCAAAGACTCCAGAAGGATATAGTATTACCTAAGTAAACAACAAGTAAGCAACTTCCAAAACTATAGACATGACAGAGATACCTCACTGCCTATACAGTCACCCAAAGTTTTTCTGTACCATTGGGGCATCCATCTTCAGCCTTCAGGCCCATAGTATCCAGCAGACATTTCCATGAAGCAGGAAATTTCAAAGACAGTTTAGTTACTTTATTTTGTATCCTTCAGAATGTCTCACAGACTCTTTCATGAAGCAGGAACCCTGAAAGACTAGCTCACCTTTAGCAAGTTCAGCAGTCCTCTCTCTACAGGTTCTTCATGTACAGTTTATGCAACAGTCAAGGCAAGAACAGTTTCTTTCCCAAATGGCTATCAAACTCCATAAAGAGCCTCTTCAATGCCCATTTTTCTTTTGAAGTAGCTGGTGCTGCCTGGAGCAGATGTATCTCATTGTCATGAAAAGCCCTAAGTTTTTAAAATATTTTAAATGCCCTATCCTGTAATCTTTTAAAGATATGAAGAATGCCTATCTAACTGAAATATATCTCTATATATCTAGAAAATCTAACTAACATGACGACAAGCTTAATTATTATAGATAATTATCCATTAGCAACCTATATTTCCTAATTATACATTAAATTTTTAATGAACTACACAATCACAATACCTTAATCAAGATCAGAAATACATATACATATAACAAAATTGACCTTAAATTTATATTAATAAAGCTAAATCCATACCAATGCAAATTATTCATATCTATACCATATTTCCCTTTAAATGTAAAAGAACATTTATAAACAATATTTTGAAATATGGGCACAGTTTTTTCTCTCCAAACTGCTTCATGCTCTATGGGTGTGCTGTTAATCAGGTCTTTTATGATATATCCTGTGTGCTAGGTTTATCTCTGTTGGCAGTTGAGCAAAGTAAATTTTTGAGGGTGTTTATGGCAACGTTTTAGGAGGGAGTGGTCTATTATACCATATTGGTCTAGAAGCAATCCACAGGGTCTCATCTTCTGTGAAAACAAAGAAGAACCTCTTTTCCAAAGCATCATATCCTTAAACTCAAATTCTGAAGTCATAATACCTTTATAATGTCCATGTTGGTTTAGTTTAGTAGCCCATACAATAAAACATCTGTCTGTACTTAGCTCTTTCACAGTTAAAAAATTTAAAGAAAACACAGTAATGTACATAATCCAGACTCTCTGTGAATTTTTCATTTTTACGTGGCTTATTTTTTCTTTACTTCTTTTAATCTATGACTATTTGTACACTCTCTTTAAAGACTTTACCCTTTTGTAAAGCATAATTAACTTTATGACTTTCTATACTCTTTTTCTTCTCTTTCCCAAGCCTATGACTTTATCTAACTATCTATTTTATGAGTCATTTGGAGGTCTTTTATGTCTGAATCTGTCCTATTGCATTGTCTTTAATTCTCTACTGTCTTGAAGAGCTTTTAAAATGCTAAGCAGCTTGTTTGCAGCTGCTCTGGATGTTGGCTCCACCTCTCTCTGATTTCAAAATGGTGGATGTACCATTTCTGCTAGCTCTGGGGCCGCCAGCCACCTGGCTCCTGGCCGCCCAAAATAATAACACAGAAATTATATTAATTAAATTATTGCCTGGCCCATTATCTTTAGCCTCTTATTGGCTAACTCTCACATCTTGATTCAACCCATTTCCATTAATGTGTATCGCCATTTGACTATGGCTTACCAGCATAAGTCTAACAAGCATCCATCTCGGGCAGGAAAACCATGGCATCTGCCTGTCTTTGCCCTTCTTCCAAGAATTCTGCTCTGTCTTCCCTACCTACCTGAGTTCTGACCTATCAACTAGACCAAGGCAGTTTCTTTAATTAGTTGCCAATGAAGGCAACACAAATACAGAAGGGCTTCCTACATCAACAAAGACAGAGCAGTGCAACATCCTGACCTTTTGTTAGGTTAGGGACAGCCTATCTAGAAAGTTACATGACTACTTTGGAAGGGGAATTATGGCTTCAAAGCCTGGCTGCCATACCATATAAAAATATGGGCCTTCAATCCACTCTCTCTTATTAATTTTAATAAAAAAAGTGCTTCTGCAACAGGACAGATGATCACACCTGACTTGGGCAAAAACCTCTTCATTTACCCAAATTTTCCCTTTATTCTGGAACAGGCATTCATATATGCAAGCTCCTGTCTTAAGCATCTAGGGAGTAAAAGCTTCAAACTTGTCATTGACTGCTGACCTCTGTGAAGAAAAGAGATTAATGGAGAGAGATACTTTTTGGGTTCTGTTTCTTGGAGCCATACTTTCTTGTCAGAATAAATTACAATGCTTTATGAATAATCATGCACCCAAAGGCTATAGTCTCCTATTTAAAGGAGAAGAGAATCACCTGATTTGAGAATGCTTCTTCAGCTAGTTTAGAGCAGCTCCTAACTCTTTTACATTGTCTCAAAATCTACAATTCTTAACATATGCATTAAACCCAAACATTTACAGAGTATGCCAAACTTTTCTCAACATCTTAAAAGTAGTTACAAACATTTATCAGGTCAATATCATAATTCTCAGCATTATTAGTCAATACCAACTTTCCTTAACATTTTATATGCAGTTACAAATATTATCATTATTAGGTCGATACCATAACAATGAATCAACAGTTAAACATATCACAATTTTCTTAAATCCACATTAATTAAAAGACAAGAAAAGGTTTTCTGATGGGTAAGAGTACAATGATATTGTTGTTTTCAAATACTAGTTCCAGTCTCTGAACATCAGTTAAAACCTTAGGCTTTCCCTCTTCTTGACTGAAGAGGGGTTTTAGTCATTCCTTATTCTGAGTCTTTTTTCCCTAAGGGGAAAGCTTAGATCTTAGTTCTTAGGTTCAATATTTTAACCATAATGAGTTCTGTGTCTCAAAGATTAAAACAGTCAAATATTCAGTTTGCATCTCAGCTCCAAAGCAAACAGGGCTCAAACTGCAGAAAGTTGTAGTCATTGTGGTCAAGTCAACTCACCAGGGCCTCTGGGTCTGCATGTGTCCCAAGTGTCAGGAAGCAGCTCAACATCTCTTCCTCAGGGCAGCATGCCACCCTTTTGGGTAGAGTGGTGGTAGCAGGTTCAGCAATCAGGTACTTTTCTCTGTGGAGGCTGAATGACTGGACCATGGACTCTTCTCCAACTCCTCTATGGGGGCATTTGGAGCTATGATGTCATCAGGTCTGTCACTTCTTTACTCTATATGCAATCATCTCATCCAGTTTTATTTTCTTTCTGTGAAAAAAAGAACATAAACACATCCTTGACCCCATATATATATATATATATATATATATATATATATATATATATATATGTTGGATCTTTTCATAATTTACTGCAAGGGCTTTTCACCTTGCCTTAGCAAAGGTCATCTTGGTGCCATCATGCCAGATCTGTCTGCAGCAGATTTGTCTGCAACTTTTATTCTTTAAGTTGTTTTCAATGAGCCATATTATGCATCACAATTCCTTTCAGTAATAACCATTGGAAGAGCCATTGGAAAATTCAGCATAAATCCTTTAAGGGATTTTTAGCCATAACATTAGGAAAATATAGTTCTGTGAATTGCAGCAATGATCACATAAGAAAAGATTTTTACTCTGGCCTTTTAATTGAGTAAATGCAGTTGTTCAAGAATCACTATCTTAAAATTTTTAATTAATCTATTGCTTCATATAAGAAACATTGATCACAGTCAATTCTTTGTTAAAATATCTCCTAGATTTTATCCTGCTCTTTTGTATTAGTCAAGCGATTGCTATAAATTAAAATTTTAATATCCTAAATGTCAAAAATGAGAAGATGCAGCTATAAAAAACATTCAATTTTTTCATAAAAATCGTGTAGAGTAAATTTTGTACTTAATACATATAATTGCTATAGCTTAATCATAAATAATATACTGTACTTGCTGATTATTATATACTCTACCTGTTGATCTATACTCTATCTGCTTGAGTACCTTTTTGGCAACTTCTACAATATGCTCTCTTTTAGAAATTGGTTCATTTCTCCCTTTAAAATTTTACTTAGTAGCTTGATATCTCCCATAAAAATATTATAACTAAGGCTTTAACCATTGTATATCTAATTAACAGTTTGTAAGGTATCCTAAGTTGCAAGTCTGCCTGTCTGATAGGAAAATGGAAAAAGAAAGCATATTTAACTAATGATCCTGGCCTAATTAAATACCAACATGTAGAAGAATGAAAATAGTTCCATATTCATGTATAAGCACAAAACTAAAGTTTAAATGAATTAAAGACCTCAACACAAAACCAACCACATTGAACCTCACAAAAAAAAATGTTTAGAAGTAACACTTGAATGCATTGGTACATCCTAAACACAGCCTCAGTAGTACAAACATTGAGGGAAACAATTAATAAATGAGATCTCCTGAACTGAGAAGCTTCTGAATAGCAAAGGACATAGGCAACAAGACATAATATCAGCCTGTAGAATGGAAAAATATCTTTACTAACCATTAATCCACTCCAAAAACATATAAAGAGCTCAGGATATTATTCACCAAAAGAACAAATAATCCAATAAAAATGTTATAGACCTAAATTGAAAATTCTTAATAGATGAACTTAAAATGCCTGAAAGACACTCAAAAATGCTCAAGCATAACATCCTTAACCATTAGAAAAATGCAAATCAAAATTCCGATATTCTGTCTTATCCCTGTAAGAATGACCAAGATTAAAAATATTATTGACAATTTATGCTTAAGAGAATGTGGAGTAAAGACAAAACTCCAGTGTTGGTAGAAGTCCTAACTGGCTCAGCTGCTGGTATAGGACAATTTTTTATTCTGTCAATTATGTTTAAATAAATCCTGATTGGCCAGTAGCCAGGCAGGAAGTATAGGTGGGACAACTAGACAGGAAGTAAAGGTGGGGCATGAAAACAGAAGAATTCTGGGAAGAAGGAAGTTTCCTCCTCAGTTCTGCCCAGACACTGAAGAAGCAGGATGTGACCAGCCTCACTGAAAAAGGTAGCGAGTCATGTGGCTAACATATACTAGAATAATGGGCTAATATAAGTTATAAGAGATAATACAGCCGGGCGATGGTGGCGCACGCCTTTAATCCCAGCACTTGGGAGGCAGAGGCAGGCGGATCTCTGTGAGTTCGAGACCAGCCTGGTCTACAGAGCTAGTTCCAGGACAGGCTCCAAAGCTGCAGAGAAACCCTGTCTCGAAAAACCAAAAAGAGAGAGAGAGAGAGAGAGAGAGAGAGAGAGAGAGAGAGAGAGAGAGAGAGAGAATACAAACCCTGAGCTAATGGACCAATCAGTTTATAACTTATGGAGACCACTGTGTGATTTTCTTTGGGGCTTTACTGGCTGTGGGACCTGCTATGAGGACAGAAACTATAGAAACTATGACATGTATTGGAGAAGACAACATGAGGGAATCACTTCTCTCCTTCCACCATCTAGGTCCTCAGGTTATCAGCACTTGTAACCAGCACCCCGTTCAGCCTTCTCACAGAGACAGAAAAGTGTGTGTGTGTGTGTGTGTGTGTGTGTGTGTGTGTGTGTGTGTATTACATCAATCTCCAGAATGAAAGGGAGAAGACCACATTGAATGTCATATAGATATAACACAGGAAAATAATAAAGGCAAGAGACAAAGCAAATGAACCTGAAAACACTAAGGTAACAGGAAGGATGCACCCCATGGATGTTACCCTGAAAGATTAAATTAAACTCCAAAATATTTGATATTTATCCCAAATCATCAGCAGATGGAGAAGAGAGGATAAAAATTAAAAAAAAATTTCATGTCATAAAATGAAAGGAAAGCAATACAAAGTCCTCAAAAAATATACAAAGAATAAAAAAGGGACATTATAAATAGGCTTAGGCCAGCTAGTCAAAAAATGTTCTCTATAACTGTTAAAACATAATGTAGTCTAAATCTATAGAAAAAACTGAATTAATTATTAAGCAAAAAGTTGTCAGATACCTTCAGTAGCAAATTCTACTCAGTATTGAAGAAAGCAACAATCTAAAGTTCTCCTTCCTAGTATGGAAAGATGGGAAATGTTTTCTCACTATTCTATGAAGCAGTAATAATATGATACTATTACTTCAATAATATGATAATATAACTTCAAGCTATTATGGCTTTAAATATTAAAATTATTAGGAGCTTAAAAAATAAATATAACCAAAAACCAATATGACTCACATTTTTCAAAGTCAAGCAAACATAACAACAATAAAACAACAAAGAAAACACAACTAAACTTAGAAATTGTGATGATTGCTATTTATCTTGTATTTAATAAGGTACACAGAGCAATTGAAAACTTAGTGCTCAAAAGGTCATGTATGGTAGAACTATAACAAATTAGATGTGGCTCTCCAGAAAAGCTAAGGAAGCAAATGATATTTTAGATATCCAGTGATTATATTAGGGTTGACTTCCCTGGGAAAATGCATTTAAGCCCAGACCTCCAAGAAAGTGAGACTGTGAAAATCTGAAGAAGAGAGACTAAAATATGAAACAGAAATAGAGACATGGGGCACAAAAGACATGGTCCAGAGAAACATGCAAGGAAAAGTAGACTTTGAAAATAGTCCAGAATGAATAAAAGAAATTATCTCCTCTATCACAATTGTATAGATAATATAAGCAGACTACATTTTAAAAAAGGACAAATATCTGCACACATCTTCAAACAATTGCAGGATGTGGAAGATGATTTTCCAATGGCACTGGAGGAAAGGCATCTACTTTTTCAGGAAGGTTGTCACAAAATGAAACAGTTACATAAATAAAAATTTGAAAAAGAATCCATTGACTTCTTTTGTTTTGGCTAAGGAAGCAACCAGAGAAACTATTATAGATGTCAGAGGCAATGTTGAAAGACCCCCTGAGTGGGGAGACTCTCACTCAAGTCTCGGGATAGCACGATCTCCCAAGAACTCACAAGTGACTGTCCTTGCTGCAATCACATGAGGTTTATTGACAAAACAGGAACCAGTGCACTGGGCCCAAAACTCATTTCTCATGCAGGGTAGAGGAGTTCGACAATGGGTAGCTGGGAGAAGGGGTATTTAAGGGAAGAAGCCATAACCCAATAACCCAAAGGGGGTAGGGGGGTGTCATTAGAAAATTACAAAAATACCAGTGATAATCACAAGGGGGTAACTCCCTGTTTCCCAAGATTATTCTCAAGATTATAATCTAACTTTATGGTCAGCTAGTTTCTGGAACAGAGTCACTGAACTGGCTAACCTAGATTTTTGGTTCTTCTCTCCCTGCTAGATTTTTCTGACTCTACTCTTTCTGCTAGAGGCGTCTGAATTTATCCAAGTCTTTCATCTCCCCACTTCTTCTAGTATCGAGTTCTAATCATAGAACTAGATTTCAATATATTTTAGACCCTGTAAAGCTCTATATTGGTGGTGTAACATCAAAATCTGAACAGCACTTATTCTTTCTCTAATGAAGGTAATTAGTTTATTTAGTATACATGGACCTATAATCAGTAGCAGACGCAAAATTAGGAGTTGTCCCATAAGGGAAGATATCAGAGTAGTCATCCAAAGAGATCTATTAAACCAGCTTTCAAACCATCCCTGATGCACTTCTCTGTCTCTTTGTCTTTTGACTAACTTTTCCCTAAGTTTACTCATGGAGTCTTTAATTACTCCTGAATGGTCCACATAGAAACAGCATTTTTCTCTGAGAGCAATGCATAATACTCCATCTTTTAAGAATAAAAAAATCTAATCCCCATTTATTATGTAAGACCACTTCTGGGAGAAAACTCAATGACTCTTTGAGTTTGGAAATAGATTGTTCTAGAGCCCTCAGATCCTTATCCCTTGTTGGGTCCCTAGAGGCCAGGCCTTCGCTTCCCCACTTCGTCTAGTTTGCACTCTCGTGGAAACAGGAACAATCTGTTGTTTTCAGCAATGTTTCTAAGGATGTTTACCCCTAAGCCATTGAGTTACGGTGATGAGCTTCCTGCTTTTGCTGACTTGGCCTCCCTTCCTGAGGGCTATATATACTGTGAGAGAAAGTGGAATAAAGGCTTGTCTGCAGAACCTGAAGTTGTGTTGTGTGTTAATCCTGACGTCCCTCACTCAGAAGAACTACAGTTGCTGTGTTGGTGCATCAATCCATGGCTATTTTTAATTTATTAAAGTACTGAGGGGCCTGTATTAGGGCAGCGGTACCTGTCCCAACACAGGCAGCTACCCTGAGGTCCAGGAATACTGCTAGTGTCAGAGAAATAGGTTCTCGTCGAAAGCCAATTGGGTGCTTATCAAACTCATCTTAGAGCGTGTTTGCTTGATGATAAAAGACCGTAGGTACCAGTTGTACAAATACACAGTAATCTTTGGTGTCATTAAAAACCAATATCAACATGCAAGGTGTTAGATTTGTACTACAAACCCACCATTTATCTAAACCAGGAACCAAGTAACCGCAGTAAGAGACAGCCTATATTTAGTCCCCCAAACACAAGCATCCTGACTGGTGGTGTTGTTAAAAGCCCCAGATATTGCAATTCCTCAAGAGTACGAAGTATGGCCCTTTCCAACGAGAGTCAAGATTTCCAACACAATGCCGCTGGACAAAAACGGTGTCCCCTACTTGAAACTGATATGGCATGTGTGAGTCTTCAGCCTTATTTACTTCTTTCAGTTGTTCTCAGATCTGGCATCTCACCACTTCAAGGGCCTTTAGGCAGGCAAATAAAGGTCTAGAAAGAATAGCATCAAGATTATACACTCCACCCAACTCAGTGAGCGGTGGCGGTCCCCCACATAGGATCTCATAAGGGGTGAGTTTAAATGGCCCTGGGGTGTTCCAAACCCAGAACAGGGCAAAAGGAAGGAGGGCTGTCCAGTCATCCCCACTGATCTCTAGGACTAATTTTGTCAGGGTCTCTTTTAGGGTTCTATTCATCCTTTCTACCTGTCCTGACTCTGGGGTCGGTAAGCACAATGTAATTTCCAATCAGACCCGATTACCTTGGGTATTCCAAACCTCGGGAAGATTTCTTTTATGGTCTACTTAGCCACCATATTGGCCATCTCAGTCCTGGTAGTAAAAGCTTCTACCTAGCCTGAAAAGGTATCTATAAAAACTAATAAGTACATGTTACCATATTTGGCTAGGTTAATTTCTGTAAAATCTACATCCCAGTAGGTCCCAGGCTCATCGCATTAGTCAGAACACAGGCCTTGCAGCTTTTGACTACTTCTGCCAAATCAGAGAGCCCCATAACATAATAGTTGGAGGACCTAACCACATCTTTTAGTTTCTTGGCCTCCAAGTGGGTCAGGTAATGTAAGTTGGTAACATACTTGTGCCCTTCTTTTTGCAGGAGGACTAGTTTTCTTCCTTCTGTCTCTACTGCCCCATATGGGGTTTTCTTTATCAGTCCTAATTTTCCCATAACTTGATAGTCCTTGGGGGTATATCTAAAGTTGCTTTCACTGATATTATAATAATCTTTAGGCTCTTTGACTGCCAGGATCATTGCTCCTTGGGCCTCCACTTTAGTGGTTAGGCCTGCCATCTGATTTCCTTTGGCCACAGAATCTCAAGCTTTTTGGTGTCCTGGACAATGTATGATGGCTACTTTCTTTGACAAATGTACGGCCTCGAGGAGGCTCAAAATTTCTTTATTTTTTATGTCTTTTCCTGCAGGTGTCAACAGTCCTCTTTGTCTGTATTTTGCTCTGTGTATATGAGAAGTGGTAAAAGCACACCTGCTGTCAGTGTACATGTTGATAGACTTTCACTCTACCATCCGTATAGCTTGTATCAAAGCAACAAGTTTGGCTTTCTAGGCTGACATCCCTTCAGGGAGGGTACTGGCCAAGATTACTTGTTTCCTGTCCACCACTGCTTCCCCCACCTTGTGCTTACCTTCAACCATGAAACTGCTGCCATCCGTATACCAGCTCGGACTCCCAGGCCAAGGCTGATCCTTCAGATCATTTCAGGTACCAGCTTCTTCTGCCAAAATGTCAGCACCGTGATGGGTAGGTGAAAAGTCATTAGTCTCAGGCAATAGGGTAGTGGGATTAAGGACAGCAGTGGGAGTGAAGGTCATTCATTCGGTCAACAAAAGGCTTTGATCATCTCTGGTCCAGTTCAAGTAAACCTGATCTGGGCCTTCAGCTTTGTTAACAAGTCTCTTTCTAATAAAGGCATTGGACACTCAGGGATAACCAGGAAGGAATGAGTCATTTGTTGTCTCCCCAAATCTACAGTTCATAAGGTTGTCCACGGATATTGTTTCTGTCCAGTTGCTCCAATTACTATAGTCTTTGTATTCTTTAGCTTCCCTAATGATTGTTTCAGCAAAGAATGCTCAGCCCTTGTGTCCGCTGGCAAATGTATAGGGAAGGGGGTCTGAGCCCCATCCCCTCTAATCATCTTCTTTTAGGGCCAGTACCTTAGAGGCCCTTCCTTTCTTCTTTGGGCATTCTCCTGCGCAATGTCCTTTTTCCTTGCAATAAGTACATTAGTCTTTGTCCAAAGGGTGCCTCTGTTTGTCTTCACTCATCTTTGGTCTTCTGTTGCCCAGGTTCCCTATCTGTCTATGTTCTGTCTTTTCTTTTTCCCTACCACTGTGGCCAAAATTCTAGTCAAACTTCTCTCTTGTCTACGATCCCTCAGGTCCTCTCTTTCTTCTGCCTCCTGCCTCTTTCTCTCTCTCACTTCTCTTCTTCTGTCTCTCACTTATGAAACACTTTCTCTGCCTCCTTAAACAAATACTGTAAGGTATAACCCTGCAACCCTTCTAACCACTGTTACTTTTCTTAATATCTGATGCTGACTGTCCTATGAAGGCCATAGCTACCACTGCTTGCTGACCCTCAGAGGTTGGGTCAAAGGGAATATAACACCTGTAAGCCTCCAGTAAATGTTCAATAAACACAGATGGCAGTTCAACAGCCCCCTGAAGAACCTCTCTTACCTTGGCCAAATTAGTGGGGCATCTTGCGAGAACTTGGAGACCTGCCATGAGAGCTCAATGATAGACTTTCAGCTGCTCCCTACCTGCTTTAAGTTTGATCTTGAAAACATACACAGGGAACTAAATAGGGCCCATTTCTGTTTGCACATTTTTTTTTTTTTACCAAAAATCTCTCTTGCTTTTTAGACAACATACCAAAAATCTCTCTTGCTTTTTAGATAACATACCAATAATTCTCTTGCTTTGTAGACATTATAAAATCTATTACCAAAGTCTTTTTTGTGGTTTTTCTCAGTGGGGATGTATGGCTACATTTTAAACAAGAGCAGCACACAAAATCCTGTACCAGTGAAAAACATTTGAGACCAACAACAGGGTTTTTTTTTACATTAACCAACAATAATTTGTAACAAGCCCCTATAAATGATGACAGATATTTATAACCTATAGGATCTGAAAGAGTTTTTCATCTGCAGAGCCAAGCCTTGGTCAGCTTTGACCAGAGGTTTGAGGCATGCAGCTCCTAGGGCAGGCAAAGGGAACTCATCTATCAGCACGGGGGTAAGGGGTAATATGCAGCACTGGGGAAAATTGTTAACCCCTTTAGGCCATAGTGATTACCCTCAGATTTTTTATTTAGTGCTCAAAATTCTATTGGAGCACATCTGCCTTCTACAACTGTGTTTGGCAACCTCGATACCTTGTAACAGCAAGGGTGAATAGCCCAGCCATCCATACAAGCATGCTGCCATGAAGCCATGTGCTTTGGGCTGAGCCTGACTCTTTATTTATGAAATATACCCCTATGCTTATGGCCCTATCTCTAAAGTCTTGTAAGTGGTCACAACATCAAAGTCAAAGAAGTCATGATTTGAATATGTCAGCATCAGTCTAAGTCAGGACAAAAGTACAACACACATTACACAGACATACAGGAAAATGGTGCCAAACAAACTGAAGACACAGCTTCAAGCTGCTTCATGGGTATGACCTGCCCCGCTATCAAAATGAGATCACTATCTATGCATGTCTCTACAGAGAACTGATCATGCCACTCACATGTAATACCACAGAACTGAGAAATTCCACCTGTGTATCTCAACAGAGAACTGAACATGCTACCTGTGCATAAGACAAAACAGAGAGTGAAGACACACAGACAAAGGCTATTTGTCTAGACAGACAAAACCACTCCAGAAATAGAAATGGCCAGGAGAATGTATAGATCCTCCAATCCAGGAGAACTTTTGTATCCTCACCAGTACCCAGTGGGAATCTCCCAGTCATCCCTGGGGGTCCCTCCTGACCTTTTGGGATGTCTCCTAGGGTGGCAGTCAGTGATCTCCTAGCATGTCTGCCGATCACTCCTTCTGTCTCCTCCCAAGATAAGAACAAAACTGAAACCAAAAGAAACCGAAAATACAAAACCTGTACAGAACCTGAATTCAGCCAGCATGAAAACACAAAGACATAGAACAAAAACACAGACAATGTCTCATCTCCAAGTGGGTCTCCAGAGATGAGGGTGTTTGCCAATCCTGGGATGAGCCCCCAAATGAAAGACCCCTGGAGTGGGGAGACTATCACTCAATCACTCAAGTCTTGGGATAACCCAACCCCCCAGGAACTCACAAGAGATCATCTTTGCAGCAATCACACGAGGTTTATTGACAGGACAGGAATCAGTACACTGGGGCCAAAACTCATTTCCCATGTAGGGTAGAGGAGTTTGATGACGAGTAGTTGGGAGAAGGGGTATTTAAGGGAAAAAGCCATAACCTAATAACCCAAAAGAGGTAGGGAGGGTGTCATTGGAAAATTCCAAAAATACCAGTGATAATCACAAAAGGGTAACTCCCTGTTTCTCACTTTTATTCTCAAGATAATAATCTAACTTTATGGTCAGCTAGTTCCTGAAATAGAGTCACTGAACTGGCTAACCTAGATTTTCGGTTCTCTCCCTGCTAGATTTTTTTGGCTCTCTCTTTCTGCTAGAGGGGTCTGAATTTATCTAGGTCTTTCAATGTGATGAGGCAAATTTATGGAAAGAAGTATAATAGAGACCTTCAATGGAGGGAGAATGTGACACTGCTGGACTAGAGTCTTTCAGCATCATAAATAGAGATTAGGGTGTGTGTGTGCAAACACTAAGTGAGCAAGCTGGCTTTTATTAAATATTGACATAGGATCCACTGAAACTAATTGTTGACTAAACAAATAGACAACAAAAATAAATGGCTGAAAAGACAATTTAACAATTAAGAGCACTTGCTATTCTTCCAGAAGTCCTGGGTTGAGTTTTCAAAATTCATAAGGCAGCTCACAAGTATCTTTAACCCCAGTTCCAAGGAGTTTCATGGTCTCTTCTGTTGTCTATACATGTATCATTCACATGGTGTACATACATGCACCCAGGTTAATATACATCCACACATAAAATAAAATAAATGCATTCTTGTGTGTCTGTGTAATATACTTCAGACAGTGTCAGATTCCCTGGATCTGGAGTTAGTGCCAGTTGTGAAATGCTCTATATGGATGCTGGGAAGTGAACTCCAGTCCTCTTCTAGAGGAGCACTCACACTTAACCCCTGAGTCATCTCTCCAAAGATTTTATTTTAATTGTCCCTTGGATGTTATAAAGCAAATTCCGGGGATTAGAAAAATAATAAATAAATAAAATGAGAAAGTTGATGAATAGCAATTGCATAATAGTAGTGTTATGCCCAAATCTGCAATTCCCGACAAGCCGACAAGACCAAGAGTTCTGTATGTAAAAGCAAAGAGCCTTTATTTTAATCGAGTTTGCAAACTCAGTCTCCCCCATGTCCAATGTATTGGAATAACTGGAGAGCCCCGAACTCAATTAGAATGAGTTTTAAAGTAGTAAAGGTAGGGGTGAGGGGGTTCTGAGGTTTTAAGACTCCTGATTGGCTGACATTCATCTAGGGTTTCCTCATGACTGTGAGCTGCAGGTGTTTCTATCTATAGTGCTTAGAATGCCAGGAATTTTCTTTGAATGGTCTGTTCTTGGGTTGGGGGGTCAGGTGATCTCAGCTTGTGGTTTCTCCTGCAGTCTGGCTTCTTCTCAGTGTAAACAATTGAGACTCCAGCCTCTATTAAAATTTATTGATGGCCAGAGTCCCAGGTAATAATGGTTGGAGGAAGTAAATACATATTTTCATGGCTGGCCCTCATTATTAGTACAATAATAAAATAGTAATGGTAAAGTGCTAAGTAGCAATTGTATATTGTATAATAATACAACAGTCAAAATAATACCAGGCACTTCATTCTCAGAAGGAAGAAGGCCCAAGGCAGATGGGTTAGGCTTTATGTCATCTGATATGCAGTAGAGCTGGTAACATTTGTTACCTTGTATATAAAAAACAAGTATTTGTAAATTCAAAAGTGTGAATTTCTAAGAAAAAGTAAATATACCTTGTGGGCCACAAAAATAATGCCAAACAATCTATGTTTTTATTCTTATATTTTAAAGTTGACCCATCTAAATAAGTATGGCACTTAGTACTAAAATATATTGATATAAATTTTCCAGAGCTCAGTTGTATTTTTATTTTTGTTTCCTTTCTCCAGATAACCTAAACTGGTTTCTCAATTTTTTTTTTCAAATGGAGAATGACACATGGAGGATATGACGTAGTGAGGTAAGACTTCAAAGTATGCCTGGGTGTGAGACAGAAGAATTCTGTTATGCTAACAAAAATAAATAAACAATCCAAGTGGGAGCTCCACATATTATTTAAAAAAAAAAAAACAGTCATACCTGTTGCTCTCAATTGCTTTTTGCTAAAAATGAAATAACTCAATATTTGAAGTGTCAGAGAGGCAGTGAAGAGACTCACTTTAGATTCTCCACTGCATAGAATTAATTGGTTCAGTTGAAGTTGGAGGATTATCTAGAGACTTCTGATAAATGCTCTTTAAAAACCATGGTGTGATAGCTTTTGAAGTGAGAGGAAGATCAGTCTTAGTACGAGCTGTTCCATTGATAGCATTTATAATTTGGCTAAGCTTATTCTAGAAATAAAGGTTTCCATCAAAAATTGCATGGAATTTACAACCAAATGAATATGAGGGAGAATAAATATGTCCTTGGTACAAATGCAACTTTTGAGGTGAGAACATAAACTATATTAAATCTACCATTTACAAGGTACAAAGAAAGTATAGGTCTGTTCCTCTAGCCCAAGTGATGCTTGTAAGAGTGATACTCCCTTAAGGTCAGTCAACCATCCCTGGAGTGTTTGACAAAGCAAGTCTTGTCCTCAACCCTAATGCCAATGAAAGGCTGAAAATTCTACAAATCTGAGAGCAAAAAATAGTTGGAAGATGTATAACTGCCTTCTCATTAACAGTTTATGTAAGTGATACCACTTATCTAAAATCTAAACAATCCTTTAGAGTTTAACTGTGACTGTTTCAGCCTGACTTTGTTTCAGTGGAAAGTTAGTAGAAAGTGCCTTAGATGTTCACTTTAGCTTAGCACTAGAGCTTTGGGCCAAATTGACCAAACTGCCTTTCTTTGTCAGGAAATAATGAGAGCCTTGTTGGATTTTTTTCCTAACAAAAAGTTAGAAATCTATCGTTAAATTTTGATAATGCCTAATACATTTTAGTTCCTCCTTCAAATTATTTAATTTTTGATTTCTTTTTCATGGGTTGCTGTTATTCAAAATGTTGGTCAACAGAGTTGTTGAAGATATCATCAAAAAATAGGGCCCTTCGGTTTGTCATTGTGTTCATATGTGACACATAAAGAAAGTCTTGTCTTGTTTTCTCCTTGTGAAGTGGAACTCTCATGAACTCATTTCTGTACCAAGCATTTGTTACAGTGAAATCACTAAGGGACATAAGACTTCAGTGTCCCATGGCAGAAATGGCATGAGGATGGTAGATAGGCTCTTGGAATTATTTAAGAGCATAAGCAAGACTGGTTTCATGGAGTTTGAGTATACTTTCAGTGTTGAAGAGGACTCAGAAACAAGCAAAACAAATGAAAAAATAACATTGAACTCAATTCATAGGATTTTATATTAACGAATGTTAGATTTAATAAGCTGCCATTGTGTAGCAGCTATGGTCTAGCATTCTAGGTACTAAGATCTTCATGGTATAAAACTTATAATTTCTGTCCTCAAAGACCTAACGTGGAGTTCTGGAATAGCTTATGATCTGAGTCCTGCTGTCCATGTGACAGAGAGAAAGTGGCAAATATCATCTTTGGTCTTGGCAGCAACTTCACTGAAAAACTGTTGATGTGATCAAATATCATGACCAAGGCAACTTTTAGAAAGATTTGGGCTTATGGTTCCAATGGTAGGCTAGTCATGGCAGCAGGAAGCCAGAAAATATACACTAAGAGAGGGTAGCTTCAATAGCATGCACAAAGGAAAAAGAGAAAACTGGAAATGGAGCCAGGCTATGAACTCATACCTCACCCAGAAAGACATACTCCCTTCAGCAAGTCTGTACCACCTTTCTAAGTAGTGCCACCAAGTGGAGACTATGTATTCAAATATTCTAGTCTATGTGGAATATTATCATTCCAATCACCATAATAACCACATTAAATAAAAAATAGTGTCTATAAAGGGGTATAGTACAAACAAAGGAAAAAAACATAATATGGAAGAATAGGAGATACAGTTTGGAGAGATAAAGTCTTTATGCAGGGGATGATTTCTCAGAGAGGGAGAAACAAGCTTAAATTTTATGTGCAGTTTCTATAACAAGTTCAGTAGGGTCACACTTTCATTACTTCTATTCTTTTGCTGTCACCCATTCCTCACTTCTCAAGTAATTAATTCAGAAAGTCTGTTTTTTAGAGTGCTTCAAATCTCCCATCTCTGTACCACCATTATTTAATTCCAGGACTGCTTCCACCGTCTCACAATATCTTATTTTTTCAGTTTATTTCTTCTGCCATACTGAGGTACACAAATCAATTTTCTCAAAAAGGTGAGTGCAAAGATTATAGACTTATAATTCTAGCTAACAAAATTTTTCCTTCCCCTTTTCTGCAGGAACTTGAAACATCTAGTCATATTTCATCTACAGTCATGAACAGAGAAAAATAAATGAATAGATGCTAGTGTTAACCTTGATTCATCTACTCTTATTCTGTACAGGGTTTAAAACCAGGGACTGGTGCTGATCACTTTCAGGCTGGCTCTTCCACATTAGCTAAAATAATCAAGATGATTCTTTACAGAAATGACCACAGGTCCTTCTGATCTAGACAGTTTCTCACTGAGGAATCTTGCCTCAGAATTGGTATCAAGGTTAAAACTACTGTTAGGAATATTTCCTAACTGAGCCACTTCACCAATGCAAAATAATCCCAATTGAGCCAAATCGGACTGGATAAAAGGATATCCAGGTTTAATTAGACACCTGCACTCCTGGGTGGCCCTGAGGGGAATGGGAAGGTGCCAACATGACCTCCAGAGAGGAAAAGGAAAACCCATGTTTATTTTCTGGGGATCAATTTAAATAGCCTGTGGGAGTGGTCTTGACATTTCCCCAGGGAGGGGTCAATGTGTGAGGGGCACAAGAGAGGGGCCTCCAAAGATGGAGGCTGAGGCTGGGATGACATTCCAGACTGTTTGTATAAGGGGTGACAGAAAGCTGAGGTAATTTTTATGTCAAACATTTTAAGCTCCCTTTGGTGAAAGGGGCATCGACTCATGTCTGGCTACTTCCTACAGGCCTGGAGCAATGTGGGGAAGGGAAGAGCTAGGTATTGGTGGGTTCATGAACAGCAAAAGGTGTGGCTGGAGAGGCATCCTGTGTACTGACATCCTGGGATATCAGGCATCTGTTTCTTGAGGGATATAAGAAAGCAGATGTCTAGGAGAAAAAAATATTGTTATTACCCATCTTGCTTGTATCACCAGAGATTAGTGTGCTAGCCTAAGGAAAAAGTTGGCACTTCATTTTGGCATCTTGACAAACCAGAGGGTGTAAAGTTTTAATTGTTGGACATACCAATATGGTATGTTGAGTACCATACATACTCAAGTGTCCTGAGTAGGTGCCTTCTTGAGCCTAGAGTGATGGTACCAGCATGGGTGTCCCAGGAGCATGGCAGCCGAGGGAGTGGTAAAGATTACCATGTGAGGTCCTGTCCATTAAAGTTCAAGGGACCTAG
>NC_022009.1:84347113-84353420 GCF_000317375.1 Microtus ochrogaster
GCATGTTTTGGAAGTTGTTTTACTGAACTTCCTAATTACTCAGGTAACATTATTTCCCTTCTCAGATCTTCGATGGGGTTGAAGACTATATAAATATAATTACTTTTCTTTCATGACTTGGCCAAATTATTTATTATACAAGACCTAAGCTAGTTAGAATAGGATATTTGTACTTATTGTATATAATTTCATAGTAGGTTTAGATTTAGAACTCTCTTATTTAAACAAAAGGGGGAGGTGTTGCGGGAGATCCTCCCACTCCTCCAGCATATAGCTGCTGAGATACCAGCCCATTGGGGCGTGGTCTCTCTCCATTTAAAAAAGAGGCCTCTTCCCTCTCCTCTCTTTCTTCACTTCCTGCTCCATGGGTGACTAGACTCCCTTCCTGGTTGAGCAAAGGGCTCGGACGGTGATCTGTAAGTTTTTTCCCCTTTAAATAAATACCACCCCATTAATCATAATTCCAAACTGGTGTGGCATTGTTTGTGACTTACACCTTCAGGTGTGGGGACAGGTAGACAACTGTCAGTGGAGCAGTTTGGACTGGAAAGTGATGGTTAAGGGGAAAGGGCCTGCCATAAAGCAGCTTGAAAGGGCTCAGGCCCATAGGGGAATATAAGGTGGCCCTGAGGTGAATAAGTGCAATGGGGAGAAGGGAGGGTGAAGATAACCTGAGTTCAATGGAGAGCTTGATTAGCTGTTGTTTGATGAGTCCATTGACCCTTTCCATCTTTCACAAGGATTGTGGATGGTAGGGGATGTGGAATTTCCAAAAGATGTTGACAGCTTCTGACATGAGCTCCATGACCCTGGAAGTGAAGGCTGGCCCATTGTCCATCAGGATGGTTTGTGTGACCTTAAACAGGAATGATGTGGTGCAGGAGTACCTGAGGGTACTCTGAGGGTACACCACATCTGCCCTTTCCTTGGAGGCTGGAAACACTTCTATCCGTCCTGTAAAAGTGTCCACAAGTGTTATGAGATAACAAAGTTTTTTTTTATGAGTAGGTATATGAGTGAAATCAACCTGCCAATCTTCACCTGGTTTGTGTCCATGAAGCTGGTGTAGAGACTGACATATGTGGAGAGCTCCTTATGAGTTGGCCTAGGTACACATCTGGCAGGAGGAGTGAACCTGTAGAATACAATCTCAGAGATAGGTGGGGTCAAAGAGAGGCTCCAAGAAGCAGAACAAAGTTTAGGGGCCTATGTGTAAGGTCTGGTGGATGTCTGAAATGATTGACAATGCCTGGTCTTGAGGAAGGTTGAAACAGTTATTTAAACAGAACCATCCATCCTTTGTTTTTATGTCCCCTCTTTTTATGAGCTTGTCCCTCTGTTTCAGTTGGTAACAGGGCTGATAGGAGGGAGTAAAGAACAAAATATGTTCTGTAGAATCTGAAGAGCTGGAGGCCAGCCCCTCGGCCACTGAGTCAGCCTTGGCATTGCATAAGTTCACTGGGTCTTTGGAGGACAGTGAATAATGGCTACTTCTCCAGGGGGTTGGAGGGCCTTCAAAAAATTAGCTATAAGAAATCCATTAACTATTGGAATGCCCTTGGTAGTAAGGAAGCTCCTTTCCTTACACAGTGCAGAATGAGTATGGACTATTAAAAAGGCATATTTAGAGTCAAGATAGATATTAGCATATTGGTCCTTGGCTATTTGGAGTGCCCTAGTCAAGGCAATTAATTTTGCCTTTTGTGAGAAGGTACCCATTGGCAGATTAGTCACTTCAACTGTGTTACTGGAAGTGACCACTGCCTGGTGGTTGCCTGATTTATCTGTAAGGGAACCTTACAGATAAGTGGCTGGTCTAGAAGACCTGGCCAAGATGAGGTTAAAGCCTCTACAGCCCCTGGGCAAGAGTGAGAGGAGGTACCAGAAGGGGAGGGAACAGGAAAGAAGATTGCAGGCTTTAAGGCAAGACTGGAAACCAAAGATATTTGGGGGTTTTCTAGAAAGAATTAGTGAAAAGCCTGGACTCATTAAGGCCCAAGGAAAGAGAGAGAGAGATAAAGGAGTGTCTCAGGAGGTCTGAGAGGCAGTAGGTGGAATACACCATGATTGGCCAAAACAAGGTGATCTTGAGAGCCTTCTGGGTGAGTTCATCTACTACTGTCAGGGCTCTTAGGCATGCTTGCCATCCACAGATGGTGGAGTCTAGCTGTTTGCATAAAAAGGCAACAGCCCAATTTGAAGGCACAGCCTGTTGGGTTAGATCTCCCATGGCCACTCCTGATCTCTTATCTGTATAGACATGGGTTCTGGAAGAACAAGAGCAGAAGCTGTTAAAAGGGCATCTCACAGTAGAAAGAAGGGGTGACAGGCAATGGTCAGGTGGGTAAGAGGCCCCATGTGGGTCTCTCTGGTTGCCTGGTACAGAGGCTTGGCTTGTAATGGCAAAGTTAGGGATCCAATGGCAAAAGAACCCTAGCAGGCACAAAAATGAAAAGATTTAAGTCCCTGCGGTTGGAGGCCATAGATCCTGGACCCTGTCAGAGGTGAGAGTCTTAGACCCTGGGCTAAGTTGAACACCCAGATATACTACTTTAGGAGAGCACAGTTGAGCCTTGGTTGATGAGACTCAATATCCCAGGGATCAAAGGAAGTTCAGGAGCACAGAGGTGGCCTGTTGGAACAAAGACAATGTAGAACTGCAGAGAAGGATACTATCCACATACTGAAGGAGTATGTTAGAACCTGCATCGAAATTTGAGAGAGCTCAAGCCTTAGTTTGGCTAAAGAAATGGGGCTGCCCTGAAAACTCTGTGGGAGAACAGTTTATGTAAGCTGCCTGGAGGACCAGAAGTCAGGATCCTCCCAGGTGAATGAAAAGAGGAAGTATGAGTCAAGGTGTAAAGGAACAGTAAAGAAGGCATCTTTAAGATCCAGGACAGTAAAGTTGAATGTGGTAGAACGGACATTAGACAAGAGATTATATGTGTTGTTAACCAGTGGGTGAACTGGAATAACTGCCTCCTTTATGAGGTTGAGGTCTTAAACCAAGGAGTAAGCACCAGAGGACTTACACACAGGAAGAATTGGAATGTTGTAAGGTGAGTTGATAGGAATTAAAAGTCCTTGAGATGGGAGATAGGTATAAATGGGCTTAAGACCTTGGCAGTGGGTTTCAGAAGTAGGAAACTGGGGTTTGAAAGGGAAGGATGAAGGGTCTTTAATGTGAACTAGGACTGGCTGGTGGTGAGTAGCAATTATAGGAGTAGAAGTGTCCCATATTTGGGAATCTACTGGATCAGGGAGAATATGAACAGAGCAGTCTAGGGTAGGAACCTGTGAAGCCATTAAAGTGAGAATAAAGTGTAGGGGGAACCAAAGCATGGCCCTGAAGTGGCTGAGAATATCTTGACCCAGTAGAGGTGCAGGGCAAGCAGGTATCACAAGAAAAATTGCCCAGCAAGAATTCAGGGCATTGGTAAAGTTTTAAGCAGGGAAAATCAGGTCTACCCACATAACTGAAATTGGTGAGGGAGACATTAAGCCTGAGTCAGAGGTAAAAACAAAGTAGGTATCTCTGTGTCCAAAAGAAAGGCAATGGACTTACCCTCTACCTGTAGCATTACCCTAGGCCCAGAATGGGTTGTGGAAGTCACCAAGTTTTGGCTGCATCAATCCTCTACAAGGCTGAGAAGTTGAAAGGCTGGCACAGTCTCATTTGCTGATTTCGGTAAGGTTGGACCTCTATGGCATAGCAAAAAGGACGAGCCCCCATGGGGGCATTGTGATTGCCAGTATCCAGGTTGCTGGCAGAAAGGGCATGCCTTGTAAGAGGCCCAGGGCAATATTGTGCCAAATGGCCATTTAAACCACATTTGAAGCAGCCTGTCAGCAAGGTTGACTTAGACTGAGCACTGTCAAAATGGAGCCTTGTGATTGAATTTCCTTGTCCCCCTTCTGGGGGTCCTGGTAGCCTTTGGGCAGCTGCTAAGGCTTGGGCCTAGAGCATTACCACCTGTTGCAGCCTTGTCTGTTGGGAAGATGCAGCTGTCTCTTGTCAAGCATTAAAATTTTAAAGGTCATTTTCACTGATTCCTGTATAGGACTTTGGGGACCTTCCCCAGCCTTTTAATTTTTTTTTCTAATATCTGGTGCTGACTGAGAAATAAAATGGGTGGCCAAGGCTGTGGCTCCTACTGGGGAGGCTGAATTTGCCTGGTATATTGGACCATGGTCTCTTGTAACTGATTTTTAAAAATGATTGGGTTTTCATCTCTCGAAGTTTGTCAAAATTAACTGCTTTTTCTGAGATCATTTCCATACCATGAAGGAGGCAATGAATCATGATGTCCTGCCTCTGTTGGCCACTGTGGCCAGTTGGGTAGTCCCAGTGTAGTTCTGGGGCTGACACAGTCACACTCTCTACCAGATGAATCTAGTCTGCATATTGTCTTGCTGATGCCTTCAGGAGTGAGAGTAAAAGCCTGGATAACATAGTAGTCGTGCCAGGTTAGATAATAGGCCTGGGACAGATAATAAAACTCTTTGATATAAGCAGAAGGATTAGGAGAAAATGAACCCCACCACTTTTCTCTCTGAGAAAGATCTGGAAAAGAAAAGGGAACATGGACTTTAATAATGCCATTGGCTCCTGCTACTTTTCGGAGAGGGCAAAGGACGGGGATATGGTGGGATCTGTTATGGGAGGAGATAGGATAGGATTGGGATTAATTAATCCAGTTCATAGAGGGGGTCCAAGTGAAGCATGTATGTGGTGGCAGGGTAGGGGAAGCGGATAGGAAAGAAGAAAGTTGATCTTGAACTTCCGGTTTGGCTAGGGAGGGAGCAGGTGAGGGTGGATAAGCAGAGGAATGTGGAGTAGGTTGCTCCACAAGAGGGAGTTGGGTAGTGAAGGTTTTAGGGAGTAGAGGAGGGGCCAGTACCTCTGGCTGCCTAGTCAAGGCTGAACTATCTGGATCCCAATTCCCAGATGGTAGAAAACCTAGACGCACTGTGATCCTAGAGACCAAAACTGGTGCAGCAAGACACTGGTTACTGAGGCAGGGGCAAGAGTGAAGTGCCCCAAAACCAGAAACATGAGAGTTCTGTCCATTTGTCCCCATGGAGACAAACATTTTTTAGGTCTTGAAGGATGGTAAACTCAAGGCTTTCCTCTGGTGGCCATTGCATCACATTGTCAAGGTCTTATTGAGGCCAAATTTTAATGCATAGAAACTTGAGCTGCTCTGGAAAGATTGTATCAGACAGTCCCAATTTATAAAGATTTTTAAGTGGCATCCCAGTGGCGAAAACAGAGCTGGCTTTGAATTGCAAACACCCATTTTATGAGTCTATGTCCAACTGTGTGGCTCAAGTCTATCACAGCACATACATTAAAATAACTTTTGGGCCAAAACAGGCCTGTGAAAATTAAATGCCAGGCATCCCTGTACAAACAAAATTCACCTCAGTGTAAGTCTCAGCTTTCCCCATGTGGACTAGTCTTTTGTTGTGGACCGCATCTTCAACCAAAGCCCCAAAATCAACAAAAGTAAAAGCTAAGCGGTCCCTCAAGACCCTAGTAGCATAGGCAAGAAAAATGGTCACTGGCCAAGATGAAGCAGATATAGCCCAGGAGCTGTTTTTAGCCTGGTACAGAACATGGAGGATAATGACATTTCTAACACGTGGCCATGGGCCCATGGAAAAAACAACCTTTTGCTGAGATCTCCAAGATGTTAGAAATAGTTTCCTAACTGAGGCACCCTGCCAATGCAAAATAATCCCAATCAAGCCAAATCAGACCAGATTAAAAGATATCCAGGTTTAATTAGACACCTGCACTCCTGGGTGGCCCTGAGGGGACTGGAAGGTGCCAATGCAACCAACAGAGAGGAAAAGGAAAATCACATGTTTGTTTTCTGGGGAGCAGTTTAAATAGCCTGTGGGAGTGTCTTGACCTTTTCTCGGGTGGGGTCTTTTGGCAGGCTACCTTGACTCTTCTTGAGGAGGGGTCAAGGTTCAGCACAGGGGAGGGGCCTCCAAAGATGGATTCCAGAGGCTGGGATTACAACTACCAATCACAATTTGATTCAATTTAAGGCCAATTTTTCAGTTCAGTCTCAAAACTGCTGTTGAAGGAATTTTTTTGTATGTGGATGCAATCTAATCTTGAAACTATCAATATACAATGTTACTATAGTAAAAATGTATAAGGACAGTTTCTTCTGTTTATGGCTGGATTAGGGTGGGTGGAAGGGTCGGGAGGCACTTGGATTGGCTATCTAAAAGATAATATTTAGTGAGGCTTGATTTGTGATTTTAAACTTTTAGTTTCTCTGACATTTGC
>NC_022009.1:84353655-84373748 GCF_000317375.1 Microtus ochrogaster
GCCTCCCAAGTGCTGTTACAACTGCTTTTATCCACCAGACAAATGTCTATGTCTTTTCTTGATCTCACTGCAACATGATCTCATAGCTTACCTAATTATTTAGGGTTGACACTTAAAAAACAACAACTTCTCTTTCTCTGTGTTATCAGGAGAAAGGGAATTTATCTTCTTGAATCAGAACTTCAGGCTACTCTTTAAATAAATAAATGAGCAAGGGGATAGTACGTAGAGTCACGTTCTTCATTTAGAAGTCAATTGTGAGCCTGTTAATAGCTCCTACCATCTGTCCTGACTACCTGATCTTGATTCCTGGGATCTACATGTTAGAAAAGAAAACCAACTTCCACAAGATGTTGAGTCCTATAGCACATACACACACATAAAGACATACGCATATATATATATATATATGCACATAAATAAAATAATGAAAATTAGAAGATATCAATTGTCATATTATCATGACATAAAAGCGTGCATAAACTATGAATTAGATTCTTTGCCCTACTAATACATTTTGATTAAGTCATTTTAGTTCTGCTCAATATATAATGAATGTAGATTTAATATGATGATTTGGGCCTGATATGTCATTATGTCATTTTTTCATCATCCAGACCAAGAGTTTTTAATTTCCCAGAGAATCTGAGATAAAAATTATTGACCATAAATTCACTAGGATAATCTAAGTTTTTCAATCTCAGTTCATTCTTCAATAGAGATGAATGCCTGATATCTTTGATGATTGCCCCATAGAATTGAAAGAACTTAAAAAATCCACAGTCATCCATCATTCAAGGCAGCTCTTCGTGGAGGCCACGATGAAGAATTTAACATGTTCTTACAATGTATATTCCTTGAAATTTTCAAGTGCTGTTTAAAAGAGCTCACTGGGATGTGATTAATGGGGAGCTTAGAGCTTCAAGCATAATTTAGAAGCAATTACAATTCAGGGAAATAACACAATAAGTTTTAAAATTCAAACGAAAAATCCTAGAAAAACAATTAATCACTAGCAATTACTAAGTTAGAATACTTAACTTACTATCTGAAGTATTCCCCATATAATCATGTACTCAGTTCTAACTTAGCTCATAAACGTAATCAAGATTAGGGATGTATCAGTTTTAAAAACTCAAAATATCATAAAATACATGAAGTTTTTGGTGGTTTTACTATGTAAACTTTTTACCTGAAAAGTGTACATAGCAGTGTTCCATCACTGCACCTGGCTTTCACGTTGGTGCTGGGGATTTGAACGCAGGTCCCTGTGCTTGTATGACAAGTTCTTTACTGACTGAGTCAATTCTAAAGGCAACTGCCTTTTGACAAAGATGCAGTCTATACTCAGGAAAGAAAAAACATAATCTATGTGTGGCACCAGAAAAGCTAATGTTTCTACAGTGGTGGTAACTAGTGTTAAGTTGGGAGCTTAGGCCCCAGCACTTTGTATCTATCCTAGCCCCCTGACCTAGAGAGTTAGCACTCTGGACTCCAAATCCCAGAAGGCCAGGTCCTGACCCCTCCCTAGGGGGAGGTCAGGACCACGCCCAAGAATATTTAAGTGAACTCCCAAAAGAGGAACATGTGGTCTCCTTTTTTTCTTCCTGGTGGTCACATTTTCATGGCTTCCTGGTTTCCCCTCAGAGCTACACAAGAGTACACAACTTCCATTAAACCTGGATATCTCTTAATCTGGCTAGTTTTGATTTGGCTTGATTGGAAATTTGCATTGGCAGAGAGCTTGCATTAGAAAATATTCCTAACATCTTGGAGGTCCTACTGAGATAGGGCAGGCCCTTTCCACACAGCAGGCTGCATTTTGAAAGCCCCCAGTATACAATTTGAGTTATCCATGCCACACTTAAACCAGTTTCTGGGCTACAGCAGCTGCGTCTTAGTAAGTCCCTTTTCTTTTGTATGTTATAGGGTTTTGGGGGGACCCACTCATACTTATTTTTGTCATTTTTTTTTATTCCTGTCAAAGTCGCGCCTGTGCTGGGGGGGTTCAATTCCCAGCTGTGATCAGACCAGCGGGACCAGTCTTGACTGAAGCAGAGATCTGTTTGTTTTGGGATGCCAGGCATTCAATCTCCATGGCCCCAATTGGACCTAAGAGCCATTTTGGCTGATGCGCTGAAGTGGATTTAGGTCAAGTGGTTGGGCATAGACTTTAAAATGGGCACTTACAGTTCAAAGCCAGATCTGCTGTTGCCCTTGCAATGCCTCTTACAAAAATCTTTTAAACTGAGCCTGTCTGATATAATCTTTCCCAAATGGCTAATTTCCCTATATACTAAGTCTTGAGCTTACCACCCTCTGGGACCTAAAAAAAAAAAAAAAATGTTGTCATAAGGACAAATTGACAGAGTTTACATATGTCCAAGGTTTTTAGGCTCTGTGCTCTTGCCCCTCCCCCCAAGTAGCCAGTATCTCACAGCACCAGGCTGCCAGAGGCACTGGCCCCTCTCCAACTCCCTCAAGCCCAAGCCCTCACTTCCCAACCCCCTACTGTGGAGAAACATTCTTTCCCCTCCCTTCCCAATTCAGGGGTTTAAGGTCAGCTTGTACCTTCCCATCCTGCTCCTACCTCCTGGATCCACTCCTGGACCCCTCTGCACACTCGGCAAGCCCCTCTCACACTCCCTTTTCTCTTTCAAATCTCTCTCAGATAGAAAAGCGGCTAGGTTCCTTTTCTACTAATCCTTCTGCTAACCCATTTTTTTCCTCAGTCAGTACCAGATTTTAGGAAAGAGTTAAGAAAGGTTGAGGATGGTCCCCAAACTCCTATACGGGAACTGGTGAAAATGGTTTTTAAGGTTTTTAATACCCTAGAGAAATCAGCTGAGTCTTTCCGACAGACAAAGCTACAACAATCTACAGGCCGAGGCCTTAGCAGCAGCCCTAAGGTCACAGGAATTGGGACAAGGGAAGCCAGTTACAAACAAGGCTCTATCCTGGTAAACCTCAGCCTAAGTCAGCCTCACAGGCAAACTATTTCAAGTGTGGCCAAAATGGTCACATGGCACGATATTGTACTACACCTGCTCCGAGGCTGTGCCCTAATTGCCAACAACCTGGACACTGGAAATCATGATGCCCCCTATGGGCTTGTCCTCTATGACAAGCCACGGAGGTCCAGCCTCATCACCATTGGCAAGTGAAACTGTGCCAGCCTTCAAACATTTCAGCCTTACAGAGGATGGATGCTGCCCAGACTTGGTTTATCCTGTAACCCTATCCAAGCCTAAGGTAAAGCTGCAGGTAGCTGGTGAGTCCATTACTTTTAATCTCACTAGGGCCTTAAGTTTCCCTCACCAATTTCAGCTAGATGGGACCCGTTTCTCCCCACTTAAAACTTTGCCACTGCTCTGCATTCTTGTAGGACAATTTTTTCTCTTATTCTTTCTTAGCGATACCGGCTTGCCCAGCACCTTTACTGGGTGGAGATATCCATAGCCACTTCCCCAAAGCTTTGTTCTGCTGTTTGGAGCCTCTTTTAACCCCACCCATCTCCAAGATTTGATTTTACAGGTCAATCCTCCTGCCAGAAGTGTGCCCAGGTCACCCCACAAGGGGCTCTCTACATATGTCAGTCTCTACACCAGCTTCACGAACACCAACTGGGCAAAGATTGGCAGGTTGATTTCAGCCATATGCCTACTCATAAAAAACTTCATTATCTCTTCACACTTGTAGACACTTTTACAGGATGGATAGAAGTGTTTCCAGTCTCCAGAGAAACAGCAGATGTGGTGGCTAAGGTACTCCTGGACCACATCATTCCTCAGTTTGGTGTCCCACAAATCATCCAGATGGACAATGGACTCATCAAGCAACAGCTAACCAAGCTCTCCATTGAAATCAGGTTATCTTGGCCCTCCCTTCTCCCCCATTGCTGTGACTCACCTCAGGGCCACAGCACATTTCCCTATAGGCCTGAGCCCTTTTGAGCTGCTTCATGGCAGGCCCTTTCTCCTTGACCATCACCTCCCAGTTCAAACTCCTCCACTGGTGGGGTACCTACCCTACCTCTCCCTTTTAAGGTACCTTCTCTGTTCACACACTGACAGTTGTCTTCCTATCACTATACCAGTGGACCCTAATGCCCCTAAACCTGTCCCGCTCTCCCCAGGGGACAGAGTATACCTCAAACAGTTAACTCCTAGGTCTTTTGAACCTCGATGGACAGAACCTCACATGGTAATCCTCGCCACCCCCTTGGCTGTGAAGGTCTTGGGGCACCTATGCTGGTACCATCTCTCCAGACCCAAGCAGGCCCCTAATCAAGACACTTGGTCTGTCCAGCAGACAGGACCTTCCACCCTCCAGTTTTCCAGGATGCCACAATGAAGGGCCTACCTGCTCCTCATTCTGGAACACTCATCTTTAGTGACAACAATTTTTTCCTAGACACCTGCCTTCTCATCTCCCCCAAGCAACAGATGCTTGCCGGCTCATGGATGACAGTACATGGAATGCCTTTCCAGCCACGCCTCTCACTGAATTTGGATACCTAGCTCTCCCCTTCCCCAAGTCGCCCAGTGTCCACAGGAAGTAGCCAGATTTGAGTATACACCCGTTTTACCAAAGAGAACTGGAATGTTTGTCATAATTACCACTCCAATTTTCTGTGACTTCTATATTCAAAGATTCCGGAATGTTGAGAATTTAGGCCCCAGCCTCCTGACCTTGAGAGTTAGTACTCTGGACTCCAAATTCCACCTCATCAACTAAAAGAAGATGAATCATTTAAATGGACTACCTAAAATTATAAAATCATAAGTTAAATACATACAGTAAACACTGCATAATATTTAAGAATAGATCTCAAATGCACATAGCAACATAAAAAATTGAAGGAATTAAATCAAGATTTAAAACTTATCCATGACAAAGAAAACCAGAGTGAAGAAAATGGAAGAAAATACTTAGAAATTATAGTTCAAAAGTGGGCTAATACCCAAAGGGTGTGAGAAACTGAAACAATTCAATAGCAAAATAAATAAATAATCCAATTAAAACTGAGCAAAAAGTCCAGGCAGGCATCTCTTTAAAGAAAAGGGTAATGGATTACTGGGTCATAAAGAACATGAAATCCTGTTTCTTCTGAAAACATAGATAAGCCTGAAGGACACAACAGTAGACACAAGGCAGGTGCAGAGTAACACATGCCATGAGATCCCATTCATTCTTGTGTATATGTGGCGGGGCGGCTATAGAAAGAGGAGGGGCTCACTGAGGTTGAAAATAGTTACTAGATGCTGGAGAAAGAAGGAAGGAAAAGAACTGGAAAGTGTTTGCTCAGAAGGTATGGTGTTACAGAAGGAACATATTTTCTCATGGTTAAAACAGATGGAAGTCTCATGACTGCATTGTACATTTTACATTAAAAAATTGTAAAAGTTCTAACAAGATAGTAAATACCTAAAATATGCTAATTGTCCTGATTTGATCATTATATAATAACTGTATGTATTAAAACAGAATATTGTACTCTATAACTATATACAGTTGTTATATATTAGTAATCTTTTATGAACTCAAGGCAAGGAAAATGTATAGTGCAGAAGGTAAAAAAAGAATGAGTCTTTTGAGAGTCCTAAGACAGAGCAACCGAAATTATGGAGGAATTAAAGGTGTGTCAAAGGTAGCATCTGGAAATCTGATTTGCTGGTGGAATGCAAGGTATCGGACTCTTTTCTCAAAGACAGGGAAACAAAAAAATAATTGTATCTTCTAAACATAATTCAAAATCTCAGCAGAAATTTGTACAATGTGTCAAATCAGAGCCAATTGTTTCTTCATTTCTGACACCAAAGTGTGTATTTTCATTAAGCCTTATAACATAATGTCCTTAGAGAAAGGGAAAAAAAATGCAGAAGGCCACTTCTCGGGTAGAAACTCTGATTTTTCACTGAAAGACCCTCTGAACACCCCCCCAGAACCCGCAGCTGGCCTGCTCTCATGAGAACATCCCGCCTGCTTGGGGAAACAGGATGCCTATAGCCAGCATATGTGCCAAACTTAGAATATCAGCAGTTCACAAAAGAAACAATGCCTCCTATGAAAGATCTCAGCTTAGCTGCGGTAATGTCATTTCACAAGGCTTTTTGACAAACAAATGTAAGTACAGAGTGAGGTCAGGGTCTCTGGCTGTAAAGCAGGCTATCTATATCCATAAAATAGGATAAGACAGGACATCAATTAACAGGAAATCTGTTGCCATACATCTGTGCTGGGAAAGGAAAAACACCTATGCCCCTTGCCCCATTCCAACTGACCACTAACCACGCATTTGCTTCTGTAATCTGCTTCTGCTGCCCTCTTTCCTATTGAAAGACCCCCCGCCAAGCTTGTTAAACAACTTAGCACCTGTAATGCCATTTTGCAAGGCTTGTACTAAATATCCAGGGTTTAAACAAAGGGCAGTTTTAGAAGCTGCCAAAACGAGATAGGGACCCCTGTGGCTTGGGCCAGGGGGGAGGACCGGGGGAATACCAAGAATGTGGCCGGGCGTTGGGGGACGAGAAAGGCACCCTGTCGGCCCTAGATAATAGCCAAGGCAGCCCACGGCTGAATTCTCGGAAACTAGGGCCTTTGCCCCGCTCTGAGCTCGGCCACATTCAAACTGACCAATGGAAAACCCTGTAACTACGCTTCTCGCTTCTGTACCCGCGCTTTTGCTGCCCTACCCCATAAAAACCCACTGCCCCAACCTGAAAGCACGCAAGTCCTCCGAAAGGATTTGTCGCCCACAGGTACCTGTGCCCACCCAATAAACCTCTTGCTGTTTGCATCCGCATGAGTGGGAGGGTGTCTCTCCAGCCTGAATGGCAGCCCACCTTGGGGGTCTTTCATCACTTACTTATTAGACCCGAATTTTTTCTTCTTGTTTTCCTGGACATGTATAACTTCATTCCTGTATCCAATATATCTTGAAGTCTTTCTATTTCTCAAATATTTGGCACTTAAAATTCAAGTTAGTGTTTAGGAAGCTAACTGTCCTTCCCTCAGGAAACGCAGTGAGTTTTTTGTTTGTTTGCTTTGTTTTGACTTCTGCAGTCTCACAAGCATTTAATTTAGCTCCTCCTTTGAGGACAGCTTCAGTTGTTTTGAATTCCTGTTTGTTGTACCCTTCCCCCGAGGGTTTGTTTTTCCCATGCCAAACAAGGAATATTTTGTAGATAAGGTGGCATTTTTTTTTCTGGTAGATTTACATTGATTAGCTCCATAGTCAACACTGGAAAATGTGGGTAAATGCATGGATCTGAAACAGGAAAACAAAAAACAACCAAAATATCAGCTGTCTCTGGGTTCAGATATACTAGAGATCACTACAGAAAAAAAATGATTATAAGCAATGTAATTATAGAAAGTAAAGATTTTTGGTTTTCTAAATGCTGATATTTTTTTCAGAATACATTCATTCTAGTGCTCCAAATATTCCCACTGTATTCTTTAAGTGGCTCCATTTATAGCAAAACAGGGAAGCGCTCAAGCAATTCCAAAACTATGCTTCATTTCCACTCTCTAGATCTAGAAAATATCCTGCATTTTATAACAGTGGCAATGGCAGCTGCTTTCTATGATTTTATAGTGGCTCTCTAGAGTAGTACCCTTATGTGGAAACATTAAAAACGAAATGCATTTCCTGAAAACTATAAAAATAGAGCAAAATGCTAGTAGAACTAACACACTCATCTCTAAGACCTACATCATGAGCCTGGCACTGGAATGATGGCTGATCTCTGAAATAAAGGAACTATTATGTTTTCATTTCATCATTAGCCCCAGATCACCAGTATTCTCTTGGTTGATTGAAGTGGAGTGGAGGCAAATCAGTTTCCTGCAAATCTCTGTAATATTTGATAATAAATATATCCAGATTCCATCATGGCTGAAATGGTGGTACTTAAAAAATCAGCCCATTATAGGGTATAATCCTGAGACTAAAATCAGTGTTAGTGAAGACTCCTTGTACCTTATAAATAGAATGTGTTATGTCTACTAAAACCTCTTTCAAGTAGTGCAAGGGTGGTGCACAGTTTTAAATTCCAGCACTTGTGAGGCAGAGGTAGGCAGATCATTGAGTCACAAACCTGCCTGGTCTATGGAAATAGTTTCAGGACAATCAGTTCTACACAGAGAAACCCTGTCTCAAAACAACAATAATGATAAACAAAGCAAACAACAACAAAACACTTTTAGACTTAGTGACCTCAGTCAGTTTTATTACTCACGTTGTGCTTCCTCAACTCCTTTGTAAAATAAAAACAGTAAATACTGGTTTCACTGAACTGGAGAAATGGCTTAGTCTGTAAAGTATCCAATCTCCATGCCTAAGCATAAAAACCTGAAGTTGGATGCCTGGCAAGACATAGCATGGCATGATGGTTCACATGGGGAGCAGAGGAAGGTCGATGTCTATGAGTTCAAGGCCAACCTTGTCCACCTACAGACTTAAAGGACACTCAAGGCTACATTGTAAGACACTGCCTCAAAAGAATCAATATTCCTCAAGTTATTTTGTAAAATAAATAATTAAGGATCATTTTCTAACAAAACTAATATTATCCTGATACGAAAATCAGACAGAAACCGAACAAGAAAGATTTTATGCTAATATCTCTAGTAAACATGAGCATAAAATTTTCAATAATTGCAAACCAAACTCAAGAATACATTAAAAAGATTACCCATTATTATCAAGTTGGCTTTATCACAGAGATATAGTTATGGTTCAACAAAAGCAAATCAGTAAAACTAATGTACTATATAGACTCAAGAGCAGAAACCATATCACCCCATTAGAGGTACAAAAAGTATTTAACAAACGCTAACATCCCTTTAGGAAATAAGTCCTAGACACTTTAGGTGTCTTAGTTAGGATTACTCTCACTGTGATAAAATAGCATGACCAAAAGCAACTTGGGTGGGAAAGGATTTTTTTTTTCACTCATACTTCTATATCTATATGACATATTCTTTGTTAGCGTTTGATGTCAGAGAACCAACCCAATGTGGTTCTATAAGAAAGCAGGCTAAGCAAGCCATGGGGAGCAAGCCTGTAAGTAGAACTCGTCTGTGGCTTCTGCATCAATTCCAGCCTAAAGGCCTCTGCTCCTGCTTGAGTCCCTGTGCTCACTTCCTTTGAAGATGAAGTGTGATGAGAAGCATCAGCAGACTAAACCCTTTCTTCCACAACTTGCTTTTTGGTTATTCATTGCAGCAATAGAAACACTAACTAAAACACAGAGTAATGTAACCTTCAACAACATAAATTCTGGTACTTGCAGTTTAAAGCACACCCACTTCTTGTAATTTTCTAGATGAAGTCTAAGCAAGCAGCATCCCAGGGTTTTAGCCCTCACCTACTGCTCTTGCTATGGGCCTGTGGACATCTCTCACTGTTCAATCTTTCTTAGCATGATGCTAAACTTTCCACTGATTCTGAAAGATGCACTGTCTTTGCTTGAAACAATCTTCCCTGGCCTATGGTGAAATAATTATTGGTCTTCTTCAGATCCCAATTGTTACTTTTGTTGCAAAGCTGTTCTTCTTTTGACCTCTTTATAAAAAAATGTTAATCTACACCTTTTATTTCTATACTAGAGATCTGGTCATAGCTTATAATGATGTACTTTTGCATGTGATATTTCTGTACATCCATCTTCCTCAGACTCTTCATAAAGATACTGTTGCATCTGTTTTGCTCACTAATCTATCCTCAAGGACTCTGATGAATTCATGTATTGTATACACATTATTCACACATTCACAGCAGTGTGGGAAGCACATAAGATAGTAATCTTAAAATTACACATGTACATCCACACATATGTGCATATATACCACACACATATACAAGTGCAAATGTAAAGAATTATTACATTTTATTACCTATATGATTTAAGGCTAATTGCCAAGCCCAGTTTAATCACTGGTAAAATGTGGTTGTGCTTCTCAACATTATGATAGATTCTATGCAAAATCCATAAAATAGGTGGCACACATAATTATAAATGCTCTGTGGGCATCTGTCCTTCCTGATGCCTACTTTACCTCCATTGGTATATCTGCACAGTCCCATTGTAGAATGGGAGGTTACAATTCATCTACTTGTAACCCAGTTTCTGTTAAATATGGATTTCTTGAATACATATAGCAGTGATCTTGCTTCTACTTACCTCTCCTCATATTCTCTCCTTCCCATCTCGTTTCTTCTTCACTTCTTTGCTCCTTTCCTTTCTGTCTTTTTCCTGTCACCTTGCCCCTTCAGGCCCATCTGCTAAAGTCCTTACCTTCTAAAAGAATTATTTCATATATGGAAATGATTGGCTTGGACTGTATTTCAGCGCTTGCTTGGCATGCAGGGACCTGAGTTTCATCCCAGCACTACAAATGTCAGTTGTAATGAACAAGGGTTGTAATCGTAGCACTCAGGAAACAGAGACAGGAGGAACAGAAGTTCCAGATCAGTCTCTCCTTGGGCTCCATGAGACCCTGTCTGAGAAAAACAAAACTAATGAAACAAAAATGGCTTTCTGATCCTTTCCAGAAACCATTGTCTTTACCCATGGTCACTCCCTGCCTTCATGCTCCTTATCTCCTTACCTTGCTTTGTATTTGCCCACCTTACTGTGTACCCTTCGAAACAGTCTGAAAGCAGGTTATTAGGTTTCTTGCCTAGCTACCCCACTCCCATGTAGACATTATGAGAGAAGACACCATTGCATCATTGCACACTGATTATGGACACCCAGCCTAGGGCCTGGCCAGAGAACATGCTTTCTGAGTACTTCCATTATTTATTCATGTAGAAATTAAATTTATTGTTAACTGATGCATAGTATAATAAATATACAGGTATAAAGAATAAACATGCTTTTTGATATATATATATATAGATATATAGATATACATACACACATATAGTTTAAATATATTTATGTCCTAAACCATGCAACATTTTCTGATAATAAAATCTTCAATGCCTCTTTCCTATCAAAACTAAACATTTGTATTACACCATAAGAGAGTACATATGGAGATGTTCACTTTAATCCTTCCCTTCTCACCAACTGCTGGCCTTTTGGGAATCCCACATTGTGGTGACAGACCCATCACTTCACTGTATGTCTGGTTCTCTGCCTCACTTGGTCTTGATTTCCTGAATCAAATCCTGATTTCTTAAATCAAATCCTGTTATTAATGCTATTAATGCTGACTGACCCAGCTTGTCCAACTAGGGCTTTGACTGATATCAGTATTTGCCTTTTAGAATTCTGTTTATGTACAGCTCTGAGATTATATGTTGCTATTATTTTTACATCCTCTTTATGGATGACTTGGGGCCTTAAATTGGAGGCAGAGGCTAAGAAAGAGCTGTAACTTCAGTATATGGGTTATGGATAAGTAATGGTTAGAGCTCATGGGACCAATTTTAGATTTATGGCACCAGGTCTGTAACCACCTCCCCACTTCCTTAACTCAAATATAACCCAGAGTTTCCTTTCTTGGCTAAATGGGCATACAACCCATTCTGTGTCCCAACCAAAACACATATGACTCACTTCCAGATACTCTATCCTTTCTTCATTTACCCAGAAATATTATATTGTGGCACCCAAATCAGTTTCTGCTCTCCATGTCACACTTTGACCTAGGGCTTCCTCCTCTCTTCTGGATCCTGATATTATCCCAAACCTCAACCTCTTCATCTGCCACATGGCTCTCCCCACCACATCTCTCCTTGTTTATATTATGTCCTCAGTGCCCACAGGACAGTGCCCAAGGTGTTGGCAAAGAAGGATCACACAGCATATTGAGAAACAATATGCTAAGTAGGTAAGGAATTGGACTTTTGTATCCTCCAGATTTGTGACCTCATCGGGTACCAGTTGTGTGAACTTAGGAAAATGACTTTTTCCATGTCTCAGTCTTTTCTTTCATAAAAAGACATGTTCTTAACATTCTCACAGAGCCTTTGAGGGTGTTGTTATAGATGTATCTTACCCTAATTTGAAACTTCAGGTGGCATAATTGCTTAATCATTGGTTATAGTGGTCATCCTCACTTTGTGCTTAATTTGGATAAAACAATGTGACTGGCTTATAATTGCACTGCTGCTTTGTTTCTAACTTTCTGTTATCTGTCTCTGTGCCCTGTCTGGCCTTTGTTACAAGAGACTTATCTCCTCGAGAATGCCCTTGTCTGTCTGAGTTCCCATCTATGACTATTTCAATGTATCAGCCTGGCTTTCCTCCTTCCACATTCTCTGCTTAACAAATCTCAGTTCCTCCTGGATTCAGTAGCCTCTCTTGTCAATTCTCTTTTCCATTATACATGGAAGAGTAGATTGTTATAAAAAAAGAACAGAGATGATCTGTTTAATAAAAGACTGAACTAACTTCTATAAGAAAAATGGAAAGTACCATCAAAAGCTGAGGTGATCCGCTTAGTGGATTTTCTGTGTATGAGAATTTGAGTCCCAATCCCCAGAAGCCACATAAACAGCAACAGCACATGACTAATTCTAATGTGTTTCTGGAAAGACCAGAGCTACAAAAAGGGAAATCTTTGGAAGCTAATTCACACAAAATAGGAATGCACACACACTATCATAAACACACACAAAAGATAAATACTGTTCCAAATGAAGTTGAGTACCATTCTTCAGAGGTCTTTGAAGAATTTTGTTGGGATTTTGATGGGCATTGTGTTGAATCTGTAGATTGCTTTCCATAAGATTGACATTTTTGCTATATTAATTATGCCTACCCAAGAGCGTGGGAGATTCTTCCATTTTCTGGTGTCTTCTTCTATTTCTTTCTTCAAAGATTTAAAGTTCTTGTTATACAAGGCTTCCACTTGTTTGGTTAGAGTTACTCCAAGATATTTTATGCTATGTGTGGCTATTGTGAAGGGTGTTAATTCTCTGGTTTCTTCCTCAGCCCTTTAATCATATGTGTAAATAAGGGCTACTGCTTTTTTTTTTTGAGTTAATCTTGTATCCTGCTACATTAATGAAAGTGTTTATGAGTTGTAGAAGTTCCTTGGTAGAATTTTTGGGATCACTTATGTAAACTATCATATCATCAACAAACACTGACAGATTGACTTCTTTTCCAATTTGTATCCCTTTGATCTCCCTTTGGTGTCTTATTGCTGTAGCTAGGACCTCAAGCACTATGTTGAATAGGTATGGAGAGAGTGGACAACTTTGTCTTGTTCCTGATTTCAGTGGAAACGCTGGGAGTTTCTCACCATTTAATTTGATGTTGGCTGTTGCCTTAATTATGTTTAGGCATGTTCCTTGTATCCCTGTCTCTCCAAGACCTTTATCATGGAGGGATGTTGTATTTTGTCAAAATCTTTTTCTGCATCTAATGAGATGATCATGTGGTTTTTATTTTTCAGCTTGTTCATATATTGGATTACATTGACACATTTTCGTATGTTGAACCATCCCTTTTTCTGCTAATGCTGAGTCAGGAATTCTTCTAGTAAAAGAGCCATGCCTCCGCTCACTGCCAGCAAATATAGCCTATCTGAAAAAATAATGCAACTACCAAGAAACTGTGCCTGGCTCACATTTTTGTTGATCTAGAAGTCCTCTTTACTTTTTAAAGCATTTTTAGATATTATATGGATCCACAGCCTCAACAATGAGTAACATTTTGTAATAATAGACCACTCTTTCTGTTCTGGCCATGTATATCCAAATAATCACACAGAAACTATATCAATCACAACAGCATTTGGCCAATAGCTTAGGTGTATTCCTAACTAGCTTTTACATCTTAAATTAACCAATTTCTATTTATCTGTGTATAACCATGAGTCTGTGGCCTACTAATAAGGTTCTTGTGGCATCCTTCTCCTTCAGCAACTCTATAGCATCTCCTTGACTCTGCCTACTCTCTCTATATATCTCTTCCAGCCTGGCTATATTCTACCCTGCCATAGACCAAAGTGGCTTTATTCATTATATATAAGAACAACATATATACAGAGGGGCATCCTGTATCAACATGATATAACATCATTGTTTTTACTAATATCCAACAGGATAAACTTCTATCGGAATCCCAGTTACTTTTAGGGGTTCTGTGGAATCTTAGAAACTGATTCAATAACAGATAGTTTCTGCATACTTTATCAGTCACATCCTACTTATAATCCCAGTCAGGCCATTGAAAGTGCTGTACTTAGTCTAAATTCTGTCATGCCACAATGGCAGATACGGGGTCATTAGTAATAGCCTTTATAAACACAAAGTTTGGATGACAGTAGCAGGCCAATCTAACCATTAATGATCTTTCCACTTTATTGGCATGTTATCATCTGTTATTTGGGAATAATTTACAGTTGTATCAAGTCCATGTTCACAGCAATTGATAAAAATTGTGTAAAAATTGGCTGCTTTTCATTTATTGCAGTGGACAACCACTTCAGACTATACATGCTGTTTTTGTCTCTGTAGCAGTGGACTGATGACTGTCTTCAAAAAACTATGGAGTAAGTGAGCTGATTTTTATTGAAATTGAAAAGATTATTCTATAACCCCCTCCCCTAGTGTGCAGAGGAAAGTTTTGGGCTCGTTCTGTTATGAATATTTTCTCCCTCAGCTACCATTCAAATAGAAGTCCTTTCTTTCTTTATCCCTCTCCTTCTTGTCTTCCTTCTTGCCTGCCTACTTACCTTTTTATGCCCCTTCCTTTATTTCATATGTGTGTGTGTGCCACCAAAGATATTTAACATTATGTTTAAGTTTTTTTTTAATGCTTACTTTTTCATTGCCTGTCAAATTAATGGATAAATATTCTAAGAATTTTCAAGGACTAAGTTTTATATATTTAATGGACAGGTGTTTAGAAAAATTTCAAATATTTTAGAGTATTAATCCCCAACTAATCACTGCATCAATTGCAAGCTTAGCTTTTCTGGACGTTCAGATTTACACAGTGAGATAAAATGACTGAATGTTGTTGACCAAACAGTGTGTCTTTCTGAGAAAGGGTTGTCTTAGAACAGTCCACAATGCACAGATGTATCAGTATCTGCTATGCCTACTGAATTTATTTACAATTAGAACAGTATTTTTTATTTATTTTATTTATTTTTTTATTTTTATTTATTTATTAAAAATTTCTGTCTCTTCCCCATCACCGCCTCCCATATCCCTCCCCCTCCCCCAATTAAGTCCCCCCCCTCAGCCCGAAAAGCAATCAGGGTTCCCTGTCCTGTGGGAAGTCCAAGGAACCCCAACCTCCATCCAGGTCTAGCAAGTTGAGCATCCAAACTGCCTAGGCTCCCACAAAGCCAGTGCGTGCAGTAGGATCAGAAACCCATTGCCATTGTTCTTGAGTTCTCAGTAGTCCTCACTGTCCACTATGTTCAGAGAGTCCAGTTTTATCCCAGGCTTTTCCAGACCCAGGCCAGCTGGCCTTGGTGAGTTCCCAGTAGAACATCCCCATTGTTTCAGTGTGTGGGTGCACCCCTCGCCGTCCTGAGTTCTTTGCTCGTGCTCTCTATCCTTCTGCTCCTGTTTTGGACCTTGAGATTTCTGTCCGGTGCTCCAATGTGAGTCTCTGTCTCTGTCTCCTTTCATCGCCTGATGAAGGTTAATATTCAGGAGGATGCCTATATGTTATTCTTTGGGTTCTCCTTATTTAGCTTCTCTAGGACCACTAATTATAGGCTCAATGTCCTTTGTTTATGGCTAGAAACCAAATATGAGTGAGTACATCCCATGTTCCTCTTTTTGGGTCTGGCTTACCTCACTCAGGATAGTGTTTTCTATTTCCATCCATTTGTACGCAAACTTCAAGAAGTTCTTGTTTTTTACTGCTGAGTAGTACTTTAATATGTATATATTCCATACTTTCTTCATCCATTCTTCCATTGAAGGGCATTTAGGTTGTTTCCAGGTTCTGACTATTACAAACAATGCTGCTATGAACATCGTAGAGCATATACTTTTGTTGTATGATAAGGCCTCTCTTGGGTATATTCCCAAGAGTGGTATTGCTGGGTCAACCTGTAGAAGAATGAAAATAGATCCATATCTATCACTTCAACACCAATGATAGCCTTTGTTGGAGAGGTTGTGGAGAAAGGGGTACACTCATCCATTGCTGGTGGGAATGCAAACTTGTGCACTTTGGAAAGTGGTGTGGCGGTTTCTCAGGAAATTCGGGATCAACTTACCCCTGGACCCAGAACAGTATTTTTTAAAAAATTAAATGTTTGTTTTCCATTTAAAATACTCCATTATTTTCCTAATGCTTATCATTTTAAACATTTAATATAGCTCCAATCAACATATGCTTGCCACTGGGCCTAATAGCTAGGAAATGCCAAAACTCCAGGTAGAATTTAGATATAATTTGGGAACTAAATCCCTCCTTTTTTCCATTACTGTCTTTGCTTGTAGATATTGGGAATTCTGGGATGAACATTTATTCTTTTCTTCCTTCAAGTTACTTTTCCCCATTTCCTAAAGTGAAGAGAATTTTACTTATTTAGAAGGGATTATCCTGGGGATAGGGGAGTTCAGGTTCTAGAACATCATGATCTTTACAACCTCATGCTGTCACAAGAGGAACAAAAAAAAAAACCATATTTCATTTCAAAACAGTTGTGTTATTTGATACTTTGTAGCAGCCAATATTCAGTTACTTTTATTCTTCTGTCAAAAACTTTAAGGCAATAGAGAATAATGACAGAATAAAATTATAGGTTTCTATTTCAATGGGAGGTCATATTTTTAGATAAAAATTTCCTTTAATTTGGCTTTTGTTTATGTAAAAGTAAAGGTTCAATAATTCATAGTTTAGCTCTCGGTGTTTCATATTGTATGTTATGAGGTAGCATTCTAGAAACATTTAAGTCAAGAGCCTTCTTTAGTAAAGAATTATCAAACACACTTAAACTATGTCAAAACAGTTTTTCTCTGGGTGACATTGGAAAGGATGTGAACAGAATATGTTCTTTGGAAATGTCTTTACCAAACAAGCTCCACCAGGAGCAGAAGCCAGGTGCAAATTTAGTCCTGGAAACCAATCCAGTCCTGGGATACTGGGGGGTCAGGACTGATTCAGTGATCAGATCCAAAGTCAGCAATCTTCTAAGAGAACTAGATGGCAGGAAATAATCAAATTGAGAGCTAAAATCAACAAAATAAAAACAAAGAAAACAATACAAATAATAAATGAGGTGAAGAGTTGTTTCTTTGAAAAAAATCAACAAAATAGATAAACCTTTATCCAAACTACCCAAAAAACAAACAGAGAATATCAAAATTAACAAAATAAGAAATGAAAAGTGAGATATAACAACAGAAAAGGAGGAAATAAAGAGAATCATAAGGTCATATTTCTAAAACCTATATGCCACAAAATTGGAAAACTTAAAGAAAATGGACAACTTTCTCGATAAATATTACTTACCAAAATTAAATCAAGACCAGATAAGCAAATTAAACAAACCTATAACTGCTGAAGAAATGGAAACAGTCATCAAAAGTCTCCCAATCAAAAAAAAAGCCCAGGGCCAGATGGTTTCAGCTCAGAATGCTACAAGACTTTCAAAGAGGAACTAATACCAAAACTCCTCAAATTATTCCACATAATAGAAACAGAAGGAACATTGCCAAACTTTTTTTTATGAGTCTACAATTACCCTGATACCCAAACCACAGAAAGACATTACAGACCTATCTCACTCATGAACATTGATGCAAAAACATTAAATAAAATACTGGCAAATCGAGTCCAAGAACACATCAGAAACATCATCCACCATGAGCAAGTCGGCTTCATCCCACAGATGCAGAGATGACTCAACATATGAAAATCTGTCAATGTAATCCATCATATAAACAAACTTAAAAATAAAAACCACATCAATGAACATCTCATTAGATGCTGCTTTTTGACAAAATACAACATCCCTTCATGATAAAGGTCTTGGAGAGGACAGAGACACAAGGAACATACTTAACATAATAAAGGCAATATATAGCAAGCCAACAGCCAACATAAAACTAAATGGTGAGAAACTCCCAGTGATTCCACTGAAATCAGGAACAAGACAAGGTTCTCCACTTTCTCCATATCTATTTACTATAGTTCTTGAGGTCCTAGATAGAGCAATAAGACACCAAAAGGAGAACAAGGGGGTACAAATTAAAAAAGAAGAAGGCAAACTCTCACTGTTTGCGATGATATGATAGTTTACATATGTGATCCCAAAAATTCTACCAGGGAACTTCAACAATTCATAAACACTTTCAGTAATATAGTAGGATACAAGATTAACTGAAAAAATCAGTACCTCCTCCGTACACAGATGATAAAAGGAATGGGGAAGAAATCAGAGAATTAACACCCTTCACAATAGCCACAAATAGCATAAAATATCTGAGTAACTCTAACTAAACAAGTGGAAGACTTGTATGATAAGAACTTTCAAATTTTTCTTCAAAGGTTTAACGTTTTGTCATACAAATCTACTTGTTTGGTTAGAGTTCTTCAATTTTTTTTCTTCAAAGATTTAAGAAGAACCAGAAAGTGGAAAAATCTTCCATGCTCTTCGGTAGACAAAATTAACATAGTAAAAATGGCAATCTTACCAAAAGCAATCTACAAATTCAATGCAATGCCTATCAAAATCCCAGCAAAAGTCATTACAGACCACAAAAAAAGCGGGACTCAACTTCATATGAAAAAGCAAAAACTCAGGAGAGCCAAAACAATTCTGTACAATAAAAGAACTTTTGGAGGCATGACAATCCCTGACTTTACTCTAGTATAAAGCTACAGTACTGAAAACAGCCTGATATTTGCATAAGGGCAGACAGGAGAACCAATAGAATCAAATAAAAGACCCGGATATCAATCCACATATCTTCAAACACCTGATTTTTGACAAAGAAGAAAAAATATCAAATGGAAAAAAGAAAGCATATTTAACAAGTGGTGCTGGAATAACTGGATATCAACATATAGAAGAATGAAAATAAACCCATATCTATCACCATGCACAAAACTCAAGTACAAATGGATCAAAGACCTCAACATAAACTGAATATTACAGAAGAGAAAGTAAGAAGTATACTTGAATGCATTGGCACTGGAGAACACTTCCTAAATACAACCGCAGCAGCACAGACACTGAAAGAAACAATTAATGAATGGGACCTCTTGAAACTGAAAAGCTTCTGTAAAGCAAAGGACATAGTCAACAAGACAAAATGACACCCTACCGAATGGGAAAAGATCTCCACTAGCCCCACATCAGATAGAGGTCTGATATCCAAAATATACAAATAACTCAAGAAATTGGTCATCGAAATAACAAATAAATCAATAAAAAATGGAGTACAGATCTAAACAGAGAACTTTCAACAAAGGTATCTAAAATAGCTGAAAGACACTTAAGGAAATGTTCAACATTCTTAGTCATCAGAGAAATGCTAATCAAAACAACTCTGAGATTCCATCTTACACTTGTAAGAATGGCCAAGATCAAAAACACTGATGACAACTTATGCTGGAAAGGTTGTGAGGAAAAGGAAACACTCCTACATTGCTGGTGGGAATGCAATTTTGGATATCAGTGTGGTGATTTCTCAGAAAACTTGGAAACAACCTTCCTCAAGATCCAGTAATACCACTTTTTGAGTACATATCTATAGCAGGCACAATCGTGCCACAAGGACATGTGCTCATCTCTCTTCATAACAACATTGTTTGTCATAGCCAGAACCTAGAAACAACCTCAATGCCCCTCGATTGAAGAATAGATAAGGCAAATTGGTACATTTACATAATGGGGTACTACACAGCAAAAAAAAAAATGACATCTTGAATTTTGCAGGAAAATGAATATAGTTAGAAAACATTATTTTGAGTGAGGTAACCCAAACACAGAAAGACAATTGATGTGGGAATGATTTCTTATTAATAAAGAAACTGCCTAGGCCCATTTCATAGGACAACCCTTAGGTAGGCGGAGAAAACAGAACAGGATGCTGGGAGAAAGAAGTTGAGAGAGGGAGTCGCCATGATTGTCCCACTGCAGAC
>NC_022009.1:84376183-84407152 GCF_000317375.1 Microtus ochrogaster
AAAGAAGTTGAGAGAGGGAGTCGCCATGATTGTCCCACTGCAGACAGATGCAGGTTAAGATCATTCCTGGTAAGCTGGCTTGTGGGCTACACAGATTAATAGAAATGGGTTAGATCAATATGTAAGAGCTAGCCAATGAGAGGCTGGAACTAATGGGTCAGGCAGTGATTAAAAGAATACAGTTTCCGTGTAATTATTTCGGGTATAAATCTAGCCATGTGGGCGGCCGGGTGCGGGGGACGCAGCCCGCCGCTCTTATTTCAACAGACAATTATCACATGTGCTCGCTCATAGGTGGTTTTTGAACACAAGCAAAGAAAACCAGCCTATAGACTACAATCCCAGGGAACTTAGACAAAAATGATGACACTAATAGAGACTTATATAGATCTAATCTATATGGGAAGTAGAAAGTAGAAAAAGACAAGTTCTTTTGAGTAAATTGGGAACATAGGAACCTTGAGGGAGGATTAAAGGGGGGAGGGGATAGGCAGGGAGGGGAGCAGAAAAAATGTAGAGCTCAATAAAAAAGGGCGGGGGGTGTTTACCTGTAGTGTTTGATGTGGGATTTCCCACTGTATGCTGTGAATACCATTGGTTAATAAAGAAAGTGTCGTGGGCCTATGCAGGGAACAAAGATAGATTGGGAAAACTAAACTGAATGTTGGGAGAAGGGAGGCAGAGTAGAGAGAAGCTATGTAGCCCTGCTGGAGGCAGACAGAACTTTAGCTATTAGGCCACAGCCATGTGTTGATACACAGATTACTAGAAATGTGTTAAATTCAGATGTAAGAGTTAGCAAATAAAAAGCTAGAGCTAAAGGGCCAAGCAGTGTTTTATATAATATAGTTTCTGTGTGATTATTTCAGGGCTAAGCAGTGAGGAACTAACAACCTCCTTATAAAAAGTATTCTTTTAATATTGTGATAATTTCACAGGTAGAAGATAACTCAAAATAGGACAAACTTATCTGAGATGATTCAGCTAAGGAGAAACATAACTGTAAAAATTCAGGAATTTCTGCTTTAAGGACCCACTTTCTATATTATGAGGCAGCTAAGCCAAAAAACAAGGGAGCTGTAAGTCTTCTGTTAGCAATGCCTTTACATAAAGCCAATTGAAACTTAGAGTGACTCAGCATGTTTCTTCTTCATAGTGTGTCCGTAGCTGACCTCTTCCCACACATCATACACTAGGTAGATCAACTAAGCCATGACAGAAAGAGGCAGTCTATAACTTCTAATCCAATCTCCTTACAGTGAGTCCTTGGGCCTTATTATTACAATATACAATTCTCTTCAGTGGTCATCAAACCATTATATTAGACACAAAGTGATGAAGAATAAAGGACAGAAGTCACAAAACTGAGTGCTGTATATATAGTCATTGATAGAGTGAGCCCCTTGTATGAATACATAAGAATGGGAAATCTATCCCAGGCCTTGCTTAAACATGGCATAGTAGTGGTGTAAACCTATAATCCAAACACAGGGCCAGTAGAATCAGGAGGAGTGAGGGTAAGGACTTCAAGGTTATCCTTTACTATCTCTAAGTTTGAAGTCAGATTTAGCTATTAGACACCCTTTCTTAAAAAAAAAAAAAAAGTAACCAAGTAGTTTGTCTGGACAACTTTATCAAGAAAATAACAACTGTCCCTGTATTGACACCCAATGACTTTCATTTAATCATTAAGACAAGGTGACACTTGCCTCCAACAAGGGATGCTTGAAGGATTAATGTGAACTTTAAATTCATGGTTTAACACCATAGACATAACTGGGGTTCTGTTAAAAAAAGAATAGATTTGGGCTAGGTAAATAGCAGATACTACAAAGAGAAAAATGTTACAACATGAAGATAAAGGTCAGTTAAATCAGGAGATACTTATGGAGCTTAAAAATTAATTATTTCTTATTTCCGATATTAAAAAGTCTATTGAATAACCAAAGTAAAAGAATCATGAAGGAAATACTTACTCAACAAGTTAAGAACATTTTACATTAATCATCCTACTAATCTATTTGGAAAATAAAGAACTGGTGACTATCTTAATGTATGCTATGAAGAAGCCACTAAGGATGCTGAAACGTAGCATGGAGCTCCACTGAGGCCTAAAAAACCTTGGCCTTCAGGGTGATGATTGATATGATCCACTAAATCAGATTCAGATATAGATCAAGAGTAAAACAGACAGTGCATAGTAATGTTCGTGCAGACCATTTTAAAAGAAATAAGATCACAGTGCCTTAAATTTGCCCGTGACATTTGTCCCTTGAAGTTCTGGAAGTGGGAGGAAGAAAGCTTCAAATGGCTCAGTATAGGACTTGTGCAGGAGGGATTTTTTCCCCCTCTTCCTGCTTGTCTTTGTTGCTTTCTCAAAGAGACTTTCACTGCACCAGCAGTTTCCAAACACCCTTACCCTCTCACATACGTCTTTAACACTTTCTTTTGGATGCTTTCCACATTTTATTATCAGTCCTCTGGCTGGTGTTGAGAACATTTTCTGGTTCATGCTAGGCACAATAAATCATAGCTAAATGAATTGATGTAAAACAATGTACTGTTTTAGTTTCCTTCTGTTTGCTGTGATAAGACATTATGTCCAAAAGCAACTTACTGAATGAAAAGGTTTATCTGGTTTTCATTTGCAGATCATAATCTACAGTCGAGAAAAGTAATGACAGAAACTCAAGCAGGAACTTAAACAGGAAGCTGAAGGAACTCTACTCACTAGTTTGCTTATTCAAATTTAGTACTAGCTATCTTTCCTACACAATCCAAGACTACTTGCCTAGAAATAGTAGCACACAGGGTGTGATGGGCCCTCCTACATCAACTACTAATGAGACAATCTAGCCATGACTCTTAGGACAATCTGGTCTTAGCAATTTGTCAAACAAACCGTGCCTCTCAGATGACTCCAGGTGTGTCAAGTTGGGAATTAAAATTAACCAGCACATAAAAATTGTATTATTAAGTTATACTGCTAATTGAAATACTATAAATTATTATTCTAGAATAATTGTTATCTATAAAAAATGAGAAATGGCAGCATTACCCATGCCAGACATTACAGAGAGGAAATACTTTGCACTTGTATACATAGCAAAGGGTCAGATCCCACATTTGAATGACTAGGGGTGTATAAAGCACTGATGTGGTTAAGAGACTCCAGCTTAGAATTTCTAATTGTCTAGAGGATGAGCCCTCATGTTGGCATGATTTCTAAGCAACTGTGTGTCTGTGTGCAGTCAAGTCTCAGAAGTACTGGTTTCCACTCTATATAATCAGTAGATCACATTTTCATGCTCAGAAGTTCTGAGTTTATAGACCTTACTTTGCAACGAGGCATGTTTTTATGTGAAAGGATTTGTGAGAATTTCAATAACTAAATGGCTAAGAAGATTGTCATTTTAAACTAGTGCTAGTAGTTTCACCAGTTCCCCATTGACATGGAAATATATATCCAGTATGTCTTACTTCTCTGCCCTCTTCTATTATCTTCAAACCTCAACTGAAGCAAAGTGTTTACTACCTAAGTGAACAAAAAACACCCAAATTGTTTTTATAATATTGGATGCTGGGTGATTACCCAAGATGGCTGATATTGAAGTGGATAACAAATAAGATTATAAATTATAATAAATCTATAAATAGCATAGTGATCTTGCTCAGTGGGCAGCATCACTATGCTATTTATCTTAAATAAAGATCATTTGATACTAATGTTACAGAATACTTTTGGTTCAATCTTTTTCTTAGGAAATGGTTTACAAAAATGAGGAAAAAATCTAGAAGACAGCAAAATACAAGTATGGTTATTCACAAAGAGAGAAAACAGCTCATGAAAATTTCTGAGTGTATACAGAAATAAAGCAATTGAAATTTGACTATTCTCCTGTGAAGAAATAAGACAAAAAAATAATCAAATCAATACTTAAGGCAGACACAGACTATCTGGAAGACAGAACATGAAAATGTTAATGCCAAGAATTCTCCTCTCAACAGCCATTAAGATGCGAGAGTGTGATTAAAACAAGAAAGGAAATAGATAAGCCCGTGAGAGACTTTTCTAGATATGAAGGTTTTTTCTGAGAACTTTTTTTTCTTTCTCCCATTTTTTGTTTCAGTGCTGGGAATTGAATTTAAATACATAATCTGAGACAAGTGTTCTACCACTAAATTATTTTCTAGTCCTAAGAAGAATTCCTTTAAAAGAAAAATTAAAAGAAATCCTTTTGGTTATATTAATAATAATAAAAAATATTTCATTTCCTGTCTGTCCCTACTATTTAATTGGTTCTTTTGCCCAAAGCACATTTTCATTCAAGCCTCAATAAAATGACAGTAGCTATCATAAAAGATTCAAAAGTATTCATTTCTCATTTTATTACTATTAAACTGCTACCACAATCCACCTGACTTTACTGGCTAAAACTAGCCAAGGTGGGAGCCTTAACTGGAATTAACAATCCCCAACAGCTCATAAAAGGATTAAGAGGTTAGAAGCATCATTGTCCTAAAGCTAGATATGTGTGCTAAGCAGTCATGGGAGAAGTTTATGAGTTTCAGATGCCTTTTCTTTGAGCTATTAATGTAAAAGCCTAGTCTTACAGTGTACGAGAAAAAGAGCTGAAACTTCTGAGAACTGTGACTGCAGGAGGCTATCAAAAGTGATGTCCCTCTAGAACTTGAGGGAATATGCCTTTCTCTGAGAAATAAAGTGGGAGATCAAAATACAGCAAAGCAAAAATATACAGTGCTGCCTCCAAGGACAGAATGACTCATAGACCAGCAGGATCTGACTACAGCCAGATTAAATATAAGATGGGGTATTTTACTCATTGGGGGGAAGACAGTTGTAGACAAACTGAAAATAAGTTTCCTTAGGTGTAGTGTCCTGCCTGTACACCATGGGACCGTACACACACACACACAGCCAAAAATACCTCCTTTATTGTGTTTCAGGGAAGCTTATATAGGGTCTCCTTCCACACCCTAACTCTCAGTTGCAAGCCAGCCAGAATCCATTCTCCTACCATCAGGAATTCCTGCGGGTCCTGTGCTCAGAGCAGTTGCAAAACAAGTTGTTTGCTCAGAGCAGCTGAAAGCACAGGAAAACAAGTTGTTTACTCCAGCAGGCAGGTGGGTCACAGGAAATTCATGGTCTGGGGGGGGTGGTTCACAGTCCCCAACATCTCCCTCTTTTCTGTATAATTAGACCAAGGTTCTGGACTGCAATGAGTAGTTGCTTACAACTACAATCCTGGAGAGGAGTCTTGTGGACCTGGTTAGTTTCAGTTTTCTGGAATGCAAGCTTTGTTCACTTCCTGATTTTTCAGGAGCCTCTCTCATCTCTTTTGTAGAGAATATTTCAATCTGGTGGTAATTGTTATACTACAATAAACAAACAATAATATGTGTGTGTGTGTGTGTTTAAAGAAAGTAGTAACAGAGCATAGGTTAAAGAGATGTAAAATTCAATTCTTTGCAGAATCACTGCAGACTGATAATTGAGTTTCTAACAGTGTCCTGAAAGTGAAAAGCCTGGCACACAACAGAGGCCTAGTGGCTCTGTCAATCATTTTACATATATTCAGTAACGTTCCAATGCATTTGTTGATTATATTCAGATTTATGTATATGTAATGATTTATTTTAATATGCTTCAGCATAAATATATTTAATATGTGCATAAAATATAGATACTATGAATGTCAGATAATCTGCTAGCCTGACTCCTATAGAAAGAGCTATGTTAATGTCATTACCCTTCTCTATAGATGGTAAACATTTTTCTTCTGAATTATTTTGACTTTTATACATTTTTACTGAAGACAAATATCCCAACCTTCTTTCAAATTATGAAGTCAGAGTTAGATGCAAAATTTGAATATAACCTCAAAAATATGAGGATGAATAAACAATACTTTTTTTGGGAATGCTAAGGGTACTCATATATCTAAGCATCCAGATATCATGTCAGGTTTCAGTAACTTTCAACATTATTTGTTTTTTCTCACTCTTAATAAAGTAATAATAGTACATTTTAATCTATTTCTTCAGTGCACATTGTAAAGGGGTCTTTCCTTAAACTATTACACTTTCATGGCCTAAAAAGCATTCTCTTGTACTCTCAGTAAATGATATGCATCATAATATATTGAATATTTTTTCCATTTCTGGAAAATATACGTTTTATTTTGGTCTTTATACTCATAAATAAATAAATGAACAAACAAATGAACAAATAAAGAATCTAAACATGAAATGACATGAACATTTGATGCGAATATCTGTGGGATTGTAGATTCAAAGATGAAAAACAGAAACACATTTCAGAGATTTTTATTTCCTGATGAAATGACTTATAATGGGCTTCCCTTGCAAAAACACTTACAAAGGCTTGTGAAATAGTTGTCAGACATCATGTTGTTATAGTCTCTGAAAACACTGAGGAATGTATATGAAGTCAATCACATCTATGTACTACTGGTGCGATTATAGATACATTAAAGATCTTTAACAGCACACAAATAAAGAAGACAGATTGATAAGTCTGACACAGTATTTGCCTGTAGTAAAGGCACTCTAAGTGTATCAACATGTCCATTCTCCTTTATTCTTTGTAATCTTTTTTTCCTATCCATCTTCTCAGCATTTGAGGAAATCTAATAGGCTGAGCATGTGGCTCAGTGCCATAACACTTGCCTAGCACACACAACACACACAAGGCCCTTGGTTCTAGCCCCAGCACTGGAAGAAATCAAAAAATATCGAGGAAATCTGATATTGTGTTTCACCTTAAAACAGCATGTGTTTTTCATAATTGTCTATAAATGGAACTGTCATGCATGTGCTTTTTGTTTGGCTTCACTTACTTGGAATTTTTGTCTTGGGATTCATCCAGATGTATCCAGCCTGTTGATTTAGGGCCATTGCATGAGCTCATGCATTTGTTTATTTATTATGCTAAATTATTATTTATTATTGCACTATTTTCCATTTGTAGCTATAACAAAGTGTTGCTCAAACATTTGTGTGGAAGGCTATGTGACAAGAACCTCTACTTTATTTCCAATAATATCTAGAGATAGAATGCTAATTCCTGTAGTACACATCAGTTTGACATGTAAAGATGCTGCAAGATTTCTAGTGGGAAGGAATATCAGGTCTACATCATGACCATCTCACACAGTTATAAAAATGAAACTGACATATGCTTCCTATGGCTCTTACACAACTGACAGATACATTATTAGTTATATCATATTTTATACTATTCTTAAAAATAGTTATTGTGTGTGCTTATATTTATGAGTACAGTTGTAAGCATGCCAAAAGAAACATGAGGGGGTCAGAGGACAAGTTCTGGAAGTAAGTGCTCTCCTTCGATATTGTGGGATCTAGGAATAGAATTCAGGTCATCAGGCCTTGGCCCACGGACTGCTACCCACTTAGCTATCAATGTCAGCTGTGTTATATACTATTTTTCAAAGAATCATTAGCATTGGAATTTCTAATCTTTCATTACTTGTGTTTAGAAACATTGATCCTATTTCAATATAGTATCTATCAACACTCTAAACTCATTAGCAGTAGAAGTATCTTTTGGTGCTTACTGGGGTTTCTGTACTGGCAAATATGTGAATAGCAAACAGGGTTTGCTCCTTTGCTTTTAATAGGAGTTTTGTAGCTTGCCAATCTTCTTACAGGCCTTGGTTCTCAAACTGTTGAGGTGTAGCAACTCCCTCCTGTTTTTAATTTGCTAAGAATTTAGGGAATTAGATGAATTCTTTCAAAAGATTTTTCTTTCAGTTAAAGTAATTATATGTGTTTTTCATCTTTTGTAGTCTGTTAATATTGTGAATTACATTGACCAGTTTTTAAATGTTAATTTAAATTTAGCATTTCTGAAATAGACTTTGTTTGACTGTGATATATTATTCTTGCTAAAAACAGATTTATTTTATTCATTAAAACTTTGTTAAAATTGATTTGAGTGTCAACTTTCCTGAGAGGCATTTGTTTCTTTGATTGTAGTTTCTTTTGTTCTTTGATATGAATAATGCCAACCTTATATTTGATCTAAGAAATAGGCTTCTTTTTAGCAGAAAAGTTATAAAAATGCTATTGTTTCTTTTCAAAGTAATTTATAGACTTCCTTAAAAAAGCCATTTAAACTGTAGATTTTCTCATGGGAGAGTTTAACCTCAAATATACTTAAGATTTTTTTTAAAGAAGATTATGTGTATGTGTGTGTGTGTGTGTGTGTGTGTGTTTCTGCAATGAGCACAGTGCTGGCAGAATTCAGAAGACATAGGGCCCCTTCATGTTAAAGGTGGTTGAGAGCTGTCTGCATGGGAGCTGGGAACCACACTATGGTTCTCAGCCAGAGCAGCACTCTTTCTTAACAGTTAAGATACCTCATTATCTCCAAAACATATTTATTTAGCTGACATGCTTACTCAAGTGGCCTATTTCAAGGGAAGGTTGATATTTGGAAGTTAGGACGCTTAACTGCTTCACACATTTTATTTGCTCTATCAAATGTACTACCTTAACTTTTTTTTAAAAATAGCCCCTATTTACTTTTTCATCTGTATAATTATATTGGTAGTGCTCTTCTCATTCACAATTTTTGTCGCTTACACCAAGTGTTTAGAGATAGTTTTGAATCATTAATATACAATTATGAATTTATATATCTTTGCTTAATTAATGTCATTCTATGTTATTAAATAGATGAATAACAAATAATTAAACACATGTACTTCTAATTAACATAGGTCTTTGTCATTATGAAATAATGTCTATTGACCTGCTTAATTTTCATATTATTTTTGTCTTAGAGCAATATTACCACTCTGATTTTCTTCAGAATATTGATATGATCTCTTTGGGATCTTCCTTTGACTTAGTAAATTTTTTAACCTTTTTTATGGTATAAGTTTACCAGTTGTGAATTATTTCCATTGTTGTGGATTTTGTTTTGCTACAAAGGTACATTGTCCTTGTATTGTGAAGAAATATTTGCTTACTAAAGAGTTCTCAGTTGTCAGAGTTTTTCCCTCTTTATATATTAAAACTGCTACTCAACAGTGTCTTAACTTGCAGCAGTGTCCTTTCCTTCTTCCCTTTCCTTTGTTTTAATTAAAAGCTTTATTGACATTTTTCTTAATTGATTGGACATAAAGATTTTGGTGGAATTTTCGTCAGCTTTTTTATTCTTGGAATTACTTGGTTTGATTGGCTCTATGTTTCCAAGATTTTAACAACTTTAAAGTATTTCAGCCATCATATATTCAGTGTTTTCTGCTTTTTTTCATTCAGAGACTAATTACATATATTGTAGACTGTTTGAATTTAGACAGTTCCCCACTGGTTTGTAGAATACTTTGCATAGTTTTCTGTTTATTCTTTCTCTTTCTCACTTGTTTGTAGTGATGGGACGAGCAGGCCTGCTTTTCATCCCACCTGGCTCCTGCATGGCTAGCTTAACACCTGAAATAACAACACACAAATTGTATTCTTTTAAACATTGCCTGGCCCATTATATCTAGCCTCTTCTTGGCTAACTCTCATATCTTGTTTAACCCATTTCTAATAATCTGTGTAGCACCACGAGGTGGTGGCTTACCAGGAAAGATTCTAGCCTACATCCATCTGGGGTCAGAGAATCATGGCGACTTCCTGAGGAGTCTGACTAACTATGCTTTCTTTCTCCCAGCACTCTGTTCTGTTTACTCCACCCACCTAACCTATCAAAAGTCCAAGGCAGTTTTTTTATTAACCAATAAAATTAATACATAGACAGATGACCTTCCTACATCAGTTGTTTTCTGTTGGTATGGTTTCCTAATAATTAATCTTTGTTTATTCCAATACAACCAACCACTATGCCACACAAAATATTTCACCCTAAGGCAACAAACTGGGGCAACCTGTTGTGGAATATTAGTAAAAGTTTGTGTTAAATTTGTTTGTAGCATGAATTCATATTGGTGTTAATAATTAAAAACCTAGCCCAGAGTCGGTTATTAGGGAGTGAAAGCTGAGAGATCAGAAAAGAAGAGTAGTCTGCCAATAGAGAGCTCTTTTTACCTCTACTAAATTCTCTCAGACTGCTGCTGTCTCTCCAAAACCTAAGACTGCATCTGTCTCTATGAATCTTCAGAGGAAATGCACAGATTGAATCCTAAGACTGCACCTGAGCTTCTGTCTCCTCCTGCCTTATTTACCTCTCTCTGTCCAGTCATATCACTCCTGTCTCCACCTCCTTAGTGCTAGGATTAAAGGCAAGATCTCTCTTTCTCTTTGTGACAGGATCAATCTAGTGTAACCAAAGGTGGTCTTGAATTCACAAAGATCTGTCTGTCCCTGCCTCCCAAATGCTTAGATTAAAGGTGTGTGCCACCACTGCATGACCTTTATGACTAAATGGTGGTTTGGCTTTGCACTCTGATCTTCAAGCATGCTTTATTTGTTAGATTGCACACTAAATATCACATTTCTGCCTTTATATCTAAAATAAAAAAGAAGGCTCAAGCTACATAAAATAAGTACAATAACTACATAAAATACATACAAGCAATAATACATCAACAGTATCTAGTCCTTTTGCATTTGACAAATTCAAAGAAAATATTTCATTATCGATCTTGTCTTGGTGAGTCCTAAATCTTGTACTTAATTTACATTCTATCATAATTTGCATTACAATCCAAAACATCTTTTGATGTCTTTCAAACATATTAACTTTATACCTCTTTATTGAATTTCTTCTCTGAGTCTGATAAACAAGAAAACAACATCTAGTCTTTAACTCCCAAAGAGACCCAACAACTAAATAATATTAACTGAATGAGGAAGAAGTACAAGCAAGTTACTTCCAAGAAATGTGAGAAATGACAGAAATAGCTGGCTGCGTGGACAGTTCCCAAGGTCCCTTTGCAGCATTGAAGCATCCATCTTCCATCTACAGGAATAGAATATTTAACAGATTATTCTAAGAAGCAGTATATCTGAATCACTGTCATTTCTTATCTTGGCAATATTTGGCAGCCATTCACTTTTGTGTCCTGCTTGTCCAATTTGGACATCATATTGCCAGCAAATGAGGCAATAACACTCTTTTTGCCTGGTGGTTTAGTTTTTCTACAAAGAAAGAAAACTCCATCTGGAGTTTCCACCATGTCTATTATCTTCTCTGAAGTAAATTGGTCCTGCCAGGAGCAAATTGTCTCATTTTCATAAAAACAAAACAAACAAAAAAGCCCTCTGTTATAAAAACATCTTAAATGTCATATCCTGTATATCTCTGAAGTACTTGAAGATTATCTGCCTATATAAAATACATCTCTGTTTAACCTTGTAAACATACCTAATATGCCTACAAGTTCAATTACAATAGGTGACTAATTATTTACCTATATTTTCTTATCATCTTAAACTGTTGGTAATAATAACTTTCATAAACTAGAAATTTGTATTACATTGTTAATTGAGCTGTATAAGTACAATACCTTGAAAAAATTAGAAATGTATGTACAGTATGTTCTAACAAAATTTATCTCAAATTTGTATTAATATATAAAATTTGTATATAATATACAAAAGTTCAATCCAATACAAAATATTTAATACTTGTAGTTGCTTTAAAAAAGTAGATTTGATGATCAAACTGTTCATCTTATTATATCTGTATCCTTTCTTTTTTCCAGAGTAGATTTAGTAATCTACCCTTTTACCCTATCACATCAGTATCCTCCTTTTTCTTTATAAAACAAGAACCCTGAATATAATCTCCTTTCTTTAGTTTTTTTCTGACAATTATCAATATAGTTTGTAACCTTTTCCCCTAAATAATGACAAGTATCTGTAACTCACTGAATAACCAAAAACCACCAACCCCACCTCTGAGGAATGTGGGTGTCATGTTCTTAAATTAGCTTTTTGCTGTCTGAGGATGATGACATCTTTCAGGATCCTGAAAAGAAAAATTTGGACTAATTGTCAAATCCTAGGAGAGGTAGCTATATGCTTTGCTATTCAGTCTCTGAATAATGGGAAAATACAGGGCTTGTCTCAAGTTCTGGTTAGAGTAGTCTGTGAAGCTGAATAATTTCAGCTACCTCAAAATTGTTCTGAGCCATTTTTAGGCCAAAGCTGATCTTCAGTCATGATCATCATGATTGCTGTGGGAGCACATTCTGCTCCTTCAGCCAATAGCCTTTAAGATACCAGCCCACTTGAGTGTACTCTCTTATAGTTAAAAAAAAAACAGTGAGAACTGTGTGCTCTCTCTTGCTTCCAGCTCCCATTCCAGCTTCTAGACTCTTTTTTCCTATTTGTGCTCAGAGGACTGTTATTTAGGATGGTGATCTATAAGTTTTTCCATTAAATAAATAACCTAGACTATAGTACCGAATTGTGGGTAGGAGAAGCAATTTCCAATGGTAAGAGAAGACATCAGGATACCAAATGTTTTAATTGTGGTAGAATGGAACATCTGAAAATGGATTGTAGACAATGGATTCCTAGAATGGCAGAAATAGGAGGACTCAGCTTCCAGATATATGTAGGCGGTGTGGCAGAAGGTCAACATTGGAACAATGAATGTAGGTCATTGACAGATAGACTAGGCAACCCGATACCATTGGAAAAATGCCATCGGGGGCCTCTTGCAGGCCCCCATGATGAATGTGGTCCAGTCATTCCCCGTTCCTGAGGAGAACATGTTCTGCTAAGAAAATTAAAAAATCCAATGCCTGTTCTAAAAAGCAATACTGGTCTGAATGATGGGTTAAATGTGGAGGGTGAGTCAAAAAATCCAGAAGGACAGAGGAAGCATATATTTTGGCAGACTTCTATAAATGATCAAAGACCAAAGCTAAGAGTTTGTATAAATGGCATTTTTAATTGAAGTCTTATTAGACATGGGTGTGGATATAAATATCATTATTCCAGAATCTTGGCATCTGAATTGGCCTCTTCAAGAGATAGATGTCCATTCAGTTCCTAGGAATTGAAACCCTATCTCAGGCAAAACAAAGGATGAGGTAGGTTGAATGCACACGGCCAGAAGGGCAAATATGAAGACTAAGACCATATATAGCCAATATTGCAGTGAGTTTGTGGGGCCATGACCTATTGCAGGAATGGAATACTCATTTTAACATTCCTGCAGCCCCCACAACTTATGTTTCTGAGGAAAATATTAGAAGACATTACAGATTATGGGCACCAGCCATTCGGGCTGTACAAGAACACAAAGCGGTTGATAAACCTTCAGAGGTACCATCAGCCCTAACTTTAAAATGGTTAACTGAGAAATCAATATGGGTTAAGCAGAGGTCTCTAGTTGAGGAAAAGTTGCAGGCTTTAGAACATCTGGTACAAGAGCAATTAGATGTTTGACATAAAGAAGACATACCAGCTCTTGGGATTCTCCAGTATTTGTTGTTTAAAAAAAAACCCTGAAAAATGGAGAATGGTGACAGATCTAAGTACTATCAACAAGGTTATTCAACCTATGGACCTTCTACAATCTGAAATTTCTCTGCCTTCTCTGTTACCAAAGGGATGGCCTCTTGTAATTATTGATTTAAAGGATTGTTTCTTCACTATACTTTACAAGGAAAGGATAGAGAAAAGTTTGCCTTCACAGTTCCTACTTATAATAATTCTCAGCCTACTAGAAGATATCACCATCCTCTCACAGGGAATGCTCAATTGCCCTACCCTGTGCCAATATTTTGTCAGCTAGCCATTGGAAATAATATGTAAGAAATGCCCTAGGTCTATAATTTATCATTACATGGATGACATCTTGTTATCTGATTCAAATAAAGATACTTTAGAAAGGATGTTTAAATAAGTAAAGAAAGTCTTTCCTAAATGGGGATTACAAATTGTTCCTGAAAAGATTCAAAGAGGAGATTCTGTTAATCACCTAGATTAAAGAATAGGCTTACAGAAAATTAGAACAAAAAAGGCACAAATTAGGAAAGATCAGTTATGGAGTCTTGATGACTTGCAAAGATTATTGGGAGACATTTCCAGTCTACGACCAGCTGTTGGGATAACACCTGATCTAATAATTCATTTAAACAAAATCTTAGATGGTGATGAAGACTTGAATAGTCACAGAGAACAGCTGCAGCAGAAAAGGAATTGGTGTTTCTTGAGGAGAAATTACAGGAGGCACATGTGGATAGGGTGAATCCAAATCTTAATTGTATTCTAGTCATATTACCTTCCAGAACTTCTCCTATGGAAATTTTAACGCAGAGGGATGATATTATCTTAGAATTGATTTTTTTACCACATAAACCAAGTAAAAAATTAGAAATTTGTGTGGAAAAAGTCTCTGAATTGATTATAAAAAGTAAATTGAGACTTCATCAATTAACAGGTTTAGACCCAGAAGAGATTATAATGCCTTTTACTGCTGAGGAAATAAAAACGTTATGGGAAGACAATGAACCCTGGAAAAGGACTTGTGCTAATTTTTTTGGGAAAAATTAATATCAATTATCCCAATGTAGCACATCTCCTGGTTCTATTGTGAGGTCAGCACATCCTTGAAATATACTTGTTGATTTAATTCAGAAGTTCTTTCCATTACCCAATGCCTCTCTGCTGCCATTGTTCCTTTCTCACTAGTGTTAAGAAAATTCAAGGTTAATAAAACATTATGCAATCTATTTCTGGGGGTATTTTACATCCCTTTCTGTTTGTTAACCATATCCTTTATAGTATGATTTGACCTTTCTATAACTGCCTGCATGACCTGTAGGATTGTTTGGTATACCTGTAATGTGCTTTATATTGTAATAAGCAAAAGACAATTTCATTTTCTTAGTTACATATGCTGGACCATTGTCTGTCTTTATTTGTGCAGGAATGTCCATGATCCATCTGCCATATTTCATTCCTTTGAGTACCTTAGGGTATGGAATTGGCCATCATAGGCATTGGGTAATGGAAAGAACTTCTGAATTAAATCAACCAGTTTGTTTAGAAGAATGGAAACCAGGAGATGTGCTATGTTGGGGAAAGGATTTTGCTCTTGTTTCCACAGGAGGAGAAAAATTGTGGATACCATCAAAATTAATAAAGATTCATTATGAAAAGGAGAAACTTATTGAAACAGAGAAATCACAGCTCATCCACAATGTAGACAACCATACACATGGTAAGGAAAGCCATATAGGGTTGGGGCAGGGTTCTACTCTTATCTTTGCAGGAAAATTATACAATCATCAAAAATACAAGAGACTCTGGATGTTTGAATGCTGATAGAATGAAAAATAACTATCCACTAAGGATCATCTAAAAAACAGAATATGGATTATGTATAAAGTTACTGGTTACACTTACATTTTCACATATATTCAGCTGGTTTTAGAGTTGGACAATGGCTCTGTACTTCTCTAAATCCAAGCACGTTGTTAAAAGAAACATTCAGAGTTTCTGTCTCATATCAGGAGCCATCTGGTATGGGACAGATGGAAGACTTTAGAAAATAATTTATCTTCTCCATGCCTATTTTGCCTATATCATTTTCTTCATTGTATGTACGTTTATAAGAATGATGTTTAAGTTTTCCATGATGAACAATAGATTTTCCTACAGATCCTTTTTCTTCAGTAATCTTTGAATTTTCCAGGAAGATGATGGGGCTTAACAGCAACCACTGCACCTAATTGAGATGACATTTAGATTTAGACAGCACTACTATAAGACAGTTTGGGGTACCAGCTGCTGAAATGCTGTACTTTCTCATATTCTGGCCAGAACTCCAAATGAGGACTTTGAAAGAAAAAAAAGCCTATTGACTGCTCAGAAATTGTTTGCAACTATACTAGACAGCAAATTTGGAAATTAACAACCACTTAATTTTTGCAGGATGCAATTAAGAGAACATTACCCCCATGACAGTGGGAAGCAATTCTAGAAGACAATGCCCTTTATCCAAAAAGAAGTTTGTCCATAGGGTTGGGAACACAGTTTAGGGGTTCTTAATTATTACTTGTACTAAATAGAGGGTTGGGGAGAAAACTGTCTGTTCAAAAAAGGGGGGATAGTAATAGTAAAAAAATGAGTGAATACTTGTGAGCTATCATTTATGAATAATTTACATTGCTATAGTTTTTGCATATTGACACAAGTTCAAATTATATTTGTTAATTTTGTTTACATTATTTGTACATATATACAAAATTATTTTGTCAGATTGTATATATAGTATGTTTCTACCTCAGTTTAGGACATTTTGTATATTGATACAACTTTTAGGGTATATTTTCATATTACATTGTATATTGCTCCTACCTCTGATCAAGATACAGGTATTAGTTATTTTAGGTCAATACATATTCATGTTTGTTGTACATATAGTCAGATAAATTAGGTTCTTTAGCTACATAGAGATTGTATTCTGTCTAAATAGGTAATCTTCAACCACTTAAAGGATCTGTGGAACATGGCATTTAAATTTTTTAGGGTTCTGTTGACATGAGATATGATTGCTTCTGACAGCACTAATCTATTCCAGAGAGAATGTTGAGCACCAAAGACACTCCACTTGAAGCTTGTTTTCTTTTTGGCAAAACTGATCTTTGGGCAAGTGCCTCAACCACTGAAAAATTGCATAATATCTGGAAATGGATAAGCAGGACTGTCAAATCTTGCCAAGACAGAGCAAAATTGTTTTGAATAATTTCCTGCATTGGAAAATGATCTGTCAGTTACAATAGGCCTTAGCCAAAGTTGGGTGCTTCAACATTGCAAAATAAGTCTTTGGATGATTGCTTAGGTAGCAATTGTCTCTCATATATTGCTAACTTTGGATACTGGATTGTTCTTCCTGCCTGCTTAAATAATATTATCTCCTTTCTCAGTCCTGTATATAGTTTTGTATTGGGTTTGGAACTCTCTTGTTTAAACAAAAAGGGGAGGTTCTGTGGGAGCACATTCTGATCCATCAGCAAATAGCTTTTAAGATACCAGTCCACTTGGGCATGATCTCTTATAGTTTAAAAAAATAGCGGGAACTGTGCTCCCACTCTTGCTTCTGGCTCACATTCTGGTTGCTAGACTGTTTCCTGTTTGCACTCAGAGGACTGTTATTTAAGATGGTGATCTGTAAGTTTTCCCCTTAAATAAATAACCCTTTTTATAATCAATAATTCTGAACTGGTGTGAGATTGTTTTATAGCATCACATGATCATTGTTCACTACAGAAAACTGAAAAACTCAAACCAATAGCATGTACCAGAAGGTAGATGGAGCCTTTTCTAGAGTTAGTTCATACTCTATATGACCATTAGCATCATGACAAAAAGATATATATATGCATATTTATATACATAACAGAAATATGTATACATATATATAGACCTAATTAATTTTGAGATATTTATACCTTAAGAAAAGCTGTTTAAGAGTCAATATAAAACCAAAACATTGCTGGGCGGTGGTGGCGCACACCTTTAAAAAAAAACATGATGAGTTTGATGGCAATCAAATACTTCTTAGATTTTTGTTTTTCTTCTGTCCCATATCAGGTGGATTTTCTGATATGAGACAGAAATGTTGGATTTTATTTTAACAAACATTTTTGCATTTAGAGAAGGAGAGATTCACATGCCCATTCCAAATCCAGCTTTAAATTTTAATTGTACTGGGAATACAAAAAAAGGCATTTGCATTATGTGTCTATAGAAAACAGAACAAACAAATATTTAGGAAGATTTATGAAATTTTATTCTGTTCAAAATGTGATATACCAAGAGCCAATTTACTTTTTTTCTTGGGACATATTATTTTTGAATGATTTGTCCTTAATCTTCAGATGTCTCATTTGTCCAGTAGTTTTCAGATTCCTTAGCCTGATGCCTTTCTTCTCCTGAAAAGAAAGAAACAAAACCCTTCCCCAAACTGAATTTTGGGAGCTTTTCTTTAGGTAAGTTATATCTGGCCAAATAAAAAGTATTTCACAGATTTATACATTTGTTTGATTAAACACTCATACTGCTTGATGAATTATCACCTATTCTAATTAAGACATCTCTCTTGTTCAAATAAAACCTATTAATTTTGATGGTAGCCATAGCTTTTCTTCTCCTGTGGAAACAAGAGCAAAACTCCTTTCCTAATATAATACATACCCTGGTTTTCCTTCTGAGGTCAACATACCTTTAAAGTATATAACCTGACTTAAGTCCATAGTTTATTACATTATCCAGTGTCTCTTGGAAGCTAATTCCTTTCTTATTAGCATTTTGAAAATTAAAAGTTAGCTGAATGGTGGTCATGCACACCTTGAAACCCAGTACTCGGAACACAGATGCAAGTGGATCTCTTTGAGTTCAAGATCAACTTGGTCTACAGAGCAAGTTCCAGGACAAGATCAAAAACTATAGAGAAACCTGTCTTAAAAGAAACCAGAAAGAAAAAGAAAAAAGAAAAAAAAAAGAAAGAAAATTCAAGGTTAACAAAGCATTATGCAATCTAAAATCTGGGGGTCTTTATGAACTTTCTCTGTAGTATATCCTTCATAGTTTGATTTGATCTTTCCCTAACTGCTTGTCCTTTAGAATTCTGTGGTATGCCTATAATATGCTTTATGTTATAATAAGCAATGAACTGATTCATTTTTTTTAGAAATATATGCTGGAGCATTGTCCATTTGTACAGGTATAACCATGATGGCCATAACTTCTAAGAAATGTGCGATTAAGATTCATTCTTTTCTGAACTTCAAAGCAGTTGTGTACTGAAATTCTGAATAGGTATCAATGGTGTGATGTACATATTTTAGCTTTCCAAATTCTACAAAATGGAACACATCTATCTGCCATAGCTCATTACTTTGAAAACCCTTTGAGGTACTTCCTGCAGGTAGTGATGTTTGGATGTATAGAGAACACATAGGACATTTCCTTATAATTTTCTGTGCATGTTGTCAAGTGATTGAAAAGGTTTTTTTTAAGACTTTCCCATTGATTTAATGTTTTCTATGAAATTCTGAGACATCTAGAACATTTCAAATCAATAGTATATCAATTTTTTCATTACCTTGTGCTAGAGGTCCTGGCAGCACTGTATGGGATCAGAGGTGTGTTTTATACATATGGAATAATTCCTATTCCTGATTATTTCTTGTAGCTAAATAAATAACAAAGTCAATTCTGTATCACCTGGTAAAAATTCAACAGTTTCAATATGCAAAACAACTTTCTGTATATTGCAAACCAATAACTATGTTGAGAGGGTCCATAGAATTCATTAATGCCATGAGAATGGAATGTAATTCTGACTTTTTGACAGAGTCATAAGGGTTTAGATCCACTTGACTTTAAATTTCTGATTTGTAATCTGCCTTTTCTGCATCAGGATAGAATGTAGGGTTTCCAGATATTGGTGTTTTCCATACAATGTGAGGAAGGATGCAAGTAGTTCTCTTCATAAATTGAATTTTCTTGCTTTTGGGATATTTGTTGTTAATCTTGTTCAAAAACTTATTTCAATCTCTTTGCTAAGGTTCACTTTCTGTCCACAATTTGTCAATTTCATCATTATGAGAACACATTACAATTTCTCGTTTGTCAATTCCTGATAATTGATGAAGTCTTAATTTCCCCTTTAGAATCAAGTCAGAAACTTTTTCCACATAAGTTTTGAATTTTTTATTCTGTTTATGTGGTAAAAAGATACATTCTAAGATAATCTCATCTGTCTGGATTAAAATTTCTGTAAAAAAAATGCTTGGATGGTAAAATGACCAGAATACAGTTCAACTTTGGGTACACACTGTCCACATGTGTATTCTGTAATTTCTCTTTCACCAAAGCCAATTTTCTCAGCTTCAGCTGATAAATTTCTATGACTGTTTAAGTTCTTGTCACCCTCTAAGGTTCTGAACAAATTACTCAGTTCATCAGGATTTCTCCCAATAGTGGACCATAGATAAGAAGTATCTCCTAGCAATCTTCTTCATTTTGTTTTATTTTATTGTTTTTGTTTTTTGTTTATTGAGTCATGGTTTCTCTGTATATCTCTGGCTGTCCTGGAACTCACTCTGCAGATCAGACTGGTCTCAAATTTACAGTGATTTGCCTGCTGGGATTAAAGGCATGCACCACAACTGCTTGGCTACTAGAAATCTTTGAAAGTCATTAAGAGTTGACAATCAATTTCTACTAATTTACACCTTTGAAGTTTAATTTTCTGTAAACCTATTTTATAATCTAAAAAATTAATAGAATCTCCTTTTTGTATTTTTTCAGCAATAATTTTTATTTCCCAACAAGGTAAAATTTTCTTTACTTCATCAAACATTCTTTCTTAAATATCTACATTTAAATCATCTAGTAAGATGTCACTCACACAATTGTGAAAAATATATTTATGAAATTGCTTAATTTCATAAATATAATTTCCAATGACTAGTGTATGAAATATTGGCACATGGTGGGGTTTTTTAACATTCCTTGTGGAAGAATCTTCCACTGATAATCTCTTAAAAGGCTGAGAATAAGTAGGTACTATGAAGGCCAAGTTTCTCTGTCTTTTTCTGTAAAGGCAGAGGGAATAAACAATCTTTTAAATCAATAACTATAAGAGACCATGCTTTAGACAATAGAGAAGGCATAGGAATACCAGGATGTAAAAAGACATTGGTTGAATCACCTTATTAACAGCTCTCAGATCTGTTACCATTCTCCATTTTCTAGATTTCTTTTAACAACAAATATAGGAAAATTTTAAGGACTGGTTAATTCTTCAATATTCTGAGCAGTCAGTTGCTCCTTTACCAACTTTGCTAAGTCCTGCAGTTTCTCTGTTATCAAATGCCATTGTGTATCCCATACAAGTTTGTCTGTTACTCATTTTAAATGTAGGGCAGTTGGTGCCTTTGAAAGATCAGCAGCTATTGTGTCCTGTTCCTGTAAAACCTGAATGTTTGTTGATTACTCTTTATAATACCTTCTAATATTTTTTCCAGAAACATATACTAATTTATGGCTTGTTTCTAAGATTGGGAAAGCATTAATCTGATTATTCCATTGCTGTAACAAATCATGTCTCCCAAAATTCATTGTTATGTTAGCCACACATGTCTTTAATTTTCTCTCTGTCCTTTTGGCCCTATATATTAGACTTATCCCACACTCTGTTTTATTTGAGATAAAATTTTAGTCATTAAAAGCTGAATATTTGCAACCTAAAGAGGTAAATTTATATGACAAGATTCTGGTGAAATTATTGTTACATTCATACCTGTGTCTACCACACCTTCAGTGGCAATGTCATTTATTCATATTTTTAATTTTGGTGTTTTTTCATTCTTAGAAGTTTGCTGAAATATTTGATTCATGGCTTTTTCTGAATTTTTGTTCTCTCTTCTATAGCTATTCTATCATTAAGAGCAGTATTGTTTCTTACAATAGGCATTAGGTTCTTTAATTGCTTGGGGAAGTAGTTTCCTCCATGATAATAAGAAATGACTGAATCAAATTTGGCATGAACACCTGAAAGATGCTCCTCAAGGAGTTTCTCAACAGCAAAGAGTTGCCTTGACTGTCCTGTATTGATCTATATTGATTATTCAAATGCCTGCCTTTGTCACACCTTCTACATAATACAGAAGGGAGAGGCATTCTGTTTGGTTTATGCCAATAAAAAGCATTGCTTCTATGAATGCCCCTTTTACAGTTCTTTTTAAGGTGACCTTGTTTGCCACAGTTGAAACACTTGACATTTCATTTTTTATTCAAGCATCATCATGGTCATGAGATTCAACATTGATTGTATCTTGTATCCATTGCTCAAAAGGTGTTTCTCTTGCCATTAAAGACCTAATTATCCTTTTGTATTGAGAATTAGAATTTTTAAAATCAGAGGTTCAATTATTATTTGTCTATTATTCGGTATCATTCTGTTTACTGCTGATGTCAAGCTTTGTAAGAAATCATGGAAATTCCTTTCAGCCCTGTATGACTTTAGTAAATGACCCAATTTTTTTCTACATCTTTAATTCTTTTCTAAGCATTCAAAGCTGCTGTATGGCATAAAGCCAGGATCTGGCCATCATATAGCTGTTGCCTTTCTAAATTAGCATAGTCTCCTTCTCCAAGGAGTTGATCTTCAGAGATTTCCATACCTCTAGCTTTACTATAATTTTCAATTGTCTTAGCCCCTTCTTTCCCCAAGATCCTTCATTGTAATTGTGGATCAGGTACAAAGACTGTTCTAACAAAGTCTGTACAATCTTTCTATGACAGTTTTATTATGAGTTTAACTTCTGCTTCATAAAGGTGAATGCATGTCATATGAGACTATCACTTCCTTGAATCTCCTTAAATTTAACATTGTCACAGGAGTCATTTCAGCTCTTACAGAATCTTGGAGATATTTATCATTTGGCAATTTCTGTAAAGTTACTGGATATATTGTTTGGCTGTTTGAAAACCATAGGCTCTTCCTCTCTAACCGTATAATGCAATACTCAAATTGATTCTTCTTTAAATTCCTCTGTCTAGATTTGAATATCTCTATGAACTGTTTTATTGAGTTTTTCTGAGGCCTGGATCTTTGCACTCATATCTATCAACTTTTTTAGATATAAACCAATACTTATCAAGATAATTAACATTATGCTAATTCCAGTTATGTTGATTATCCCTTCATTTAATTGTTAAGTTATGCATTGTGTAATCATACAGAAACCTAAGTCTCTCTAGCACAATTGTATTTTCCATTTTTAATGTGGGGAAAACACTCTCTTTTATCTAATTTCTCCCTTTAAAAAATTCTAATTTTCTCACCAAATCTGCCAGCAATGGTGATGAAGATGTGAGGTTAATGGCTACTTTGTAGAATAGTAGAAATCTGACTAGAGTTAAATTGTAACTTAGTTTGGCAGTAGCCTGAGAAGGGGATTCAGGGAAAACCTGCCAGGTGAGAAGAAAGCAACACTGGCTATGTGTATCCTGGTCTATGCTGTGACTGTAAAGTCATGGACAGACAACTTTTCTGTGCATTCATACTCCAAAAATTGGACATGAAATGTCCACAAATTCTAATTGGTATTAATTATAAAAACGTGGAGTCAGTTATTCGTGGATGAAAGTTGAGAGATCAGAGAAGCAGAGCAGTGAGTAACTAGACAGATATTTTTTACCTCTACCAAATCTTTAGACTGAATGAGTAATTATATCTCTATGAATCCTCAGACTGCTGCTGTCACTACAAAGCCTCAGATTTGTTTATGCTGTATAATATTTGTTTAATGATGTAAAGATGTGTTGCATTCTTTCATGTTGCATTTGTTTAACTCTATTAAGTTGTGTTATTTTGCCTGCCTAAAACACCTGATTGGTCTAAGAAAGAGCTGAATGGCCAATAGCTAGGAAGGAGGAAAGATAGGTGGGGTTGGCAGACAGAGAGAATAAATAGATGGAGAAATCAAAAAAAAAGAAGCAAGAAAAGAAAATGGAGAGGAGCATGTCAGGCACCAGCCAAACAGCCACACAGCTAGTTATGTAGTAAGAAGGAAGTAACTATATAGAGAATAAAGAAAGGTAAAAAGCCCAGAGACAAATGTAGTTAAAGAGAAATGAGATGACTTAAGTTAGAAAAGCTGCCTAGAAACAGGCCAACCTAAGCCAGGCATCCATAGGTAAAAATAAGTCTCTGTGTATTTATTTGGAAGCTGGGTGATGGGGCCATAAAGAATTAAAAAATATTTTTATCTTCAGCAATTAGAGCTGGATGGCTTGTTTTCTATCACTCAAGAATCAATAGACTTCACTTTTCATTGCTAAACATATTAATTGCTGTGGGAAATGCTCTTGTATCCTGAAAAGATTTGTTACTCATATTGGTTTAATAAAATTCTGTAGCCAGGCAGTAGCCAGGCAGGAAGTATAGGTGGGGCAACAAGACTAAGAAAAATCTCAGAAAAGGAAAGGCAGAGTCAGATTCCAGCTAGTTGCCAAGTAAACAACACGTGGAAAATGAGGTACCACCACAGTCACCTATCAATACATAGACTAAAAGAAATTGGTTAATTTGAGATATAAGTGATAGTTAAAAATAAACCTGAACTAATAAGCCAAGCAGTTTATAATTAATTTAAACCTCTGGGTGTTTATTTGGGACTGAACAACTGTGGAACCAGGCAGGATGGAAACTTCTGTCTATAACCAAGAAGCACTGTTTCCCATATCATTTTGTCTATATATCCTGCTTTTGTTTGTGCTTTAGCAATTTTTTATATAAATGTAAGCATTTTCCTTGTTTATTTGGCAGAATGTAGAAATCTGACATTTTAATTGCTTTTTAGCCTTCATTTTAACTTTTGAACATTTGTTAGTCAAGTAATGACAAGTTGTTTGCCATGAAGTGAATACTATAAACAAAATGCTGAGTACAACACCTTAATGCTCATGCTCTATGAAGGTGAGGAATGACTCCTGTTTTAGAAAAATATGTGATGCCCAAGCCATCCTATTAGGAAAGAAACCAAGAATCCCATTGTTGTCATGATAAAAATATATAATAGCCTGTAATAGCCCTTAAAAATCAAGACTAGAAAGACACTTTGTGTAAGAGCACATCTTATTTTTCCAGAATTTTCCAGAACCCACATCATATGGCCCGCTAAGGCATGCAACTCCACATACAGATGGTCTGATGCCCTCTTCTGTCCTTTGCAGATACCTGCACTCATGGGTACATACCCTACATAGACTCACAAACACATTTTTAAAATTAAGTAAACCATTAAAAAGAAAACTAGTTGCAGAAGCTTCTACTTGCAAAGATGAAACATATAAGTAGTTATGGTATAATGATCAATGATTCTGTGGTGTGGATCAACTATACCTTATCTAAATCTGCATGTTCATAAAGAAATTAGCAAAATTTCATCAGTCAACTCTGGATAATTCTATAAAGCGCAATCTAGATTTTATTACAATAAATAAAAAGGAAAATATGTCTTTTCCTGTCTTTTTTATAAACAAATAGTAGATGAATAAAAATTTGATTCAGATAATGGTTTCAATTGATAACGGATTGTCACTTCAACCAAAGCTAGAACATAAAGGATTACAATATGAGTGCTGTATAAGGCCCAATGACTGTCAGCTGTAGTCAATAAGTTATCAATACATATAACAATGCAGAGAGAGAGAGAGAGAGAGAGAGAGAGAGAGAGAGAGAGAGAGAGAGATTTGAGAAACATCCTGTGTTCTCTGACAATTGGTATAAATTAAAATATGAGTGCTGCATAAGGCCCAAGTCTGAAATCTGAATCTGGTCAAGCTTCTAGAGTTTATAACCCAACTTATAGAAAATATAGGAGACATATTAAACAACACTGTAGAGACACAGGAAGAAAGACAAGATCATTGGGTATCTTTTTAGAACAAACATTCTTTTTGTCATCAAAGATATATTATGGAAGGAAACAGTAGAATGAACCCATACACCAAGAGATGGGAAACTTCTGAAGATATTAACTCTCAGTCTGCTCCATCAAATGTACCAGTGATATCTGTAGATCTGCCATCTCTGGTTAATTTAGGCAAAGAACTCTACAAGCATCTAGGAAGTGTTTAAACAAGCTTAGAAGTGGTTTAGAGGATTCTGGGGAATTCATTTAGAAGCAGTTGAAGAAAAACAGAATATTTTGACAGAGATTGTTTAATATCACCCAGGCTCCTCGAATCAATAAGTCAGAAGAATCAGAGTTGAAGAAATCTGATGGGGGAGAGTCTTCTGGCTTGTGTTAATTTCACTGGTTAGATAAAGAGACTGCCTTGGCCCCTTAATAGGACATAAAATTAGGTAGGTGGAGTAAACAGAACAGAATTCTGGGAGAAAGAAGCTGAGTCAAGGAGTCGCCATGATTCTCCTACCAGACACAGAAGCAGGTTAAGATCTTCCCTGGTAAGACACCTCGTGGTGTTACAGGGATATTAGAAATGGGTTAGATCGATATGTAAGAGCTAGCCAATAAGAGGCTGGAACTAATGGGCCAGGCCGTGTTTCAAAGAATACAGTTTTCGTGTAATTATTTTTGGGATGCAGCCCAGCCCACCGCCTATTACAACAGAAATCAAAGGCAGAAATCTTAGACTCTCATACCCGGCACTGCATGAACTCAATGCCCCATCTTGGTTGAGTTGTCCATTCCTTTTTATCCTCACACCTGACCTCTTTTTTCTGATAATGTAAATTCAAAATAATCTCTAGCCCTTTCCTGAAGACTCCTACACAGATATCATGCTGCAAAAACACGGACTAAAAGAGACACTTCATGCATGTGAATCTTTATTAAACCAAACAAACATTATGTTATACATTGATTGGGGATTTTGAGACACCATGATAAATTATTTTCAATGGTTTTAATATTCTAATGGCATATTTAAATTTTAAAAATAATTCAAAAGTAGTCTGGGCATGGTGGTTCATTTTTTTTATCACAGCACTAGGAATACAGAAGCAAGAGGATCTATGTTAATTCAAGCAAAACCTAGTCTACATAGTGAGTCCCAAGCCACCCATGGCTATACAGTGAGACCCTGTCTCTCATGATGATGATGATCATGATACAATTAATAATAAAATAAAATTTGTTTCTCTCTCTATTATTACCAATGACTCCATCAGTTATTGGAAGTCCTTGCTATTCCACAGAGGTAATGCATTGAGCATTAAAAAACATTCTGTGACCATCACTGTTTAACTTTTTATTCTAATCAAGAATTATAGAGCCACTTGACTAGCATGAGATCATTCGTTAACAGTCAATGTTAGATGAATCAATGCAATTCACCCCTAACTTTCAAGGAGCCCTAGCTATCAGCAACTATTTCATACCAGACAAATCAGGTAGTCACTTCCCTATTGGATCCCTTTAAATTATGAAGAATATGAGCTCAATGTAATGATATCCTGAAAGAGTCCAATAAAAAAGCTATTCAAAACAAGGGTGGAGTAGGGGGAAAAAGAGTAAGATAATCCAAAGGACAAAGTTAGAAAACATCAGCTTAACACAAATGGAGTCTACAACTTCACTTTTTCTGAGCTTGGGTGATGAGCGGGACTTTAGTTCCTGAGCAAAAGCTTGCTTGTTAGGCCACTCAAGATGGTTATAGAGAAACACTGTACTCAGCACAAAACATTACTCTTTCTCACATCTACTTTTCAAATGCAGAAAAGTGGGGTAATTTGTTACTTCTAGTATAATTCACAACAGTGAGAACTGTATTTCATTACAACATATTAATATTTTCAACTTAATGGCAGTCTCAATAATTTCTTTGTTTCTAAATATCACTGATGTGGAAGTGTCATATATCAATCTGTTGTTTTCATTGGTTAAGCAATAAACAAACTGCTTTGGCCCTGATAGGTTAAAACATAGGTGGGAGGAGTAAACAGAACAGAAGGCTGGGAGAAAGAAGCTGAATCAGGGAGACGCCATGCTCCCATCTCCAGGGCAGACGGGAGAGCTCTGCTCTCTGAGGCACATGCGATGAAGCTCCCACCCAGGATGGACGTAGGCTAGAATCTCCCTGGTAAGCCACCTCGTGGGCTACACTAGAAATGGGCTAGTCCAGGTGCGAGAGTTAGCTGAGAAAAGGCTAGATATAATGGGCCAAGCGGTGTTTAAAAGAATACAGTTTCCGTGTTATTATTTCGGGGCATAAGCTAGAGCTAGCCATGTGGGTGGCCGGGTGCTGGGGATGCAGCACTTGCCGCTTTTATTACAGCATATCACGACCCTGAAATCAAGGGTGACATTTGTTTTTTTGACATTTTAGGTTCAATCTCCCAGAAAAAAAATATTTGTGGTATTAAATACTGCCTTTTAACATGTCACTATGAAATGTGGGAAGAAATCTTACATTAATATAAAAAATAGCTATCAAATATATATTAACTATAATCTTTGAAATAACATTTTTATAATTTAAATATACATTGCATTTTATTTTTATTTCTATGTGATCTTTTTATATCTTTTATATGTACTATAAGTCCATTGCTTGTATTTTCTAAGTGGTCCTCTGGGAACTTTTAACAGAAGCACTAGGAAGTAAGTGATAAGAACATTGCTGCCTGTTTCATTCATAATTTGCAATGTAGGTGTAAATCCTTTCTCTAAGAGGAACACACAATTACCAGTTGGCTCACTTGGGAACATTTAAATTAGGAACATTTATGTCTTAAAATAACACTTGGTATTCTGCTCAAGTTAGAGTGCTGTTCACCCAAAGCACTACCTGTGTATAAAGTGTCATTAGTGGACTGCCATGTATAATTGGTTACTTTTATTCTAATACTGTGATAAACCACCATGACTAAAGCAACTTATAAAAGAGTGTATTTGGCTTTATGATTCTAAGAGGTTAGAACTCATGATTGTGGAGAAGAAGCAGCAGGCAGCAGGCATGGTAACTGGAACAAAAGCTGATGACTCACATCTTTAACAGAAACCCCAAACCGAGTAAAACTGAAGTGTCACAAGTCCACCTCCAGTGGCATGCCTCCTCCAAAATATCCACACTTCCTAAGTCTCCACAGACAGTACCACAAACTGGAGACCAAATATTCAAATGCTTTAGGCAATGGGAGACATCATATTCAAACCTCCAAACCATGTGATGGATCTTTGTGTGATAGTTAGAACAACCCTGGTGACTGGGTTGTTGATATAACTCTACTGCTCAAGTGCTTACAATGCAAGTACAAGGACCTTAGGTCAGATTTCTACCACACACAGAAAGCTCTGAGATCACATTGCAAACCTGTAGTCTCGGTGCTAGAGAAACAGGGACAAGAGAGATATCTGGCACATGCTGGCCAGCCATACCAGCTGAGTTAGTGAGTTTTAGATTCAGTGAGAGATGCTGTCCCCCAAAATAAGATGGAAAGTGATTGAAGAAGGTGGCAGACCTGGAACACTGGCCTTCATTTGCACATAAACATGCACATACAGACATCTGCATGCAGGTGTGCAGATATACTAATATCTTCATTGATCCCAGAAATACATACAATAAAATATCTCATGGGGGCGTCTCCAGGATACCTATACTTTCTTTCAAAAGATGAGTCCATGCTTTCAAACACTGGTAAAGGAGCACACATCTAGCAGAATGTCCTATTTCCTGATTTTAGAGTGTCAAAAAGAATGAGTGTTTATACAGAATATGAGTCCTGAAGGCTGACGAAAACAAAAGTGACCACTGGAGAAGATAGGAAAGTGAGTGAGCAAAAATGACAGTAAATGAGAAAGAGCATCAGGGCACCCCAGGAAAAGTCTAATAGGGCTCTGTGGTAGAAACCAGAAACAAAAAAAAAAACTATATAATGGGTACTTATAGTTAATTAATGATTGTGACCTCAAAGATGGGAGAAAAGGCTTCAGAAACATATCTTCAGTTATGGTTTTCCACGAAGGAGCAACATTAGAGTCAATTGAATGTTTAGTATTCAGGAAATGAGCTGTGACTCTAGTGATTTATGAAATCATCACGAAAGTTTGCAAATAAAATAAAATGAGAAAAGAAACTTAACCCAGCATAGAAATAAAACATGGATTCTCAAAGAGCTAGCACATTAAGGAATAAGAAGTTTCATTTGATTTAGTGTATTTTATCCAATCAAAACATTATCATGACCCTAATGACTGCTAAGCTCTGCTGTAAGTATTAAGTGTATATTAGGAATGAAGACAAATCCTGCCCTCTTTGGGAGCTGGTAGTCTAATGAGATAAAAATGAGTACATTTATATCTGAAATCATAATTGTGTGCTGCAGTACAGTCATCACAACAGAAAGGGGTCGGAGTTCTGGGTGTGGTGCGAGTGTAAGCTGGAGCAGGAGACCTGTGAGCTACCATGGAGAGGAAGGAGATACACTTGAGAAACTGAGACCTCAATTACTCACAGGATAGAAGCTAGATATGTCAGCAGTTCAGAATAAAAGCAATCCCAGAAAAGAAAAAAATTGATTTCTAGACACCAAGATGAGAAAGTCCAGACATGACCAGACATGCCTAGGGGTCAGGGGACTGTTGGTTTGCAGCCTTACCGCCAAAGTGTGAGGGGTCAGTTATCTCTATAGGTTAAAATGAGGAGCTCAACTTTGAGACAGAGCCAAAAAGTATTTATTTTATTGTTTCTATTTTATACAAGAAAGACAACTATTAAGGACTACTTTAGGAAAATTAGAGGTAAATGAAGAGAATAAGCAAAACAAAACAAAACACCAGCAGCAACAACAAGAAGGAGGAAAAAAAATATATTCTGGAGCTACTGACTTGGTTCAGATGAAAGAGAATTGAGGTGGCAGCAGGAGAGATAATGGAGGCACTGCCCTGCTTAATGTGAAGGTTAATTGAATATTTGTGCATGAGTTGATGCCATTGACATGTATTTTAAGCAACTGAGAGAATAATAGGACTTAGTTTAGGGTTAGAATGAAATTCTAGTCAAATATCTCCAAATATATGTAGCATTTTAGTGGATGAGGTAGAAGCAATCAAAATTTGAAGCTTGTCTGGGCTACAAATAGTGAGAAGGAAATAGAGAAATAAAAGAAGCAAGGAAGGATTAAACAGTACATTGTCTGTGTTTATAGTTGGGAATTTAAGACCAAGTTGAGAAGAGACATCAGAACTACAGATAAACAGTATGTGGGAAGAAAGACACACAAAGAATTTGCTCATCCCTGAACAGAAGGAAATCAACCTCACTGAGAACTAAGAATGGATATACATCCAAATGTTGTAATAGGGGCGGCGGGGCCCCAGCACCCCAGCCGCACCCCGGCCGCCTCCGGCTAGCTTATGCCCCAAAATAATTACACGGACACTGTATTCTTTTAAGCACTGCTTGGCCCATCTATCTAGCCTCTTCTAGGCTAACTCTCGC
>NC_022009.1:84410082-84421659 GCF_000317375.1 Microtus ochrogaster
CTCTCTGAGGCGTCTGCCCCTGAGAGGAGAGCTGTCGAGTCTCTGACCTCACTTCCTCTTCCACCCAGCATTCTGCTCCTCCCACTTACGTTCTAACCTATCAGGTCAAGCAGCTTCTTTATTAAATCAACCAATGACCTTCCTCCATCATCCATAGTTTGAAGTCAATGTGGAAAGATCCCAGAAGCCTGAATGGACTGAGTGAACAGTAGAATAGCAAGCTGAAAGAGGAGGCAAAAGCAGTCATTTCCAGAACAATGGGTTGCTTCTTTATTCATTTTGTTTGTCTTAACTGTTGGCTTTCAGATTTTTTTTGATTCTTTAGGAAATTTACATCATGTATCCCAATTCCACTCATTTTCCAGTTCTTTCATGTCTGAATCCCAAGAAAATAAAAATAAAATTATAAATAAAACACAAAACTTTTCCATCTTTCTTTCTTCTCCTAGTGTGTCAAGCACTACACTACACCCTTTTGTCCAAACAGCTTTACTTGTAAATGTTCATTGCTGTGAGTCATGCGTGGGTATGGATCAACACCCCTGGTTTCTGCTATGTCATACTATACTCTCACCTTTCTCCTCTCCAGTTTCCTGTTGTTGCCTGGACTCATGGAGATCATACAGCTATGGTTCCACAAAACTCATCCTTTTACATGTTCCAGCAGGTTATAGATGGGATATACGTTTGGATAGGCAAACTTAACGTCCTAGATGTGGGCTTGGGGTAGCTGGGTTGGTAAGCCACTAGGTCATGCCCCCCCATGAAGGCCAGGGCAGGCTTTTCCCAACCCACACCACTGAGCCCAACTCTCCAATGAAGGACTGGGCCAGCTCTCCTAGGACAAGCAAGGTACAGGGCCACCTCAGCACAACTGCCAGCCATCAACATGATCTCAGGTGGCAGAACCGACCATGAGCATCCATATGACTTTTAGTGGTAACATGGGACATGGACATGAACACTGACCTGCCTGCAGTATAACCACTGACCCAAACTTGGCCCTTGGCTGCAGCATGGGTCCAGATGTCACCAAAGCCTTTGGTGGCAGTGCAGGTCACTCCGATCAGTATGTCCCTAGAGACAGCATGGACTTCATACATCAACATGATCCCAGGTGGCAACATAGAACATGGACATCCATATGACCTTACGTGAAAACAAAAGCCGTGGACATGAACACAGACCCCGGCTGCAGTAGGGTCATGGGCTCAGACATGGTATAGGCCTAGACATCACACAACCTTAGTGCAGGTCTCTCATATGAGCCTCACCTCCACCAAACCTCCAGTTCTGCCTCTTTCCACAACACCTGGCCTGCTCTGCTTCTTTGTCTTTCCCGTCTCTCTACCTCATACTTGCATTGTAATCATGCCCATCACCTGGTCAGGCCTGTTGCCTCTGACTGGCTGTAGGATGATGGTTTTAAGAGCAGTGAAAAATAGGTTAGTAGACAAGGATGGAAGCTACCATATCCAGGGATTGTCTTTTATTCCTCCATTTTATTAGGTTCTTGAAGTTCTCCAATATTAAGGCACATGGATTACAAAAAGAGTAACCCTGGGATGAGGAGGAAAATAAATGCTGAGGAGAGGGAGTGAATGATTGCAGAAGAGACTTTGAGGTACTGAGAAAGGGTGACCCCAATTTCCTCAATGAAACCGTGTCTATTTACTGTTAAGTTTTAGCTAAGCCACTGAGCAAAGTGATTCTAATTTAATTGTTCTGGGCTGGGTTCTGCAAATCAATATATTTTTAAAAGCTCCCTAGGTCCTTCTAATGTGCAGTGAGGGTTGGGGAGAAGTAATCTGAACAACAGTGTTCTGTGTGTTTCTAATTTCAGCCTTCCGTGTAGCTTTAAGACATGTATGCGTGTCTCTAGCACATTACTGTTCAAGGTGTGTGGACTTTACACAAATTAAATCCTACTGGATAGACTTTATGTATTGTTAAACCTGGAAATTGCAAGGAGAAAGACCAAATTCATGATTGTCCAACTAAAGCAAATTTTATTTAATACAGCCCAGAAGTTGGACCCTGACCTGCATACCCAGGATTCCCAGAGAAATAATACTGAATTAGGTCAGCCAGGTGCCTATAAAGATCAAATACACAAGCTATGTACTTTCTGCTTTAGTCCAATTCAGAGCAAGCACATATCCTGACCTAGCTCCTGCCAATATATCTCTTGCCTACACGTTATCAAACACATCTTGTGGGTTTGGAGCAGCTAACCTTGTTTATTAAAGTGGAAATATGTGACTTGCTATCTTATATAAACAATAGCCCTCTCCCCAGCACCTGCACTCTAAGATATTATCTTGGGCAAGTGGGGTTTACAGGTTAGCTTTAACTCTTACAGCAGCTCATCTATTTGATAACAGATCATGTTTGTGAGATATATGATCACAGATAATGTCTGCCTCATTCATTTGCACTTTAAAATGTTCTAGCATGGGGCTGGAGAAATGACTTAGTTGGGAAAATGCTTCCTGTTTGAGCAAGCTTGAGGACCTGAGTTCTGATCTGCAGCAGCCATATAAAAATAAAAATGTGTATAGTGGCATGTGTCCATAACCCTAGTGGAGGGAAGCAGAGACAGCAGAGTCTAGAGATTTGCTGACAAGTCAGTCTATATGAAATGATAAGCTCCATGTTCTATGAGACACTTTGTCTCAAAAACTGAGATGGATCCTTCCCCCAAGGTAGTGAAAAGACTTTAAGGCACTGAAGAGGTGAATGGATGCAGAGAAACAGTGCTTTCAACTAACAGGGCAAGTGTACACACAAATGCACAGAGTTGTGACTGTAAAAGATCAAGTCAGTCAAGATTCCAGCATAGTTTGTGGAGGGGCTCATGAACTTCCATCCATTCTTACCTTAGATGCTACTGGCAATTGGTATTTACTGGGGCAAGAGGGATAGTCAGCTTCTTCAGGATGTGATCGCCTGAAAGGCTACCCATGCTTCAATAGAGAGCCCTACATCCATGAACGTTACAGTAATGAGGGCTCTGTGGATTTTGAGAAAAGAAACTTGAAGTTGTGTGAAAAAGTGTGAAGAGGGATAAGAGAGGAGCTGTAGGGGAGGAAATAGGAGTGCATTTGATCAAAACAGACATTATATATGTGTAGTAGGTTAAGTGTAATTGGCCCCCATAAACTCAAAGGGAGTGGCACTGTTAGGAAGTGTGGCCTTTCTGAAGGAAGTGTGTCACTATGGAGGTGGGCTTTTGAGGTCACATATATGCTCAAGACACACCCAGTGTCTCAGATCACTTCCTGTTGCCTGGGAGATCATGATGTAACTCCGTCTTCCTTCTCCAACACCATGTGAACCTGCCTGCAGTCTTGTCCCACAGTGAAGATAATGAACTAAACCTCTGTGTAAGCCCTCCCAATTAAATGTTTTCATTTATAGGAGTTTTCACGGTCATGGTGTCTTTTCACAGCAGTAGAACCCTAATGAAGATAATATGCATGCATGAAATTCTAAAAATAAAAGTAATATAATACACCATTAAAGATCACCAATCTCCACATGTACACACCCACACATACATATACAACCACATACAACAAGCACACGTACACCTTTTTTTTTTGCATACACCTTCATATGCAAAAGAAAAACAAAAATAGTAAAGTGCCCCAGCCTATGGTAACACACAAATAATCTACTCCCTTATTAAATAGATTAAATAAGTTTTAAAGTTTATTTATTTATTTATTTTAACTTCTCTAAATCCTGCTTCTACAAATGCTGAGTTACTCTGACAATTATTTCTTGAGAAGAAGAAAGATAAAATAGCAAAAGTAATTGGGGGGAATGACATTATGGTTTTGTTTTTCAGAATGATAACTACTTTATTTTCTGTTCCATAATTGCTGCTTATGCAACTATATTTGGGAAATGTTTTGAGAAGCTAAAGGCTCAAATGAGGCTGTACCTCAGTCTATGCTTCTTCCTCATTGTTTCTTTTGCTGATTCATGTTTACAAAATTCTCCAACAACCAATATTAGTTCATAATGTGTTTAGGGTTGTCCTGATTCAACTCTTTTGCATTTAGTTATTTAGTATATCTGAACATTTTATTAAATAAAATCAAAATACAAATTATAAATTATTGAAAAGATGTACAGAAAAAATTAATGGAGCAAATGAAAAGAAAATCTGTCAATAAAAATGAGTTAATAGTACATACCACACCTTCTTCAAAGAACTCTGTGTAGTGAAGAGTGATTAATATAGATTCATGACTGTTTGTGGTGCTAGAAAAAAGTAATTGTAACTGTTGAGTGCTCAGCCTTCGATAGGACCATTTATTATCACCTCTACTAATATTCAAGAAACATGGAAGAGGAGGTAGAAAGAATGCAAAAGTCAAAGGTTGGGGAAGAATGTGGGAAATGCTATCATAAGAGCATAGCTTTATAACTAAGGTCATGAATTTATAGAAGCTGTGGTGACCTACAGTGACCTGCATATGACCAGATCCATCTACATTCAGTCATAGATAGTGAAGGAAGTCTTTGGGATCTATTCCTCCCAGGAGAGCTATTAGAAATGGAGGGCTACCAAAGGAGAGGAATTCATTGACTTCAGGAGAGTCACTCATAGTGAATGACTCACAGTGAGTTTATTCAAGGGTTGATTGACACCAATACCTGCTCTGGAAACACTGGCAAGGCACAATGGTTCAAAACAACAAAATGAAAAATAGAAGAAAAGGATATAAATGTGAGAGGAGTGCTAGTTGAAATTCTATAGCATGCTGTGAAAATTCATGAGCCTTGTAGAAACACCCAGTTAGTGTTGCTTGCCACTGAAAAGTCTCTTTGAGAACTGGTCCATTGTAAGAAGAGGGATGATATTTTTTCCTATTAGGAAATTTTGTAGAGTAAGTAAGGGTGATGCAATTGTAATACCTATGCAGGTGCAGTAATGAATAAATGTAGTTCTTATGTGTCGTGCCCGCCTCGACCAGCAAGGAAGACGCAACACCGGAGCTCTTCTTGCAAGCAGTTTATTCAGGACCTTGTTCTCTTTCTCTCTCCCCCGACCCCTCTCTATGAAAACCTCTCCCAGCCCTTAAAAAGGCACAGGCCACCAACCCTGGATTGCCAGGTGGGCACTGCCCATAGGTCCACGCATATGCAAGCAGCTGATGATCATTGCGTGATAATAGCATGAGTCAGGCCTTAGCCATAATTAGGAGTTGATTATCACAGAGAGCACTCGCTTTCAGGATCGCGGAGGGCGGGAGCCAGCACCATGAGGTGCAGCTCCACACAGCTCTCTATATCGCCATCAGGTGTGGCTCCACGCAGCTCTCTACACTTATGTCAACTCAAATCCTCAAGCAGAGAACTCAAGGTTTATGTCTTACTTGAGACAGCTTAGACATTTTAGTTTACACACGATGAATGGTGAGAAAGAGTCACATAGTTTAGCAGGACATATTGTTATGCTCTTGTTAACATCCCTTTTTAAAAAAATAACTGTCATAGTGTATGAAATGAATATTATTATCACTGGTCCTTTTCTATTACTTAAAATATAACTAACCATTTTGGAAACATGTATGCTTTCAAGATGATATTTAAAACTGGTAACATTGTAGCAATTTTTCTCTTCAAACTGGAAAAGTCAATCTATGTCCAGCTATTTTCTTAAAGTTGATGGGGCAGGGCATGTCTAACACTCTGCTCTCTTTACACAGACAAGAGGAAGAACTCTTCAAATCTTGTGATGAAATTGTTAAAAAGCTTATATGGCTATTTTCCATGGTGAACTTTCCTTAGGCAAGTGAAGGTAAGAAGGACCAGACTATTGATGATTCTCATAGAATCATCAGCAAGAACTGGCAGAATAGGGCAAAGCAAAGTTGCAACAGATCTATACTAGTTGTAGATGATTATAAATATCTGCTTGTCAGTACAGTGAATATGACTAGTATGATAAAATCAGCCAACTACCCATGATTAGTGAGGCCATAAAACCCAACATTTCACTTTCTTAAACTAGTGTAATTTCTAATTGCATTCTAAATACTCATCCTTATTCTACAAGTAAGTATGGCTTTCACCCCTCACCAAAGAAGCTTTATTTTTAAAGTAGTATGTGGAAACCACAAATGATCAAAATGCAGATCAGTCATATACATATATAAAAGATGCTTTAATAGGCTATAGATAAGATAAAAGGTGAACATTACAGCTTTATATAGCAAGCTGCTTGTAAGTAGAAAAAAAACAAAAAATGAGAAACAAGAGTAGCTTTTAGTCATCTTTCTTAGAAATAACTACAAATACCATTTGTAAAATTTTTGTTATACAAATTTGTTGCCTGTCTTTGCAGCTTGTATTATTTGTTGACTTATAAAAAAAAAGAAAGCTAAGAAATTCTAAAGACTCTTCAGTGAGCCCTGTTCTCAGCATCCCATGCTTCCTTTATACCAGTTGCTTCAGCACAAGTCTCTTCATTTTTGATCATTTGAGTTTTCATTCCAGTTTTGTCAGTGGCTTAAAATGCAATGATGTCATGTTATAAACGTAGCCAAGTCTTGCTCTTTCCTAGAATCTTCCAACAGCTTATGATCTTTCTTCAGTTCTAGCTCTCCTTTTATCCTTCTACTTAATCATCTACTTCTTTTAACTGGAAGCTTCTCTTCCACTTGCAATTTTTCAAATAACAGCTCAGAGACTTAATTACAAATGTTTGATTGATGGCTCAGGCTTATTACTAGCTAGCTCTTACATTTAAGTTAACCCACTTCTATTAATCTATGTATTGTCATGTGGCTGTGGCATTACCTCATTTGTTACACATCTTCCTTCCTCAGCAGCTGTCTGGAGTCTCCCAGACTACCCCCCTTTTCACCTGTATCTCTGCTTGGATTTCAAGCCTATTTCTATCCTGCCTAGCCGTAAGCCAAAGCAGCTTTATTTATTAACCAGTGAGAAGAATACATATTTACACTGTACTGAAGAATATCCCACATCATTCCCCCTTTCTGTCTAATCAAAAATGAAAGTTTTAACTTGAACATGGTAAAATTACATATAGCAAAACAGTTATCAAGCAAGAATTACAGTTATAATATTTAGTCCATTTTTGTTTGACAATATTCCACCATCTATCCTATTTTTGTGAGTCTAAATTTTTATATCTAATTTATCTTTTATTATAACTAAGAAAAACTATAATTGTAATTATTTAATTCTCAGCTCTACCAAAGACCCCAGAAGCATATAGTATTACCTGAAAAGACAGGAGTGTATTGAAAGCAACTTCCCCAGCTCTAGAAATGAGAGAGACATCTGGTTACCTAAACATTGCCTAGTGTTCTTCTGTAACATTGGGGCATTCATCTTCAGCCTACAATATCTGGAAGACTTTTCATTAAAGCATAAAATGTGAAGGACTGTCATGCCTAGTTTGACAAAGTGAAACAATTGCTTTCTCCTATGTCCTGAAGAATGTCTGGTAGTGTCTCCTGTGAAGCAGGAACCTGAAGGACCATCCTGCCTTGCTTTGGCAAAGTTTAGTAGTCATTTTCCTTTGGATCCTGCATGTCCAGTTTATGCAGCATACCGTCAAGCAGTCCAAGCAACAAGTAGTTTTTTGACCAAAAGCTCCATAAGGAGCTTCCTCAATGGCCATCATTCTCTTTGAAGTAATTGGTGTTGTCAAGAGCAGACATGTGTCAGTCAAGAAAAGTCTAAATTCTTAAAATATTTTAGCTGTCATATTCTGTATGTCTTTGAAGTGTTTAAAGATTATTTATCTAGTGGAAATATGTTTTTGTATACCCAAAAATCCTACCTAATATGACTATAACTTTGACTCCTATAGATGACAATCTATATTTCTTACTTATATATTAAAAGAACTGCATAAATATTATACCTTAGACAAGAATAGAAATATACATTCGCTATAATAAAATTTACCTTAAATTGGTATCAATGAACCAAAATTCAAACCAATGTGAAGTACTGTAAGATTAACAGCTAGTGAATTAAAGTAGAATTAAAATAGATTCAATGATCAAACGCCCTTTTTATCATAATAATCTACCCTTTTCCCCATCATTTTTAATATCATATCTTCCTTTCTTCTTATCAATACAGATTAATAGTCATCTATAGGAGTCAAACTTATATTAGGGAGGATTTTTTTAGGTATACAAAACATATTTCCATTAGATAGATAATCTTCAAATACTTCAAAGACATACAGAATATGAAAACTAAAATGTTTTAAGAAGTAGAAAGAAATAGACTGTGACCATTAGTTATTTTTAAGAAATCCCCAATATATGAAGCCAAACATGCATAAACAATATTTTGGGAACTTGAGCATTGTTTTCTAGACTACTTCTTGCTGACTGGGGACACTGGCAATCTTATGGGGACTCTGAGAAAATTTGATATAATGGCCCAGTCCTGGGAAGACCAATTATAACCTTTGTAGAAAGATATTACCTGTCAAAGTTCAAGTGGTCTCCCTTGATCAAATCTCATCCATCTTAACCTAGACCGACTCCATAGCCTGTTTCTTATGGAAACAAAAACAAAATCTCTTCTCCAAAGTAATGCATCTTTTTAGTTCCATTTTACAAATATATTTTTGACTTCTTTTTTTAAAGGTAAGACATTTTTAAAATATTTAGGTTGTTACATTCCATCAGTCTCTCATTCAATTCCATGTCTCCAAGCAGCTGTCTCTTGCCCATCAGCCATCAAAAAATTTAATATCAACACAATAACATATAGGGTTCAGAATACCTGTGTATTTTACATATTTATGTACACTTTTACAGTCTTTAAGGACTGTTATTTTTAATTTCTTTATTTCTATAATTGACTACACCCTCTTTCTTTCTTTCTTTCTTTCTTTCTTTCTTTCTTTCTTTCTTTCTTTCCTAAGCCTACACACATTGTAAAACACAATGGAACTTCTTAAAAGGTTTTTCTATCTGGACCACTTTTACTACTTATCTTTTAGCCTTTCTTGTCTGTATGAGCAAAAGTTAATCCACTGTACAAGGCTTGGAGACTCCTCTGTATACCATGGCTAGATAGTTATATATATTAGCTAATTACATATATAAGTCTTAGAATCTTTAGGAAAAGACAACAATTGGAGTAATATCTTTAATTTGCTGATTACCCATGGTCTGGACATTTAGAATGTGTTTCTTGCTTGATATTGTTCTTGCTGGTTATAGTTTTATTTTTGTTTGTTATTACCTTTTCTTTCTTTTGGAAACTGCTTATTAGTTGTTTTTATTGTATATAGCCTTATATTAAGACTGGAACCTTCTTAATTAAACAAAAAGTATCTTGGAAGTTCGATCCATTTTATTAATTAATTAGCCTTCTTAATTAGCCAAAAAGTATCTTGGCTAGTGGTGTTTGAGATGATGAGCCTTATGGGCATGATTTTCTCTGACTACATGGCTGGATAAAACTAATAAGGGGATACGTGCTCTCTCTCTTGGGTAGTCAGAGCAGGAACAAGCCTTGTAATTTGTCCTCATTGCCCTTGGGCAGAATGCCAGAAAAATGGCAACTGGATCAGTAATGACATCTATCTTGTTCTGAATTAATGGTTCTCTTTTTCCTTTGTACCCGCTTAATAAATTATTGACTCTTCTTTGTGGGTTCTTGCTTCAACTCCTCCAGGGCTTTAATCTCATCAAAATATCCTTGTTACGCTTAGCACACACTTTTTTTAATTTTTGTTTTTCTTTCATTTGTTTATTTTTGAAACAGAATCTCATGTACGCTAGTATCTTTTTTAATTTCTATCCTCTTATCTTTACCACCCAAATGCTGACTTTCAGTTGTGTGCTACCATGAAAGTCCCACACACAAAACTTTTCTTATGCCAGACATCTTGAACATTTTTAACTTCTATTTTACTTATTTTTTAATTGTACTTAATCTTTTTTTTAAAAAAAAGCAGCTCATAAAATTGCTTTCAGCACTTTGAATTAATTTATTGCTAAATTTACATTGACTTTTGATAAATTATGGCTACATATATACACACACACATATGTTTATGGGGGACAATGTGATGCATTTAGTGTGGGAATACTGAACCAAGATGACTCACAGATTCCTCCTTTTGTGCCACTCCTACACTATACATTTACAAAAAGAGAATAGATTGCCTAATTTTATACTTTTATGCTTATCCTTTATAGGTTTGTTTCAACTGAGAAATTGGAAGTCCTTGAGTAAAATTATCTTTCTGTTGCCCCTTTTGACCCCTGTAGTCCTAGTTCAATGAACTGAAGGTTATACTAAAGAAAAAGAGGAACATTTTTTTTCTGAAAGATTAAAATGCTAATAATCTAGTGAACATTTCTCCCTGAAATATACTATATAAAATCTCCAGGGCTAAGTAAACTGAATCACCCTTGCATGACTGGTGTTAGTAGCAAAGTGTTCCAGGACTTTGGAAATAGTTTGATAACATAAAACTGAATGTTCAACTGATATACACATATGAATATAACATTCATAAAAGTTCATACAAACACTGGATTAATTGGCATCTTTCCTGGCTTCCCTTTCTCATGTTCTTATATCTGGATCTGGCTGACTAGCAGGGAAGCCCTGTCCTACAGTGAGTAGTTTGAATTTTCAGAAATGGAAAAGCACACAGGAACATTCCTTTTGTTAGCAAAGTAACAGCCCCCCAAACCAGATTTCTGCCTGCATTCCTTGGGGTGGGAGTGGGGCTCATAATTTTCAAATATGTTTTCTTGGCTCCTAATCACCCTCAGAACCAAAGATATTCTATGAAGCTATTCAAGTCACTGAATTCTAAGCTTCCCAGGCTGTTTGCCTTACCATGACCTACATCTTCCTAAATAATTGCAAGCAAGTGTTATGGAATAGGGATCTCCATTATCAAAAAAGAAGCTAAGCATGTTACTGCAACTTACCAGGTATGAAACCCAGAACATGTCTTACTTACCTGGTAATTCTGCTTGGTTTTTAATATGACCTAATATGAATTCAAAAGTATTAGTGGAAAGAAGCTGTGGCAAGCTTTCTATTTAGAGTTCCAACAGCCCTAATGACCCACTTAAGAAAGCAGTCTCTGAAACTGATGATGTCACCAGTTTAAGCTTCACGCACTAGGAGACTCCTCATGGAGGGTTCTCATGGAATTGCCTCCCAGACATGGCAACCAGGAAATGATTTTCAAAAGCAACTATTTGCTTTTGAGGTTGCTAGACACTGGGCCTTTCAAATACAGCTTGATATTCCTCTTTAGTTAAAGTTGAACTCAGGCATGACAAAGAAGAGAAGGAAGGGCTAAGTAAGCTTTTTGTACAATTGAAATGGTTCCAGTGACATCCTTGCTTTATATGAAAAGGAGTTACTGAGCTCTGTGCAGAGGGTGCCTGCACTGACCTTCTCCTGTAATCAGATTGATGACTATCCTAATTGTCATCAGAGAACATTTATCCAGTAACTAATGGTGGAAACAGATACAGAGATCCACAATCAAGAACTGGGGGAGTTCCTGGAGTCCTGTAGGAGACACAG